>NC_137957.1:40764072-40906839 GCF_963924665.1 Micromys minutus | reverse complement strand
AAGGCAGAGCCTTTAGGGGAAGGGCAGGCCAGCCCTTGTACTGAAAGGGTCAGGGTATGCCTGAGTAGAGAAAGAGTGATTCTGGGAGAATCTGGAAACCAGGTCTGCTTTGATACGTAAAATAGGCACCTCCATCTCTTGTCCAGAGGTGCAAACCAAACAGCTGTTACATAGAAAAGTACTTCCAATCACTCAATAAGCCTTAGCTATTAACTTCAAGGTGGGGAAAGTAAATGAAACAGGGAAATGGGCTTAAAGACGATTTAAAAGTAATAATTAGATAAACGTACAAACATACTCCCCAAATCCTTTTAAGATAAGGGGCCACATGTACACAATTTGCTTGATATTTCTAGAATTGATATTAGAAAGCCATCATATTTGTATTTTAGGTGATATATATATATATAGTCTGTTTTTAAAGGAATCAGCAAGATGACCAGGGTAAAGGTTGTTAGTCTGGCTGCCTTCATCTGATCCCTGTAACCCAGTAGAAAGAGAGATGTGCACAAAGTTGTCCTCTGTTCTGCACACACACACACCTTCTGTCTCATACAGATCCCACCCCCACATACACGTCATGGTAGTAATAATAAAAACTACAAAGATTCCAGGTTAATTGAAATTACATGTACCTAGGAAAAATTTGAGTGTGTTGTTAATTGTGCTAATTATTGCTAGGCGTTAGCATTGTATCTTTTTCTTCTTTTCTCCATTTTTTACTAATGATGCTAAGGAAAATGGTCAGATACGATACAGCCCGGTGGTCACACTGCTGTGATGTTAACATAAGCTCCAGGCACGACTTTCGGTTTCTTGTTGCTCACTTCTAGCCTTATCACCTCTTGTTACTCCTCTAGTGCCATCAGTATCCAAGCCTTCATTTCATACCTGTGGTTGCTTTTGCTTGGAATTTCTACTCCCAGAACCCAACTTCTTCATGTGACTATCCTAATGAGGTTTCATTTCATGATTCTTGTTTCAGCCTTCATAGATTACCCTATTTAACAATGGCAACTGTTGTAGAGATTTTTTTTAATCCTTTGACCATTTTAGTTCCCAAACAAAAGACACACATAACCTTTATACTGACAATGAGTCTTAAACAGCACAAGAGCTGGGCAGATATCTACCCTCTCTACTATTAGAGTCTACTTTCCTATAAAAAAAATCTCCAAGTTATTACTTACTATGTTTTATCTGGGCTGCTCTTAACTCCAATTGGTCAACCCTCAGGGCCAGACTTGCATAAACTCACCTAACCCATTGTGGCTTCCCTTCCCTTCTCCCCTCCTTGTTGTTCTCCCCCAACCCCAATCCCAGGTATTCTAAATTCCACCTGTTTCTTCTGCCCAGTTATTGGCTGTCAACATCTATATTTACCAATCAGAAATAACTTGGGGGCAGGGTCTTGGGTATGTGCCCCGACTTGGGGACTTGGGGGCTGTCACTTAGCATTACAATAGACTAGGAGACCAAACCATAACAAGCAACAACTATTGCTTACCCTCTGTCTGCTTTAACAAATTTCTGAGGCATGGAGTACCTGAAAAGACATTAAGAGTAGAAACCAAGAAACCAGTAAGGAAGTTTCTGCAACCATCCAGTGGGAAACTAATATGTGAGAATTAGGCAGAATGTAGGTGTATTTCAGAGGCAAAACCACAGGGAACAAGAGTAGGGTTGGCTGTGGGGTGAGAGATTAAAAATTAGCATGAAAATGATAGAGAGCCCAGAGGTAGAAATCTAGAGTTCAGGGTAGAAATCTGGCTAAAAATGGAAATTTAGCCATTGTCATTAATGGGGTAACAGGCAAGCCCAAGAAGGCAGAGTAGCCAACAAAACAGGAAATAAGTCTTAGCATGCCAAGCTCTCCGAATCTTTCACATAGACTTTTAGAGATAAGAGGAGGAATAATATAAGGATAAGATAAGCAAAGGAACACGAGCATGAACAGCCCATGGGTGTGAGGAAACCAGATGACTGTGGCTGTTAGGGGCTTAATGAAAGTATCTCATCCAGGAGTCTGGGAGGCTGTGTTAGGAGCCCAACTGATCTGTAGAGTAGGAGGAAGATTTAGAAAGGTTCCTCTCAGCAATATGGGCATTTTGTCAGTATGAGGAGGGGTGTGTCAGTGCAGGGACATGGATCAAAAGACTGCTTGCAAAGCAGGGGAGAAAGCAGAATTAGCTACTCTACTCGCTAGCAGAGCAGGAACATTAATTTCCATATTTTCTTACTTTGAGCTAATATTTCCTTTTCTGTATTAAAGTGGTGGAAATTGCCATTTGATTGCTTTTCATATTTTTTTTCTATCTATGGAAGATTACATGATGCCCCCAACCTGAAAATTGCTGCACAGGATTTGCTAAATGAATATTCCATTTACTAGCATCTCAGGGAAAATGACACTCTATAGCTTCCACCATCATGGAAAACCTAAATAAACCCATACATTCTGCATTTTTCTTACCCTGGTTGCTATTTTTGTGATCCCTTCTTTAATTGGCTGAGGGGCATTTGAAAGATAGCAATAAAAAAATCAATTTTCTAAGCCATCTTACATAGCTTTAAAGCACATCTAGTTCTCTCCGGATCAAATGGAAACATTAGCAGAGTTAAGTATCATTCATTGTTGCCATGACTACAGGGCCAAACCCTTATAGAAGACTTTTATTTTACATTCAGTTTTCTTGCCATAGCAACAGCAGTGTTGATTTACAATGTAACTTGCTAGATAGAATTTATCTTTAACATTTCAGTGTATTTTCTGTGGTATGTCTTGTTAATAGGACTAGACTTTAGATGACTCCCCTGCTCTTTTGAGATGAGACATCTCTTGAGATGTATGTGAGAAAAATCTAGGCTGCTCATTGCTTACAGGAATAGAAAGCTCACAGGACACATTTGCATGCATTGCATTCCCAGAGCTTCAATTAAGGATATTTAAGTGACTTGCGTTCAAGTCCAAGGTATGTCCTTTGAAATCTGAATTAGAATGGCTATTCATTTCGGAGTAATTAAAAATAATTTTCATCCTTTGATGTGGCAAAATTACTTTTTTAATTTAAAAGACAATCCTTTGTTTCATCTTTCTAGAATAGTTTGCTCTCTCTCTCTCTCTCTCTCTCTCTCTCTCTCTCTCTCTCTCTCTCAGCATTCATAACCAGTTTGCATAGGATAGATAAAAATAGAAAGTTTTTAAAATAAGTTAAACCAAAGAGCCAACACTTTTAAAAACAACAGATTCGAATATAAGAACTCTTTCCTGTCGTCCCTCAATGCGATGTCTCCTGTTGGGGAACCATACAAGGATAGACTGACTGCAGCACTACAAAGAAATACATTTGGGCAAGGGAGAAACAAAATCTCTTGGTTCCAAATGCAGTTCTTTACTGTAGGCCACTTACCCATCTGGCTCTCTCTAGCTGTGGGAAACACTCCTAGCACAGAGCATCCTTTGAAATGTCTAACCCCCTAGGGGGACAGCCATAGATGAGAAACTGCCCCTATGAGCTTGGCTTATACAGGAGAAACAAAGAGGTTAGTGCTTGAGGGTACCAGAGGAAAGGCGCGTGGGAAGGGAGAGAGCTGCTAGCTTCCTCTGCTGCAACAGGAGCTTCTTTCAATGCAAAACGCATGCCAAGATAGATCAGGCACCGTACCAAGAAGATACAATAATTTAGTAATACAGTCTGCCCAGGCAGCTGAGCAGCTGGAAATGAAGGAGCTTTGGGACTTTGCTATAAATGGTGGGGAAACTGGCTGATAGCCTCTCTCCTATATTAGGCAAGGGAGCAAGAGAAAAGATTATAAATGTTTGAAATCAGAGCCAAACTACATGGTCTGTTCTGGTCCAGGAGCTGCCAGGAATCCAGCATCCTCCAGCTTCTGCATTAAATGCGGGTTTTGGCAGAGTATAGGACCAGTGAACCAAAAAACAATAGAGCTTGCTCGCGTGTGCTTTCAAAAAAACAGGTATTGACCTTGTTTACAGGGGAGAATGTTATCACAGGCCTTACCTGATGCAGTTAGTATGACCTGCAACCTACTCTTTGGGATGATTATACAGTCAGCCCAAATACCCCAAGGTCATTGCTGATACCAGGCAGAAGGTCAGGGGATGATTTTCAAACCCCAGTGATACTCAGGAGCTCATAGACAGAATATGATGCTGAGGCTACACAAAGTTCTGGGTAAGCTATAGACACAAAGCCTTGTAAATGTAATGGGAAGCTCTGTTGACTAGCTATGTGATTCCCATCAGTACCCAGGTCATAGATCCTGTTTCAAAAGCTTCAGTAAGATGGAATGACTTTGAACACATTGTGGATGTTCTGCCTTCTGTGTCTCTTTCCTTAACACCTATGGAACCATGGCCTCTGTGACCTTTGCATGCATTCCTTTGCAAAGTGTTAGAGTTTATTTAAATGTTGTCCCATTGCTTTTGGAAATGTTAATTCTGTGTGCCTCCACCCCCTCACCTAGGAAGGAAGATAATGTAAATCCTAAGTAGTTGCCTCAAAGGCTCTTTGATTGGCTCTTTATCCTGAGAGATTAGGTAGCTAGAAAGAGACTCTTCACTTCTGGATAAAACTCAAGTTTCTAGTTTGAAGAAGAGCTCTGTAAATAGGGGGACAGAAGGAGAAGCTACAGTAGGGTTCATACAAGTTGATGTGATAATTCAGGTATTAAAAAAAAAAAAAAAAAACTTGTTGGAAGATGTAGACCAGGTGTGTTATTATGACAGAAGTTAATTTTCTTCAATCAAACAAGTTCATGTGAGATTTATATTAAAAGGATACTCATATGACCATTTAGAGTGATAATGTTTTATACTAAATATCATATAATAGTCATATAATCGTATATTATGATATACTAAATATCATAATAATAGGTTTTATTTTGTTTTGGGTGTTCTTTTATTGTTGTTGTTACTGTTGTTGTTTTGTTGTTGTTGGGGGTGGTGGTGGTGGTTTTTCAAGATAGGGATTTTTTTTGTGTAACATACCTGTTTGTCTTGAAACTCTCTGTAGACCAGGCTGGCTTTGAACTCATGAAGATTTGCCTGCCTCTGCTTCAAGAGTGCTAAGATTAAAGGTACCACACCCAGCTCAGGAGAATCATATTTTCAAAGAATTTACTTGATTCACATATAGTTGAAGTAATAGCCTTCTTCATTTGTAAAATCCTCAGAATAGTTTATTGATATAAAACATCTCATATGTCCTTGTACTCAATACAAGGTACAAATGTGCATGACAGCTACATTTATTAATAAATCTACGTTTTACTAGAATACAGGTTATTTGAGGTTATAGTAAATACTTTTGGGTCCAGTGAAGATACTTTTGAATAAAAATTTTTTATAACCATTCATTTTATAATGCACATTTTTTATTTCAAAGTATTAAGTTAGCCTAGGAACTCAAAGGGTGTTTCCAAAGTACACATATTCAAACGAAGTCTGCTCAGGACACTAAGACATTGCTTGCTCTTGGTTCAGAATCATAAAATTATTTGAATCACCAAGAACATATGAAAACTCTAAGCATGTATGTATTTAAAATTATAAGAGTATACAGTCATATAGTGTATATGTGTTTATATATATTTGGTAGAACGATCAGGAAGAAAATCCTATGTGTTCTAAAAGTAGGAGATTTCAACATCCTTTAGTCAAGAAACGATTTTAACGGGTCAGCCAAGAAACTGAATTTGATAAAATGCATATAGCTTTGTATCCGACAATTGAGAACTTATGGTGTGCCTGACATAGTCTTACATAGCCCAGGTTGACCTTTGACTTCCTTTGTAGCCAAGGATAACCCTGAACTCTGGATTCTCTTGCCTCTGGCTCCTATCTGCTGGAATTACAGGCATGCTGCGCCTCGCTTGACCTGAGAATGAGAGAATGAAACGTATCATGAGACATAAAATCACAAAAAGTTGATTTTATTTATACCACACGCAGATTTTAGGCCATGTCAAAGAAACTGAGACTACGTCTTCTAAGAACAATTCGATTAGTTAATTCAGTGATTCTTAAGTGTCTTCCAAATATTTTTAATTTAAGCATACAAGACGCTATGTTTTAAGCTGATTGAGAGTCTGGATGCTAACTCTCAAACATGCTGATGCAGCACAAGTGGAAATTAGAAGTTTCAAATGATTGGACCAGGAAAGCTGGATGAGTTAAATGGCAGAAAGTAAAGCCAGAAAAGAAGAAAGGCAGTGTCGAAACATGTCAAAAACACAAAACATGGTGAACAAGGCCTGGGGAACTGTGAGAGAGGCTCCATGGAAAGAGAGGCAGAGGGCTTTTTATCTCAGGAGCATTTTGTTCTCTATGTTGTACTTGAACATGATTTCATGCTTCCTGGGCTAAATGTTCACTTTTAATTTATAAGAAATGTTTATTCTTGTTGGATGTCAGATAATAGCTATAGAACCCAATCTGGCCAGTGTGCCTTGAACCTGCATATGGCCTTCTGCCTTGCTTTTGTGTTTTCCCAGACATAAGCTATGGTACATTCCAGGCAGTTGTGGAAAAATTGCTCTGTCCTGAGAAAACTCTGGGTCAGGGCTGCTCTGATAATATTTAATGTATGCTCACTAGAGTCTGATACATGTTCCTTCTGATCCTGGTTTTGTTTTGTTTTGTTGGTTTGTTTTGTTTTTCTTTTCTTTCTTTCTTTCTTTTTTTTTCTGAACTCAAACAACCTTCCTTGGATCATTGTTTTCTTAATTGTATTCATGTATAAAAGTACACTAAACTGAAGTAAGACATCTATAGTATTAGACCTTAGTCCACCCAATTCTTTTTGGTCCTCAGATCCCAAACAAGATCTGCACAGGTCGGATGACAGGTCAACACCTAGGACTACCTGCCCAGGGATGATGGTACCCAGGGATGGTACCACCTACAATAGGTTGGGTCATCCCCAATCAACCACTAACTAGGAAGATGCCTTATGACCAGATCTTATAGAGGGGTTTTTCTCAGTTGAGATTCCCCTTCTTTCAGATGACTATAGCTTGTGTCAAATTTACATAGAATTAGCTGGGACCTTTACATCTCTAATCCCAGTACTAGGATGCTGGAGAGGGGAAGGTGGCCAGAGGCAGGAAAGTCAGAAGCTTAAAGCAATCCTCAGGTAGATATATAGTAAGTTCAAGGGTAGCTGAGATCCTATTTCAAGAAGCAAAGTCCAAAATGAGAGATATAAATAAGCCATGTTAGGAATGAAAAAGTATGTAATACATTTTATTAGAAAAGGCTTTACAGGGCAAGAAAAGAATTGAAAATTCATACAGTGAATTCAGTACTGACGGCAGTGGTCAAATTTTAGATAGTTATAAAAAGGCATCAAATAGTCCTAACATTGTAAAATTGAATGGGTAATTTAAAATCTTCCCACAAAACAAAAAAGAGCTCAGATGATTTTAAAAGTAAACTAAGTTGAGAGTTGCCTCAGCTGAATTGATAAGGCTGAAGTCATTTTAGCAAAATTGAACAGTTAGTGTGCAAAATTGAACAGTTAGTATAAGAAAGGTACCCCCAAAAAAGCCTATTTTAGTAATAGATATGATGCAACAATCTCAGAGAGCCTGTTAAATATGGAAGACTAGCAAAAAAAAAAAAAAAAATTGTCTGCAGACCACAGTTTTCCCATACATGTCCTATTATTGCTTGGTGTTTAATTATTTTTTTTTTTTTTTACAATTTGAAAAATCTTGCTTCTTCTTTTTTTTAATTGAACAACTTTATTTTAAAAAACAGAGATAAATATACAGATTTTAAAAGCATTTTTGCATAAAAGTATATGAATACATTTTTGTCAGTACTTGCTTTTGTTTTTAATGGTTTGATAGTATGCATTAAAATTATACTAGTTACAATGAGCATAAAGTACATGTAAAATAATATGTAACCTGGAAATAGTCAAAGTTTTCTTGGTGTGTAAAGATTAAGCATAATAATTTTTCTTTTTTCTTTTGGCTTTTTTCTTGAACTTCATTTAGTCTGAGTTGTTTCTGAGGTGTTCAGAGCTTTCTGGGGTTAGTATCCAATTATCAGTAACTGCATTTTATGCTTGTTCTTTTGTGACTGGGTTACTTCACTTGGGATGATATTCTTTAGATGCATCCATTTTCTTAAGAATTTCATAAAGTCATTGTGTTTTTTAGCTGAGTAGTTCTCCATTGTGTAAATATACCACAATTTTTGTATCCATTAATCTACTGGAGGACATCTGGGTTCTTTCCAGCTTCTGGCTATTATAAATAGGGCTGCTATGAACATGGTGGTGCATGTGTCTTTGTTGTATGTATGAGCAAGCATCTCTGGGGTATATGGCCAGAAGTGGAAAAACTGGGTCTTTAGGTAGTACTATGTCCAATTTTCTGAGGAACGGCCAGACTGATTTCCAGAGTGGTTGTACCAGGTTATAACCCCACCAGCAGTGGAGAAGTGTTCCTCTTTCTCCACATCCTCACCAGCATCTGCTGTCATCTGAACTTTTGAACTTAGCCATTCTGACTGGTATGAGGTGGAATCTCTCAGGGTTCTTTTGATTTGCATTTCCCTGATGACTAAGGATTTTGAGCACTTCCTTAGATGCTTCTCAGCCATTCAGTATTCCTCATTGAGAACTTTTTGTTTAGCTCTGTACCCCATGTTTTAATAGGATTGTTTGATTCTCTGGTGTCTAACTACTTGAGTTCTTGGTATACCTTGGATATTAGGCCTCTATTAGATGTGGGGTTGGTAAAGATTTTTTCCCAATCTTTTGGCTGCCATTTTGTTTTCTTGACAGTATCCTTAGCCTTACAGAAACTTTGCAAACCCATTAAGTCCCATTTGTTGATATTTGACCTTAGAGCATGAGCCATTGGTGTTCTGTTCAGGAAATTTTCTCCTGTGCCTATGTGTTCTAAGATTTTCCCCACTTTCTCTTCTAATTCTTTCAGTGTACCTGGTTTAATGTGGAGATCTTTGATCCACTTGCACTTGAGCTTTGTACAAGGAGATAAAAAAGGGTCTATTTTCATTCTTCTGCATGCTGAGTGCCAGTTGGACCAACACCATTTGTTGAATAGGCTGTCCTTTTTCCATTGAATGTTAACAGCTCCTTTGTCAAAAATCAAGTGACCATATATGTGAGGGCTCATTTCTGGATCTTCTATTCTATTCCATTGATCCACGTGCCTATCTCTGTACCAGTACTAAGCAATTTATTACACAATTGCCTTGTAATATAGCTTGAGATCAGGGATGGTGATTCCCGCAGAAGTTTTCTTCTTGTTGAGGATGGATTTCACTATTCTAGGTCTTTTGTTATGCCAGATGAAATTGCACATTGCTCTTTCCAACTCTATGAAGAATTGGGTGTTAATTTTGATGGGGATTGCATTGAATCTGTAGATTGCTTTTAGTAATATTGCCATTTTTACAATGTTGATCCTTCCAGTCCATGAGCATGGGAGATCTCTCCATTTTCTGAGATCTTCCTCGATTTCCTTCTTCAGAGATTTGAAGTTCTTGTCATACAGGTCCTTCACTTGCTTAGTTAAAGTAACAACAAAGTATTTCATAATGTTTGTGACAATTGTGAAGGGTATCTTTTCCCTAATTTCTGTCTCCACATGTTTGTCCTTTGAGTAGAGGAAGGCTACTGATTTGTTTGTGTTAATTTTATATCCAGCCACTTTGCTGAACTTGTTCATCAGCTGTAGAAGTTCTCTGGTGGAATTTTTGGGGTCACTTAAGTATACTCTCATGTCATCTGCAAACAGTGATGTTTTTACTTCTTCCTTTCTACTTTGTATCCCTTTGATTTTTTTTTTTTTTTTTTTTTTTTTTTTTTTTTGCTGTCTAATTGCTCCAACCAGGACTTCCAGTATTATGTTGAATAGGTAGGGGGAGAGTGGGCAGCCTTATCTAGTCCTTGATTTTAGTGGGATTGCTTCAAGTTTCTCACTGTTAAGTTTGATGTTGGCTATTGGTTTGCTGTATATTGTTTTTATTATGTTTAGGTATGGGCCTTGGATTCCCATTCTTTCCAAGACTTTTAACATGAAGGGGTGTTGAATTTTGTCAAATGCCTTCTCAGCATCTTGTGAGATGACCATGTGGTTTTTTTCTTTGAGTTTGTTTATATGGTGGATTACATTGATAAATTTTTGTATATTAAACCATCCCTGCATCCCAGGGATGAAGCCTACTTGATCATGGTGAATGATCATTTTAATGTATTCTTGGATTCTGTTTGGAAGGATTTTGTTGAGTGTTTTTACATAAATTTTCATAAGTGAGATTGGTCTGAAGTTCTCTTTTCTTATAGTGTCTTTGTGTGGTTTAATAAAAAGGATTATTGTGGTCTCAAAAAATGAGTTAGGTAGTGTTCCATCTGACTCTATTTTGTAGAATACTTTGGAGAGTATTGGTATTAGGTTGTCAATAAATGTCTGATAGAATTCTGCACTGAACCCATTTGGACCTGGGCTTTTTTGGTTGGGAGGCTTTTGATGACTGCTTCTATTTCTTTAGGTGTGTTGGGATTATTTTGATGGTTTACCTGGTCCTGGTTTCACTTTAGTATCTGGTATCTGTCTAGGAATTCATCCATTTCTTCAAGATTTTCCAGCTTTGTTGAATATAGGATTTTGTAGTAGGATCTGATATTTCTTGATTTTTCCTCATTTTCAGTTGTTATGTCTCCACTTTCGTTTCTGAATTTGTTAATTTGGAAGATCTCTCTTTGCCGTCTAGTTAGTCTGGCTATGGGTTTATCAATCTTGTTAATTTTCTCAAAGAATCAGTTCTTGGTTTTGTTGATTCTTTCAATGGTTCTTTTTGTTTCTCTTTAGTCAATTTCTGCCCTGAGTTTGATTATTTCTTCCAGTCTACTCCTCTTGGGTGTATCTGCTTCCTTTTGTTCTAGAGCTTTCAACTGTGCTGTCAAGTTGCTAGTGTAAGCTCTCTCCAGTTTCTTTTTGGAAGCACTCAGAGCTATGAATTTTCTTCTCAGTGCTGCTTTCATTGCATCCCATAGGTTAGTTATGTTGTGTTTTTATTTTCATTAAATTCTAAAAAATCCTTTCTTTCTTTCTTTCTTTCTTTCTTTCTTTCTTTCTTTCTTTCTTTCTTTCTTTCTTTCTTTCTTTCTTCTTTGACCATGGTATTGTTTAATAGAGTATTGTTTAGTTTCCATGTGTATATGGGCTTTTTGTTGTCTTTGCTGTTATTAAAGGCAAGTCTTAGACTATGGTGATCTGATAGGATGCATGGGAGTATTTCAGTCTTTTTATATATATTGAGGCTTATTTTGTGACCAATTATATGGTCAATTTTGGAGAAGGTGCCATGAGGTGCTGAGAAGAAGGTATATTCTTTTGTTTTAGGATGAAATGTTCTGTAGATGTATATTAATTCCAATTGGTTCATAACCTCTGCTAGTTTCACTGCATCTTTGTTCAGTTTCTGTTTCCATGATCTGTCCATTGATAAGAGTAAGGTGTTGAGGTCTCCCACTATTATTGTGTGGGGTGCAATGTATTTTTTGAGCTTTAGTAGGGTTTCTTTTATGAATATGGGTGCTCTTGTGTTTGAAGTATACATGTTAAGGATTGAGAGTTCCTCCTGACAAATTTTCCCTGTAATGAGTAAAAAGTGTCCTTCCTTATCTTTTTTGATAACTTTTGGTTGAAAATCTACTATATTCAATATTAGAATGGCCATTCCAGCTTGCTTCTTGAGACCATTTCCCAACCTTTTACTCTGAGATAGTGTCTGTCTTGGTCCCTGAGATGAGTTTCCTGTATGCAGCAAAATGCTAGATTCTGTTTATGTATCCAGTCTTATAGCCTATGTCTTTTTATTGGGGAAATTGAGTCCATTTATATTAACAGATATTAAGAAATAGTAGTTGCTGTTTTCTGCTATTTTTGTGTTTAGAGGTAGAATTGTGCCTGTTTGTCTTTCTTCTTTTGATTTCTAGCTTAGGTATTTTATTGTTTTTACTAGGATGTAGTTTCCCTCCTTGTATTGGGTTTTCCATCTATAGTTCATTGTCATGCTGGGTTTGTGGTCAGATATTGTGTAAATTTAATTTTGTCCTGGAATATCTTGGTCTTTCCATCTATGGTGATTGAGAGTTTTGCTGGGTATAGCAGCTTTTTTTTCTCATTCTAGTACATCACACTTCTAGATTATTCTCTGTATTTGGAAATTCTTCCCTTGAACAAAGAGCGATCTAGCCCCAATTCCTCTTTATGCAGTTACTGATTTACTCCATCCTTCTGGAAGTAGCCAGTCTTCATTGTCCTCTTCCTCATCCCTGCCCGGAACTTTGCTAGTTCTGATAAAATCTGGCCCTCCATGACAGATTGTCCCCTGTGTAAGCACTGCTTCCTTCCATGGAGAGTCTGTCATTTACTGCAAGAAGCTTCCACCTGTGAAAAACTTGCATTTTCTGGCGGGACTTTAACACCTCATGATTACCCTCTTCACTCTCCTTGGCTTCACCATTTGTTAGCCCAAGCTTCTGTTGAGATATCTCCCTGCTTTGCTCTGTTACAGACTCCCAGCAGCCCACCTCCTCTGCATGAGTTCCCTCTCACCTTCCCGGACCCTTCCTCTTTAGCCTGGATCTCTCTCATGTGCCCTACTAGGTTCCATCTGAAAGTGGACACTGCTAATACTGTGTTCAAGTTCCGCAGTACCCCTCCCCACTTAGGTGTGGGTACCATACACCTCCCTGCCCCCTGTCTAATGACGTCAGGATTGATTTTTCTCATGGAGTCAAAGATGGAAGAGAATGGCCGAACATCTCACATCTGAGATCCTGTACTTGCAACTCTCCCAGTGCCTCGATTATTGTCTGAATTGTCATTCTTCATTCTGAAATTTTAGGGCTATAGTTTGAAATTCTTTGGGGCTATAAAGTCTCTTAATTTGTTTATCTTTTAATATTCATTTTTCCCTCTATTTTTCTTGCACTTTTATTTTAAGTGGGGTTGCTTTAATTCACTTTTGTTTCACATGATTAATAGGAAGGGTTATCATAGATTAATGTGGAAAGATGCCCGTGAAGGATTATGAATGGATTTTAAATAAATTACAGTAGTCTATGCACATCGTAGCTCCCTTGCTATCGCTGTGAGGAATTAAGACATGTAGTTACTTTCTTGCTTAATTTATGCCACCCGCTGCTGCTGCCACCACAGTTCCTCACACCTTGCTTTCCAGAACATTCCTTTCACCTTTGAACATGCCACTTTTCTATTGCATTACATTCAACATCTCCTCCTGCTGGGCATCTGCCTTCCATGACACCTTTGTGGCCCTGTCCTATGAAATGCTTTTTCTTGGAGATCTTCTTCAGTTTGGATTTTTACCTTTAATTTGGATTCCTTGTTTTAGAATAATTCTTCCTTATTTTCATCTCACATGTATGTGTGCTTGTGTGTGTGTGTGTGTGTGTGTGTGTGTGTGTGTGTGTGTGTGTGTGTACCTACTGAAACTGGAAGGAGGCATTGGAACCCTTGGATCAGGAGTTACAGGTTTGTGTAACCTAGTGTGGATGCCAGAAACTGAGTCCCAGTTCTCTGCAAGAGCAGTGAGTGCCCACACCCTCCAAGCCACCTCCTCACCTCATGGGATCTACTTTTGAAAACTTTTCTTATAGTCAGTATCCATTGCACATCTCTGAGATTCTCAAAGGCTCTATCTATTTGCTGTTGCTGGTGGATTTTTCAAGTGTTCCTGCCTGTTCTCAGATTCTATTGCTTAGCATCCTTCTTGGTGTGGAGCTTTCTTCCTTGGGGCTATGTGATGACAGTTTCTGGATGCCATGGTCTGGAAGCTCTATTAGATGTTCTCTTTTCTCCATCTCTACAGGTGCTCAGTTCTGGACCTCAATGTGATACTATTCTCTGTATTCCTACCCATTTTAGTGCCATAAGATTTCTTGATACTCAGTGTTTTTTGATATCACAGATAAGGGATTTTGTTTTCTCATACTGCTCTCATTTTGTCTTTTACTAGCTTTACTATTTTTCTCTTTAAACTCGTGCACATTCTTTTTCCTTTTTCACATCTTTTTTTGCCCGATCTCACTGTAATCCAAATAAGTACAATTAGAAGTATTCATGCTGTAGCCCAAAGGACACTATGCCATCTTCAAAGTTTACCTGCTAAATAAATAAGTTTAGAGACTGTGGAGATGGCTAGGTAGGTAAATGTGTTTGCTGTGCAAGCCTGAGGACATGAGTTCAGGTCTCCGCACCCACATTAAGAGTTAAGCAAGGATCAGAAATATTCAAGATCTCTCTCATGACTTCTATTGGCAGGGCTCAGATCTTTATTTTTGTATGGTAGAAATGTAGGGAGCCCTTTCTCTGCTGGCCCCACTTCAAGAAGCATGTGTGTGTTTCATAAAGGCAGGACATGATGCACAGGTCATCTGTGACCTTCAGATGCTGCCTCAGGGCATATCTGAGAAGGATCTTCCCTACTTGCTTTTCATCCAAGGTCTCTGCTGAAGATGAACTGTCCTGTGTACCATCCCACATGTTCGAGACGGCATGGTGCAATTTTCTTAGGTCGAGAACCTGAAGTTTTTCCCTCTTGCTGGACAGCTTCTTCTGTGAGGTGAACCCTTCAGGACATTCCTTCTTTCCTGGATCTCTGTGGGACCTCCATTTGTCGTGCCTGCACCACGAACAGCTACTCCAAATTGGGCAAAGGCCTAAGGGTTTGAAAGAAAGACACAACTCAGTTATTCGTGTTACTAGAAAATGCTTTACTCCGTGCTTTGTCCTGGTCTTGTAAACTTGCTTTTTTGGGGCTTTTTTATTGAAATATTTAGAAAATAAATATAACATAGGTCTTTTTGTAGATGTCAGGAAAAAGGAGTTAAGCCAAGTTGTGTGCACACTTATGCCATCAACGCTGTAGATGTTGGAGTCGAGAGATGTTCTGGGGCTTGTTAACCGCTTAACTTTAGGTTCAGTGAGAGACTCTGACTCAAAGGAATATGGGGGACACACTAAATCGGGATACCTGACATCCTTCTATGGCTTCACAGTTACATGAGACATATATACCTGCCCACATACATGTTACATATGTACATACACCACACATACCTAAACCATGCACACATACGGACACACTCACAAACAATAAAAAGAAAAAAAAGAAAAGGCAAAACAAATTAGTCCATTGTTTTTTAACTTAGCCTTAAATAAGTTTTTAAGACACAGACAGAACACTGCCAAATTCTTTGCCAATTTTAAGACACAGACAGAACACTGCCAAATTCTTTGCCAAAATGTGGTATGAACAATCTCCAGGCAGTTCCCAAAAGAATAGTGTGACCCTCCTAAGCAGTACCCCTAGGATTTGTACTTCAGTCCAAATTCTGATCATTCACACTGCACCTACAGTGCTCCATTAAGCTCTGTACATACGGTTCCTGGTTCTCTGAACTCCTCCACTCCTCCCACAAACCAGTTCCAAAGTCCCGAGGTTTATCGAAGCAACAGCCCCACTTCTTGGTATTTCTGTGCTACACTTTCTTTTCTTGCTGTGACCAAATATATGGCAAGTTATTGAAGGAAGAAAGAGTTTATTCTGGCTCACGGCTAAGAATCCAGTCCAGTCTGTTATATAAGTCATGGTAGCTGGTAAGAGTATTAGATGGACAGTCACATCCCATCCACAGTCAGGAAGCAGAGAGCAATTAATGCCTGTGCTCAGCTTTCTCTCTCCATCTTATTCAGTCTGAGACTCCAGCTCATGGCACAGTGCTGCCCCCATCCAAGGTAGGTTGTCACAGACATGCCTAGAGATTTGTTTCCATCCTGAATCTAAGCACAGTGACACAGGCAATCAAGATTGACAATCATGTTATCCCCTTTTCTATTTTCACTTAGTTGTTATAAATATCACAGCTAAATTTGGGGGAGGGACAAGTTTCTTTCAGCTTACAGATTACAGTCATTGGAGAAAATCAAGTAAGGAAGTCAAACAGGAATTTGAAGCAGGTATACAGGACTCCTGATTGCTGGTTTACTCTTAGGATCATGCTTAACTAACTTTCTTCTATAGGACCACCTGCCTAGGGAATGGTACAGCCCACAGTGAACTGGGCCATCCTATACTAATTAACAATTCAAGACAGTCCCCCACAGACATGTGCATAGGCTAGTCTAATCCGAGAAATCCCTCAACTGGGCAACTCATTTAGCATATAACTCTAGGCTGTGTCAAGTTGACTGGGAAACCTAATTAGAAGTGATCTTTATAAGGGACCTTGAGATAGTTTTCATTTTTAAAAATAGCTATGTTATTGTCATTTCCTTGTCATGAACAGACCCAGGGTCCCCCTAGTGCTTTCATTCTAGTTTCTGCAAATTTACTGTTAAAAGCTCCTCCCATCCCATCTCCATTTCCTGGGCCAGTCCTCCTGCTGCAGACCCAGCCCCCACCCTAGATATTTCCAACTGCCCTTCCCAGCCTTCACTTTTAACACATCTCCATTCTTCTGTGTCATGCACCAACCTTCCGAACCACTTTCTACCAGGGACCCCCTAGTAGCCACCCTGGGCTGGGATGCAGGTAGGTGATTTTTAGCCATCCTTCCTATCTCTCCAGGATTCCTCTTAGTTCTGCAGCTGCTTGTTTGCAGGTGCCCCTCCTTCCACCTTTCTCCCTGGGATCTCTCCCTCTTCATACAGACCTTGTCTCCCTAGCTCTTTCTGCGTGTCTCTCAGCCTTCCGTCCTAGTCTATCATTCCTTGTGTTACCCACAGAGCCATGGAAACACACTACCAGGGACCCTA
Organism: Micromys minutus; assembly: GCF_963924665.1. Taxonomy (NCBI): domain Eukaryota; kingdom Metazoa; phylum Chordata; class Mammalia; order Rodentia; family Muridae; genus Micromys; species Micromys minutus. The sequence continues at coordinate 40,889,985 of NC_137957.1, read as the reverse complement.
CAGACACTACATCTGCCCCAGGTTCAGAGTGGGCAACAGCAACTGAACCCCATCCCACCAAAGATGACACGAGATAAAAACACTAAGGAACACTTCCAACATCATAACGCCACCCAGCTACCTAAATCACAACACAAAAACCAAAGGCATCCAAGACAGTATGCCTTCTCCAAAAGCCTGCAACTTGACTGCAATAGACCCTGAAAAATGCAATTGACTTGAAGCACAAGACCGGGACTTCAAAATAACGTTTGTGAGTTATGTTCAAAGGTCTTAAAGAACACGAGTCAATGCTCTAGCAAAGACTGTGAAAACACAAATAGTTGAATGAAATGATGAAAACATTTCCAAGACATGAAAGCAGAAACCGAGTCACTAAAGAAAACCCACACTCAAATAAAAGAGGAAAGGGAAAGCCTAGGCCGTCAGAAAGTATGTTAGGTTACATCAGCCCTCACCTGTGTTCTTAGTGCCTTAATCTCCCATTCCCAGCCAATCCACTGCAGCCATAGCGGCCATTTGATCTTCCTTGATAACTTTTCCAGTTTCTCCTCTCTTCTTCCCTCTGCCTGAAATAACCATCCCCCAAACTCTAAAGGACCAATTTCTCCTCCTTGGGTCCTTGGTCTACACAACGTTGGGTCCTTGGTCTACACAACGTTGGGTCCTTGGTCTACACAACATTGGGTCCTTGGTCTACACAACGTTAACTCCTCAGAAAGACCCTTTTCGCCTCACAGGCCACTCATTCTTATCTCGTTATGCTAACTCTATCGATTCATACAAATGAGACTGTTCCTTATTTGCCTGTGCTCGTGCCTTTTCCTGAAGTGTAATAGCCAGGAGGAGGGACGTTCGCTCTGCCTTTGTTCCTGCAAAACGGTTGCCACTGAATACAAAGAAAAGTGTTCCATATGTATTTGTGAAATGAATCAATCATTTCTATGAATATCAATACCAGCATTAGAGTCTCTAAAATTAGATTTTTTTTTCCTTGAAGGAAAAAAAGCAGTAACCCAATAGACAACAGTTTGATCTATAATAGTAGTCACTTTTTTTCTATAATTGATTTTTATTCTAACATAAATTTTTTTTATTTACTGTTACTCAGATATTTATGTAGGTGATGAAAATCAGGAGCAAAGGTGGAAAAAAAAAGATTGAACTACTTACTGCTAGATACAGGCTTTGGCATTTCTTTGAAGTGCTAATGATTATCAGATTGGAATTCACACATATTTACTTCTGTACCTTGGCACGGAATACCCGCTTTCTCAAAAGAGAAGTATGAAATTAAATAAGACAAGTTATGAGACCAGTTTAATCTATATGCTTTGCCTAAATTTCATCTAAAGAAATAGTAACCCAATGCAAAATTCTTTCTGAAGTGCACTTATAAAGATGTTTAAATGAAAATAAAATAGTAAATTCTATATGGTTATCATATTTTTAAAAATTTCAATTTGATGTATAATGCCACCAACAATGTTATATTTCCTCATAAAACATGAAACCTTTTAGATTAAATTGTTCATCATAACAATACAGTTTTCTCTTGTTATATACAATAGAAATCATGCTGATTTCTTTGTTTGTTGCTGAGATCTGAGTGATTGTGTCCTGCTAAATACATAAGTCAACATCCTCACCCCCAAGGTAGTAAGTAATAGAAGGTGAAGGATTTGGGAGGCTGATGAGGTCAGAGCCCTTATGAATGGTTAGTGCCCATATGAGAAGCTCTTAAGAACCCCCTGGGACCCTTTATAAGGTAAGGACACGGTGAGATGATGCCATCACTGAACTCGAATGTGGAGATCCTCAGACAAACTTCTGGTGTCTTCATCAGGCTTGTCAGCCTCTAGAACTGAAATAAACATTTCTTTGCTATTTATACGCAGTTGTGTTTCTCCTGTTTTATCAGAGCTTCCCAGGGGACTAAGACGCCCATTTCTCTCCCAGTGGTCACACTTTTAAGTATATGCTGCTGACAACCATGATTTCCATGAAGCACTGCACAACCTTGTATTTTCTTTTTAAGGATGTATTGATTTGTGAGACACATCAAGCCACCTCAGACTGGGGGCTTTAAAATAATATGCATTGTTTGTGCTCATGAATCTGGGTGTTTTCCTCCACTTTGGGCAGCTTCAGCTCATCCTGACATAATTTGATGTTATTCCAGGATCACTTGGCATACAGGTCTGAGGCTGCTTTAGTTAGCCAGGGTCAGGCACCAGGCAACCACAGACTGTCCTGACGAACTGATTGAGACTAGCCAGTCTAAACTTATTTATCTCTGCTTCGCCTTATTCCTTTCCATAGAAGCCAGAAAAAGACACTTGCTCACAATCTCTTCCTATTCTCTCTGCCTTTTATCTGACCTCATATATCTTCCTGTGGCCCCCTAGAGTGAGGTATGTTCTTTTTTCCTGGATCTTTGAATATAACAGTCTATCCTTTTTCCAATTACAATTATTCCATGATATATTGACTCCAGCATTCCTAAAGAATATATATGTGAAAATCTACAGTTTCAAACAGCTGGCTATATCACCTCACCATCCAGTAGATCAGCTGGAAAGATTCCAAGAACAGATAGTTAAATGTAGAAGCACTTTTCAGACCATCCACATCATGCATCGTGTTTGCTTCTGTCTGATTCACCAGTGCAAGAATCTGTTCCCAGTGGTGGTCAGTTCAAGGACAGGGAGCTGGGAGGGATGTGGTTGTACAGAAAAGGTATGGCTATAGTTAGGGGTGGGGCTACAGGGAGGGTGTGGCTATAAGGAAAGGGTGTGGCTATAAGGAGAGGGTGTGGCTGTAAGGAGAAGGTGTGGCTGTAAGGAGAGGGTGTGGCTATAAGGAGAGGGTGTGGCTGTAAGGAGAAGGTGTGGCTGTAAGGAGAGGGTGTGGCTGTAAGGAGAGGGTGTGGCTATAAGGAGAGGGTGTGGCTGTAAGGAGAATGTAGCTATAGGGAGTGATGGGGGCCTCAGGAAACCTGAGCAGATGAATGAATTGCCATCAGTTTACCACACAAACACTTCAACTTTAAAATCAATGTCTCCTTTTCTTTGAATTGAATAACCTTTAAATTTTGACCCCTGAAGTAAGCAAGAACTATTCTACCACATCAGGAAAACATAGTTTCAATGGTCATGATGCTAAGGACTATTATTCAGAGGCTAAGCTTACAAGCTAAGAACTAAATTCCCTTTCATTTAAGGAAGTGGCTGCTTGTGACTAGAGAGATTGGTCCATACAAATCACTAGAGATTGTAATTACAGTCATTTTAGTCAAAACACAGAGGTGACAGTAACCTTAAACTATCACTCACAGAATCCTTTAAACTTTAAATGTAGTGTCCCTAAAATTCTCATTATTCTAGATAACTAACATGGTCAGAAAACCCCTTGACTAAGAGGTACAGACCTTTTTCCGATAATAGGTTTCTCACACTCTTCAATTTTCCTCCCAAACTAAATCACTTTACTCTTTTCAGCAACACTCAGAATAGGATTTTAAATTTCCTTGTTCCTCATTTCTTTTTCTTACCATTTTCAACCACTACTTTCATCTGCCCACCTGCTGATGCTATGAACAGTGGAGAGTCCAAGGCACCCAGGAAGAAGGATGAGAAAATAAACGGGAAGAGGTTGTGGGTCTTATGTCCTGATGTTAGCTTGTCTCTGGGAAGAAGAACACACATCAAACAGATCAGTACTGCCACTGCAGTACCTCCCTCGAGTTCCAAAAATAGTGACGAGGAAGAAAGCGATGACCCTCTCCAATTTGAGCCTCATAGATTATTTTCTTAGTAAGCCAACACCAAATTACTCTTTTATCTCAGTAGTGGTATGTATTCCAGCCAGCAGATTCTGGGATCTATTAGACCTTATTTTGAGTCACAGCTTAACTAAGGCTAGGCACAGAAACTTCCCCAAGCTAAGCTGTGTGTTGGCTTTGACTTCTTACCAAATTGGCATCGACAATAAACTCTAGTCCTTAAAGAATCCATAGTGTCTTGTCCCAACTATGACCTCTGCCTCAATAGTGATGGAATGCACAGTGGAGTTGGCATAGATATGGTGACTGCTCGCATATAGATAGAGTCGGTGGAAAGACCAACATGGAGTTCACATAGAAGTAGACAAACGCACATTGCTTCTTGCTCAGGTTGTTAGACTTCAAGTCCTCTTGCTGTTCTTTCTTCCATTCTGGCGTGTTGATGGAATAGGTCTGGGTGGGGAAAATATGATCTTGAGAAACCCTGCCCTGAATCAGCATGAGATTGGAAGATACTCAGCCAAAAGTTGTAGGAGGGAAAGAAGCACAAAGGCCCATGTCCTATGCACAGCACCAAGAACAGATTTGACTGTTCCAGCCCCAGAACAAATGTCAGCTGAGATTCACACTGGTTTCCAATTTTTCAAGGCTAGGAAAGTTTGTTATTTTGTTTGTGGATCTTTTTTTCTTATCAGAAAAGCATGTTTATTGTTAATAACCAGATCACAGAGTTGCTATGAGGACCAAATGACATGATGCAAATGAAATTCTCCACTAAGTGACTAGAAGGTAGACCATACTCATTGAATGTTGCTTGTTAATTCATAAGCTCATTGGGAATTGAGTCTTGTAATAATAATTAACCTTTTCCAAGTGTGAATCTGCCAGTCAGCTTCAGTGTATTGTCAGGATGCCCCACACTGACTGTGTCTGACTTCAGGAGTCCAGGCTCAAGGCCTATTATATAACATAACTTCCATCTTGGCAAATATTTGGCTATGCCTATGAATTGTCATTACCTCTGTAAAACAAAGTAAACTGTCTTCCTTTGCCAAGTTCTTTGGAGAAGTTTTTACTCAGTGTCCTTTTAAATGATCAATCAAGTTCTTAAAAAAAAAGATAATGTATTTTAAATCACAGAGAAATGTTATGTTTTATCTTAGAAACATTTCTAAGGCAATAAAAAAAATCACTATTCTTCTTTGATTTCTTTTCTGCATTGCACTTGCAAAGATCTAAAGGAATCAGAAGGTGCACCATGTCAGAGGAGAAAGAGCAAGCTCTGTGTACAGCTCAACATTGGTTTTGTAGAAGGGTCATGCTTTTGAGTAAAGTGATAAATGTACCAAATGCCTCTGTTGAGCCTGAAATTTTCCCTTTGTTTAACTCATAGAATCTGGATAATGTTAGCTTAATACTTAAAGTAATACTTTCAAGATTATTAATCTTAAATTTTTACTAAATATACTGTCCCCTTCCCAGGATTTTGTGTTTGAATCTATTTGATGAGAGAAGTGTGGAAGGGTGTCAGTATGTATAATGGTGGGTTGATTGCCTACCACACACAAACTACTAACTGTCCCACTTAAAAAAAACCAATTTTGTTCATTTAATATCAAACACATATGCTCATATCAAGAAGGAAAGATTTATAGCCACTGTAATGACTCAGTTTATGTCTTTCAAATGAACTCTAAATGTATCAAAGTGATTTAATTCATACACATGAGCTCCCCCCATACACACATGCACATGTACATTTTATATGTGGCAGTATAGGATCGTGTGCATTTCCTAAAGATAATATGTTATAATGTATAAATAAATCAATGTCTGGGTATATAAAAGTTTATAAAAGCATTGCCACTTTTTGGTGGCTTTCAGAGTCATCTGTAAGCAAACGTCCTAATGGCTCTCCTCCTTTTTTACAGATGACCTCTCTCAGCAAGAAGATGATGACCCCCCAAAAGAGTACGATGCTGGGCAATTCGCAGGCCTTCTCCATGGCTCCTCCCCAGCCTGCGAGTCTCCCGAAAATCCATTTCATCTGTATGGGAAAAGAAATCAATGTGAAGACGGACAAGAGGAAGCCAGTTTGGCAAACAGTCCTTTGCCTTTCAAACAGACTCCAATAGAAAAGAACCCAGAGCCATCGGTGAAAAAAATTAAACCCAAAGTGGTCAGTAGAACAATTTTCCACAAGAGAAGCCACCAACTTGAGAACCATACCATCGTTGGCACAAGAATGTCCAGGAGTGGATCCCGCAATAGCGACCAATGGGGAGTGAATCCCGGGGGCTTTGTAGAGAGAGCGTGTACTCTAGGGAGAATAAGATCATTGCCTAAAGCCCTGATCGACATGCATTTATCCAAAAATGTCTCTAAGTCTGATTCTGACCTTATTGTCTACCCTTCCAAGGACAAAGCAAGAGTTAACTGGAGCAAATCATCCACTGCAGAGCGTAGTTCCAAAGATAATTCTGAAAGAACACCTTCCTTCACTTCTGAATGGGAAGAAGTAAGCGCAACTCTTCTTGTTGCTATTTATGTAGGCTTTAGAGTTGAATAAAGTTCAGAAGAAAGATTTTCAGTTTTTAAAATCTTTCAGAAGCTGAAGTTGGGCAGGGGGTATTAATAAATGCATACAGCTTCAACTGGAAGGAAAAGGTTCTATGGATCATACACAGTAATTTCACAGTAAGTGGAAAAATGAGCACATTGCTACATGTGTGCGGGACACTTTGTTTCCACAGACGTTGGTGTCAAGCAGAAGTAATAAGCAGCCGTGGGGCGCAGAATGCTCACATCATGTCCCACCTGGCATTGCGGCAGTTTGAGAAAAACCTGATTTTGCTGCATCATATAGCTACTTACTAAACTTTTTGTTAGCATGTCTGCCTTCTTTAAAGGGTCTTACATTTTTTAAACAGATCCTTACGATTTTAGTCTTCACAGGAAAGCCAGCAATCCTGGCTCTTCTTCAAGAACCGTGCAACAAATATACATCATTGAATATTTTTCATCGGTAGCTATCAGAGGCACATTAAAGGAGAAAAAGCACATTAGTGTCAGGTCTCGCTACACTAAACCCCACTTAAAGACAAAGTCGGAAAGAATCACTCCAAAAATAAAGGCCCCTCATAAAACTGTACAGTCTCATTTCTCCCTAAGAGAATCACCTCATAACATAATAATAATGCTCCTTGCATTTTCTTGACTTTCTTTAAAGAATAGACCAGGTTTCTAGTGATACTTTATCCTAACATGTCACATTTTTGTTTATGAAAAGGCCATGCCAGGTAGATTTAGCTTTGGAGTACATGAGTTCCCTTTGGTATTCTGAGAACCAGAAATAGAAATGATTCTGATATCGACTTTCTAAACTCCACATTTTTCCCCCACACTGAACAAATTGGAACACTTGAGTGATGTTGATTATTCTCTTGAAACCTTCCATTTTCTGCAGGCGACTGATACAGGAGGGGAGATGTTACGTGGCTAGAATTTAGAATTTGGAATCTAAATTTCAACCCCACGTACCAATATTTTTATTAGTATATCCATTTTAAAAATTTTAATCTTGCTTAGCATTTTTTTTGTGAGATCACATTGAAACTTTATAGACTGAAGTTGTATGCATGGCTATATTCTTAATGCCACCAGCTGGCTGGTCTTGCTCAACTGTTCAGTTAGAACATGACTCCAATAGCTGGACCCACAAACTGAAACCTACCTTTCCCAGTGAGAGTTCACAACTTCTGGGGGAAGGGGAATGGTCATAAAGAACAGGTTGACATTGAACCTGTCCTCTTCCCTTCTTTTTCTGGGTTTAAAGAGTCCATAGCTCCTAACTTAATGAGTCACATAGGCATAAAAAAAAAGGTGAGTTTATAAGTTATGTATGTTTTAAAAATCAAAAGATGCTTGCATGCCTTTAAATCTTGTACTTTGGTCTCTGGATTTTAGTTGGCTGTGGTAGTAGCACCAAGAATATATGATTGTAGCATTTAATGATTATTTCTGAATGCAATAATAAAAATGTACACAATGGTCCCCTAAAACATGGTTTTTACTTTTGACAGATTGACAAAATAATGAATTCAATTGACGTTGGAATCAACAGTGAACTTGAAGGAATGAACGGTAAGACCACAAATAGAAACTGTCTTCTACAATGTAATTAATAACTCTGCTTAAGGAATAGTAAATGAGCAAAGTCCTTAGATAACGTCGTATTTTATCAGGAGTTGCCTGCAAATGATTTCCTTCAACTCTCAGATACAACAACCTTCACCTAAAACCTCAACTGAGTGTATTGATTGGGCAAATTGAGAATTTTTCCCATGATGCCCTTTTATGGTGCCAGGCAATCTTGATGAATGAAGCTTTGGCTTTAGGTTGAATGGCTGGCAAAGCGCTTTAAAGTGGTGGGAAATCTGATGGTTTGATATGCTATTTTTCATTCAGCAAAGTGTCCCATTTATCCTGGCAAAAGTAATTAACAGCTTCATAGGTTTTAAATAACATTTGGCAAAAACTATACGTTACTCCTCTTCTTTGATCCCTCAGTGCCGAACAGAGTATTCCTTGAAGGGTTTCTTTTGCCATCACAATTTAATATATTGCTATAAGAGTTTCTATGCAATTTCAGCTCAGAGTAGAAGGCCATTTGAAGCCATTTTACTGGCTTTTTGCTTAACTCTGATAGATGATGCCAAATGCCAGATATCTATGCCTTTAGAGATCATTATAGTCATACTAAAGAAATTAATTAGACTTCCTTATCATTACACAGCCTAGGAAAAGATGAATAAGGTACTTGCTTCCCTAACAAGCAAGATGTTAGGTGCTGCTAAACCACATAGTCATCAAAACACAAAGCATTTCAATATGATTGTTAAATTTTCAAAATTAATATTCCAAATCAATGATAAATGCACTCTCAAAATTTAAATAAAGACAAGCTACCACCTCACTAGGGTAGCTTAAAGTCTCATACTGTGATTCCTAGGATGGCTAACAAGAACAAGTGCCTTATCAGGGAACTGGCAGAACCTCAGGCAATAGCAAGCCAGAGGCTCTTCGGCTGTCTAAGCTGCAGTGTTGTGTAGACATTGAACTCTGGTGGCGCTATTTTTCTTCCTCAAGCAAGCTGGGTTGTCCATCAGTGGTGGTTCAGATAAAACAGTAATACACCATGACTTGGAGGCCTGCTCACACATCTGGAAAGATGAGAGTGGGACAGTTAACTGTCCAATCACCAACTTCCTCTCCCCATCACCTCCTTCCCCATCCTATATGAGACACTCCATTCTCTATCAGACCAGTCCATGTCTATGGCAATCTCCCTGGAGATTGGTAGCAGGGACAAAGACACACAGTTTACTTTAAACCTTGATACTAAATGTGTCTAGAGCTCCTACGGCTAGATCTACAACATAATGACCATCTCCATGTTAAACAGGGATGGTGAAAAATAACAAAAACAAGACAAACAAACAAAACAAAAATGTGAATTTCATAACAAAACCTCACGTGCCTAGTTGCCTGCACACAAACACACAAACACACACACACACCAAGTATAAAAATCTGAGGTGCTGTTTCAACCTTCTCAATCCCATATTTGAAAGTTAGGAAAGGGCCCCAGATCTTACCTTCATTAAAATAACAGAGCAATACCAATATTCCAGTATTAAACAAATCCGCAGGCTGTTTTATTTTTCCCTATGTCAACTCTTACCATCTACCCCCCCCCCATTATTTACTAGTGTCTACATTGGCATGGAAATGAGAGCAGGACACCAGCCACAAAGAACTGTTATTGTTGACAAAGGCCGGCTCTGCAAGGTGCATTAGTTTTGTTTCTTAATTACACCCTAATTATGTACTAAGGCTATATCATGTCACATTCCAATTGGTCCTTAGGCTGATCATAGATCACAGCTTTAACAGTTTGCAGCGCCCCCTACATTCTCTCTCTCTCATTCTCTCTCTCTCTCTCATTCTCTCTCTCTCTCTCTCTCTCTCTCTCTCTCTCTCTCTCTCTCTCTCTCTCTCTCTCTCTCTCTCTCTCTCATACCCACACACACACACAACTCAAAACCAGACTTACCTACAGGAGTGATAACAACCACATGAAAATGTCACTCGACAAACAATGTTTTGGGTACTGAATGCAGTTGAAAGTCGAACCGTGAAGTGAGCGTCAGATAGATACAACATACAGCCTTACTACTATCTACTGGCTGCTTGACCGTAGCACACTGAGAATGAAGGCACTAATAAAGGATTGTGGTGGAGACATGCACAGTGGAGTATAGGGCAAGGTATGAGCAGATGTGTGTCACAGTTTAGCTGTCACCTTGACATACCATGAGGATGATGAACATGCAAAGAAACAAAATATCTTTAAGCCTTACTTATTGTAAGAAAGTATCTTACGATATTAGCTATTCTTATGATCTTGGCATTAAATGTACTACGTCCCCTGGAACTGTCATGATTTTTCAAGTGGAATAGAAATTTACTAGAGAATTCATACCAGGGAAGCCCAGTTCCCTCGGGGGAATTAAAATGTCCAGAGAACCCTGACAAAGGAAAGAGAAGGTATATATTTTTTATTCAGTTGTTCTAAATTAACTTCTCTGAAGTTTCATTAGCCTCTCCCCCACCCCTGACAGTGGAGGTGATGTTAAGATTAGTGGAAAGTGAGTTCAGAATGAGTGAGAATAAATACTATAATAGAGAATATGAGTTATCAGGCAGTAGAACTTAGCTTGAAAAAGCCACTGAGGTATCAATTACTGGTATTAACAAAATGTATAAGCACTTGTGGCACTTGTTGCTTAAAAACTCAGAGGACAATTTCAAGGGGAAAAATACCTAAGTAATGGATATACATGAAGGAACAGTGTATTCCGGCCATGTTTCCACCTACTCTGTTTCTGCATTTTTATGTCCTACCCCCAATGTCCAGTGTTAACTTATAAACAGCTTTGAACCAACCAGGAATAAAATTGGAACTTTCTCATCATCCATTCTAAAAATCTTAAACAGCTCAGGGGAGCATTGTGTGTAAGTCATATGATAGTATCATAATGCAGTGGTTCTACTCAATAGAGCCAGTTTCCTTAAAGGGAAAAGTCCTCACTAATTAGAGCCATTTGAAACTTAAGTAGCAAGCTCAGCTGTCTGAGACTGAGTTAAAAATAAAACTAAATGAAATTTACTGAATTTATTCTAGGTTAAATCTCAGGTTCTAAATTTGCACATACAAGCATATAATTTTCACAAAGGTAATAGTATCTTTTATATGCCACATTTAATTGCCATCACAGAGGTATACTGAATATACTCACTCTTTCTAGCTCTTTCTGAACTCTGGCTGCCTGTCAACTCAGTTGTTCTGACTCAAAACTCCTTTCTAAGCTGACATTTAAACTGTCTTCTCTTGACTTCTGACAGAATTGGTTTGCTTGAGCTCATACTACCTTTAGCAATATGTTCTAATCTTCTGATTTCTTTTCATTCTCTGGCTCATTCTGTTTTCACCTGTGTCTAGCTTGCTCTTTCTGCCTGTCTCCATAAAACTGTCCCAGTAAAACTGCCACCTTCTCTCTCTCTCTCTCTCTCTCTCTCTCTCTCTCTCTCTCTCTGACTCATTCTGTCAAATCTTTCTCTGATTCATCACTTTGTCTACCCTTCAATAAGACATTGTGTTTGGGATTAAAGGTCTATACTAAGAGTATGTCTATAATCCAGCCAGATGGGCTGTAGGTGTGAATTCCAGTTGTATCACACAGACCTAGGAAGTCTTTGGATGTGATTTCTTGCCAGAGCACCCATGTTGCTGAATTAAAATTCCTCTACATCTCCCCACTTTATGTTTAAGCTAAAGATCATACACAGTTGAACTTTACAACAGATGCAATTATCAATACCAGAAACTTAACAGACTAAATGTCCTTATGAAGGTCCATTGATGTGAGGTTCCTTCATGACTGCAGTCCTGGTCATCTGTCCTGCAGCAAATGTCCATTTCAGTGTCAAGCTTTTCAGTTTGCCAATCTGAAGAGCAATCTGTCATTCTTTAGTTGGTTTATTGAGTTGTCCCCATGTGGAAGGGGGTGAGGACCATCCCCAATAGAACACATTCTGTGACCTCCCTGCCAATATTAAAACAGCAGTATATAGAAAATTTCAGCAGTTCTTTTTCTATAATTCAGTGTCCTTCGGTTAATCTTATTCCCCCTTCCTGTTTATCAAGGTACAATTTGATGGTTATAAATTTACACATTAACTAGTCACTTAGACACTTGCATTTCATACCTGGTGCCATGGAGCCAAGCTTTTTACCTGTTGTCAATGGGCTATCCTCAGTTTCATTAGGTGCCATAGGTTCACAATTAAGTGCTTTCTGTTTTTTTTCTTTCTCTCTTGTCTTGCCTTTGTATTATCATTGATAATTTTTCTTTTTGTACAGCTATTTCTTTTCAACCTTTTTTGAGAGGAAAAAATGTAAAGATGAAAGTAGGGAGGGGTTTACTCCAGAGGTCACAGTTGCAGTGAGTACTGTGATGACTTTTTCTTCAAGTGTCTATCCCCACAAGTCCTACCCTCGCACTTCAGGGATGACATGGAGTTTCCCATTGTTTAATGCAGGAAAAGTCTGTCTATATAATTCCAATTGTTTTGGGGCATGGGGTGGCTTACAGTGATTCCCTGTCTCAGAGGCTCCAGTGTTGTTCCTTGCTCTGGGTTCGAGGTTCCCATATGGCTCCAGAGTCTCACGAGTCTTGCTGGACATTTAGCTGAATTAAAGTGACTGTTCTTTCCTCTGGAGATGGTCCCAGACAAATGACTCCTCTGAGGCTTTCTCTTCAGTGTTCTCTGCTTTCTGCAACTTTGGTGGGCTTTCTGATTGTCCAATCACATTGGGCACCGCATGTAAAACAGGCAGATGGGTTAAAGGCATATCTTCTAGCTGGATCACATAAACCTAGGTCTTTGGATGTGATCCCTTGCCAGGGCCGTCTTACTGCTGGATTAAAATTCCTCTACACACAAGCATGTCTGACTTTCCACTTGAAGCCAGATTCACACGTGAAACAGATGAATGGGGGCAGTAGAATGCAGTGATTCTGACCACACTGGACTTCCATGCCCAATTCTTATGCAAGATGGCCTACATGGTGTGGTAGCATATTTTGCACTGTTGTGTTTACACATACTAGGCTTGCATGCAAAGAATTTTCGCAGAGTTTCAGTTTTGAAATTAAATGGTCTTGGCTTCAATTTCCAGCCTTTGTAATTGACTGTTGTTGTGGCCTCTTTTCTGGGATACTGTATGGCTATAGCCTAACATGTATCCAGCAATCAATGAAGTGTAAATCCTCCTGCCTTCTTATCGGCATGCATGGCTTGCCTTTCTCCTTAGAGCACATGACACAGAAAGACATTTGGGAAATCTGCTTTGTCTTTCTGACCAGTGAAGACTGTAACTGGCAGGCAGCAGGTTTTATGTGAGACCTTCCTCTGGCTTTATCACTCAGCCATTGTCATCATGCCGCAGGGAAGCTCTATTTCTTCACAGTCTCGTGCTTTCTAAAAATCAATTGATCATCTTCTGGATGAGACGGAGATCCACTCAAGTAACAATAACAACCGTCTCCTCCGGATGCACTACCCAAACACCAGACATTACAATACAAAGGTGGGGCTTATAAGTGCCCTTCTACCTCTAAATAATTTTCATTAAGACCAAAGAGATTGCCGACAGATGGATAGTGTTAGATAGAAATTACATATCTAAGAAATCTAGCATTTTATTAAAATGTATTTTACATTTATTTATTTAGTATATATATTTGTGATTGCTTTTATGTGTGCATATAAGCATGGGTGTGTGTGTTTCTATGTGTGTGTGCATGTGTGTGCATGTGTATAGGCATGTATGTGACTGTATGGTGTGTGTGTGTGTGTGTATGTGTGTGTGTGTGTGTGTGTGTGTGTGTGTGTGCTTTGTGTTTGTGCATGTGTGTTTCTCTGTCTATATTTGTGTGTGTGCAAGTCAGAGGACAACTTGCAGGAATCACATTCCATTCTTTGTCTTCCACCAGTGATTCCGAGGAACCAAAATCAGATCATCCAGCTTTGTGAGCAGCATCTTTACTCACTACGCCATTTTGCTGGTCCATGAATGTATTTTTATGGGAGAGATGGCTCAGTGGTTGAGAGAACTGCCTGATTCTGTAGAGAACCTGGAGTCAATTCCCATCCCCACATGAAAGATCACAACCATGTGCAAATCCAGAATCTGGCATCCTCTTCTAGCCTCCGGGCACCAGGCATGCACATGATACACACATAAAAGGCAGAGACAAATAGATACACAAAATAAAATAACTTGTAAATACATTTTAAGGATGCATTTATTTTGGTTTTTTTTATAGTTTTTCCTTTTTTTGAACAAATTTATTTTAAAAAAAACAAAGATAAATGTACAAATTTTGAGCATTTTGCATAAAAGTATGTAAATACATTATTGCCAGTGCTTGGCTTTTTTTTTTCAAAGGTTTGATAGTGTGCATTAAGGTCTTACTAGTTACAATGATCATAAAGTACATGTAAAACAGGACGTAACCCATAATTAGTCAAAGTTACTTGGTGTGTAAGGATTGAGCATAATGTTTTTTCTTTTTCTTTTTTTTTTCTTAAACTTCACACAGTCTGTAAGTTGTTTCTGGGGTGTTCAGAGCTTTCTGGGGTTAGTATCCAATTATAAGTGACTGCATATTATGTCTGTTCTTTTGTGACTGGGTTATCTCACTCAGGATGATATTCTCTAGATGCATCAATTTTCTTAAGAATTTAGTTAAGTCAAAAAAAAAAAAAGAATTTCGTTAAGTCATTGTTTCTGATAGCTGAGTAGTATTCCATTGTGTAAATATACAACAATTTATGTATCCATTCATCTACTGAAGGACATCTAGGTTCTTTCTAGCTTCTGGCTATTATAAATAGAGGTTCTATAAACATTGTGGTTCATGTGTCTTTGTTGTATATTGGTGTGTCTCTGAGGTATATGCCCAGAAATAGAATAACTGGATATTTAGGTAGTACTATGTCCAATTTTCTGAGGAGTCGCCAGACTGATTTCCAGAGTGTTTGTACCAGTTTACAACCCCACCAACAGTGGAGAAGTGTTCCTCTTTCTCCACATCCTCACCAGCATCTGCAGTCATCTGAGTTTTAGATCTTGGCCAATCTGACTGGTGTGAGGTGGAATCTCAGGGTTCTTTTGATTTGCATTTCTCTAATGGCTAAGGATGTTGAGCACTTCCTTAGATGCTTCTCAGCCATTCCATATTCCTCAATGAGAACTTTTTGTTTGGCTCTGTACCCCATTTTTAATAGGGTTCTTTGATTCTCTGGTATCTAGTTTTTTGAGTTCTTTGTATACCTTGGATATTAGGCCTCTATCAGATGTGGGGATGGTAAAGATCTTTTCCCAATCTGTTGGCTGCTATTTCATTTTCTTGACGATGTCCTTAGCCTTACAGAAACTTTGCAATCTCATTAAGTCCCATTTGTCAATCTTTGACCTTAGAGCATGAGCCATTGGTGTTCTGTTCAGGAAATTTTCTCCTGTGCCTATGTGTTCTAAGGTTTTCCCTACTTTCTCATCTAATAGTTTCAGTGTACCTGGTTTAATGTGGAGATCTTTGATCCACTTGAACTTGAGCTTTGTACAAGGAGATAAGAAAGGGTCTATTTTCATTCTTTTACATGTTGAGTGCCACTTGGACCAGCACCATTTGTTGAATAGGCTGTCCTTTTTCCATTGAATGTTTACTGCTCCTTTGTTGAAAATCAGGTGACCATATACATGAGAGCTCATTTCTGGATCTTCTATTCTATTCCATTGATCCACATGCCTATTTCTGTACAAGTACCATCCAGTTTTCAGCACAATTGCCTTGTAATATAGCTTGAGGTCAGGGATAGTGATTCCCGCAGATGTTTTCTTGTTGTTGAGGATGGATTTTGCTATTCTAGGTCTTTTGTTATTCCAGATGAAATTGCACATTGCTCTTTCCAACTCAATGAAGAATTGGGTTGGTATTTTGATGGGGATTGCATTGAATATGTAGATTGTTCTTGGTAAGATGGCCATTTTTGAAATGGATCCTTCCAATCCATGAGCATGGGAGATTTTTTCATTTTCTGAGATCTTCCTTGATTTCCTTCTTTAGAGGTTTGAAGTTCTTGTCATACAGGTCTTTCACTTGCTTAGTTAGAGTCACACCAAGGTATTTCATACATTTTGTGACTATTGTGAAGGGTATCTTCTCCCTAATTTCTTTCTTCACATGTTTGTCCTTTGAGTAGAGGAAGGCTACTGATTTGATTGAGTTAATTTTATATCCGGCCACTTTGCTGAAGTTGTTTATCAGCTGTAGGAGTTCTCTGGCAGAATTGGTGGGGTCACTCAAGTACACTATCATGTCATCTGCAAAGAATGATGTTTTTACTTCTTCCTTTCCAATTTCCATCCCTTTGATTTCCTTTTGCTGTCTAATTGCTCCGGCCAGGACTTCCAGTACTATGTTGAATAGGTAGGGGGAGAGTGGGCAACCTTGTCCAGTCCCTGATTTTAGTGGGGTTGCTTCAAGTTTCCCACAGTTAAGTTTGATGTTGTCTGTTGGTTTGCTGTATATTGCTTTTATTATGTTTAGGTATGGGCCTTGGATTGTTAGGTATGGGCCTTGGATATGTTAGGTACTGGCCTGTTCTTTCCAAGACTTTTAACATGAAGGGGTATTGAATTTTGTCAAATGCTTTCTCAGCATTTAGTGAGATGACCATGTGGTTTTTTTTCTTTGAGTTTGTTTATATGGTGGATTACATTGATGGATTTCCGTATATTAAACCATCCCTGAATCCCAGGGATGAAACCTACTTGATCATGGTGAATGATCACTTTGATGTGTTCTTGGATTCAGTTGCAAGGATTTTGTTGAGCATTTTTGCATCAATGTTCATAAGTGAGATTGGTCTGAAGTTCTCTTTCCTTGTACAATCTTTGTGTGCTTTAGGAATGAGGGTTATTGTAGCCTCAAAAAATGAGTTAGGTAGAGTTCCATCTGATTCTATTTTGGGGAATAGTTTGGAGAAGATTGGTGTTAGGTCGTTAATAAATGTTCGATAAAATTCTGCACTGAACCCATCTGGACCTGGGCTTTTTTTGGTTGGGAGGCTTTTGATGACTGCTTCTAATTTTTTACGTGTTTTGAGATTATTTAGATGGTTTACCTGGTCCCGGTTTAACTTAGTATCTGGTATCTGTCTAGGAATTCATCTATTTCCTATAGATTTTCCAGCCTTGTTGAGTATAGGCTTTTATAGTAGGATCTGATGATTTCTTGAATTTCCTCAGTTTCAGTAATTATGTCTACATATTCATTTCTGATTTTGTTAATTTGAATACTCTCTCTTTGCCCTCTAGTTAGTCTGGCTAAAGGTTTATCAATCTTTTTAATTTTCTCAAAGAACCAGCTCTTGGTTTTGTTGATTCTTTGGATGGTTCTTTTTGTTTCTATTTGGTCTATTTCTGCCCTACATTTGATTATTTCTTCCAGTCTACTCTTCTTGGGTGTATCTGCTTCCTTATGTTCTAGAGCTTTCAATTTTGCTGTCAGGTTGCTAGTGTCTGCTCTCTCCAGTTTCTTTTTGGAAGCACTCAGAGCTATGAGTTTTCCTCTCAGTACTGCTTTCATTGCATCCCATAGGTTTGGGTATGTCATGTTTACATTTTCATTGAATTCTAGCAAATCCTTAATTTCATTATTTCTTATTTGACCATGCTATCTTTAATAGAGCATTGTTTAGTTTCCATGTGTATATGGGCTTTTTGTTGTCTTTGTTGTTATTAAAGACCAGCCTTAGACCATGGTGATCTGAAAGGATGCATGGGAGTATTTCAATCTTCTTATATCAATTGAGGCTCATTTTGTGACCAATTATGTGGTCAATTTCGAGACGGTGCTATGAGGTGCTGAGAAGAAGGTGTATTATTTTGTTTTAGGATGATATGTTCTGTAGATATCTATTAATTCCAGTTGGCTCATAACCTCTTCTAGTTTTACAGTGTCCTTGTTCAGTTTCTGTTTCCATGATCTGTCCATTGGTGAGAGTGGGGTATTAAGGTGTCCCACTATTATTGTGTGGGGTGAAATGTATTTTTTGAATATTTTTTATTTTTCATAAAAAATGTATTTTTATGAATATGGGTGCTTTTGTATTTGGAGCATATATGTTAAGGATTGAGCGTTTCTCCTGACAGTTTTCCACTGTAATGAGTAAAAAGTGTCCTTTTTTATCTTTTTTGATAACTTTTGGTTGAAATTTTACTTTATTCGATATAGAATGGCCACTCCAGCCTGCTTCTTGGGGCCGTTTGCTTGGAATTTTTTTTTCCAACATTTTACTCTGAGATAGTGTCTGTCTTTTTCTCTGAGATATGTATCCTGTATGCAGCAAAATGCTGGATTTTGTTTATGTATTCAGTCTGATAGCCTATATCTTTTTATTGGGGAGTTGAGTCCATTTATGTTAACAGGTATCAATGAATAGTGGTTGCTCTTTCCTGCTATTATTGCTTTTGTAGGTTGTGCCTGTGTGTCTTTCTTCTTTTGGTTTTCTTGCTTAGGAGTTTTCTTGTTTTTACTAGGATGTAGTTCACCTCATTGCATTGGGTTTTCCACCTATAATTCATTGTAGTGCTGTGTTTTGGGTCAGATATTGTGTAAATTTAGTTTTTTTCTTGGTATATCTTAGTATTTTCATCTATGGTGATTGATAGTTTTGCTGGGTATAGCAGCTTGGGCTGGCACTTGTGCTCTCTTAGGCTCTGCATGATGTCTGTCCAGGCTCTTCTAGCTTTCATAGTCTCTGTTGAGAAATCGCGTGTGATTCTGATTGGTCTGCCTTTATATGTCACATGACCTTTTTCCCTTACTGCTTTTAGTATTCTTTCTTTGCTTTGGGCACTTGGTGTTTTGACTATTATGTGTCAGGAGGAATTTCTTTTCTGGTCCAACCGATTTGGAGTTCTGAAGGCTTCTTTTATGCTTGTGGTCATCTCATTCTTAAGGGTAGGGAAGTTTTCTTCTACGATTTTGTTGAAGATATTTACTGTGCCTCTTAGTTGATATTCTTGGCCCTCTTTTATTCCTATTATCCTTAGGTTTGGTCTTCTCATTGTGTCCTGGATCTCCTGGACATTTTGGATTAGGAGCTTTTTGGTTTTTGCATCTTCTCTGACTGTTTTGTCTATGTTTTCAATGTTGTCTTCAGCCCCTGAGATTCTCTCTTCTATCTCTTGTAGTCTGTTGGAAATGCTTGCATCTGTGACTCCTGATTTCCTTTTTAGGTTTTCTTTTTTTTTTTTTTTCAGCATAAAATTACAGAGGTTTATTCAGTGTTTATGTTTTTGATAAGCAAAAGACAATACAGAGAGGGAAGGGGGATGAACAATCAAGCCCATAATACTAACAGATGGCAGGTGTGAGCTCGAGGTTCTCAAGTTTCAGACCATCTTGAGTAGCTCCAAACAAAGGTGAAAAAGGGGTTGGGAGATACAAAATCTTCAAATGATAATATTAGAGAATTTTCTCAAAGTTGAGAAATAATGGATATACAATACATATTTGTAAAAGACAAAATGATAATATAGTGCTGGCAAGACGACTCCACAGGAAAAACAATTACCATTAAGCATTCCCCCTGAGTTTGACCCCTAGAATGCAATGGTGAAAGGAGAAAACCAGCTCCCTTAAGTTATCTTCTCTACAAACATCCTATGGTATACATGTACATACACACACTCACACTGCATGCACATTCACACACATGTGCATGCACACACACACACACACACACACATATGCATAAGCTTGTACATGCATACTCATGCAAGTATACACAGGCACGTGTACACAAACAAATGCACATCCATGCACATACACACATACACATGTATGCACACTAACACACAAAATAAATGTTTTTAAAAATGAAGAAAATATGATACTTCTAGTCAGTTAGCCATTCAACAAGAAACTTTATCATAATAATGTTATAAAAATTCAGATCATACCATTTAGTTAAATGATTATTTTTATGCCATTCTTTATTTTATGATGCTTATACAGCAAAATTCACTTAATAACATTTTTATGAGGGTAAATGAGAAAGGCTAAGTTGTCTATACAAAGGCAGACAGAAGAGATCAGGTGATGGTGAAATGAACTAGTTAACTAATTATTCTAATTAAAGTTCATAAATTTTAAAAGTACTTTTCTAAATTGTCATTTTTTTCAACAAAATCATCACACAACAGTTTTCAGAAACATTGTCCTTTGACAATAAAAATGCAAAAAGCAGAAGTAATGAGAAGGTAGAACCTATTAGAAATATGTTTTTTAATATCTGGAAATAGTGTTTGCATAATGTATATGTTGCAGTTAATTATAGTCAACAGACGGTTTAAACTGTACATGTATTTGTCTTCAAAACCAAGACAATATGAAGTTAAAGTTAAGATTTTCTACTATTTTAAAATAAACTATCTTTTTTTAAACAACTTTATTTTACAAAACAAAGATAAATGTACAGATTTTAAACATTTTTTGCTTAAAATTATACATTTTTGTCAGTAATGTTTTTTCAGACATTGAAATAATTTTTACATAATACCATGTGAATATATTTTTTTCGTCAGAACTTGATTTTTTTCAAGGGCTTGACAGTATGCATTGAAAACCTAATAGTTACAATAAGCGTAAAGTACATGCAAAACAAAACGGAACATGGAAATAGTCAAAGTCTTCTTGTTTGTAAATATATGTATATTTTTTTTGTTTTCTTTATTTCTTGGACTTCATACAGTCTGTGAGTTGTTTCTGGGGGAGTGCAAGCCTCTGGGGTTAGCATCCCACTATCAGTGACTGCATATTATGTCTGTTCTTTTGTGACTGGGTTATCTCACTCAGGATGATCTTCTCTAGATGCAGCCATTTTCTTAAGAATTTGGTTAAGTCATTGTTTCTGGTGGCTGAGTAGTATTCCATTGTGTATATGTACCACAATTTTTGTATCCATTCATCTTCTGAAGGGCATCTGGGTTCCTTCCAGCTTCTGGCTATTATAAATAGAGCCGCTATGAACATTGTGGTGCATATATCTTTGTTGTGTATTGAAGTGTCTCTGGGGTATATGCCCAGAAGTGGAATAGCTGGGTCTTCAGGTAGTACTATATCCAATTTTCTGAGGTATCGCCAGACAGATTTCCAGAGTGGTTGTATTAGCTTGCAACCCCACCAACAGTGGAGAAGTGTTCCTCTTTCTCCGCAGCCTCGCCAGCATCTGCTGTCATCTGAGTTTTGGATCTTGGCCAATCTGACTGGTGTGAGGTGGTATCTCAGGGTTGTTTTGATTTGCATTTCCCTGGTGGCTAAGGATGTCGAGCACTTCCTCAGGTGTTCCTCGGCCATTCAGTGTTCCTCAACTGAAAACGTTTTGTTTAGCTCTGTACCCCATTTTTTAATAGGGTAATTTGATTCTCTGGTGTCTAGCTTTTTGAGTTCCTTGTATACCTTGGATATTAGGCCTCTATCTGATGTGGTGTTGGTAAAGATCTTTTCCCATTCTGTTGGTTGCCCTTTTGTTTTCTTGATGATGCCCTTAGCCTTACAGAAACTTTGCAATCTCATTAAGTCCCATTTGTTAATTTTTGACCTTAGAGCTTGAACCATTGGTGTTTTGTTCAGGAAATTTTCTCCTGTACCTATGTATTCTAAGGTTTTTCCTACTTTCTCATCTAATAGTTTCAGTGTATCTGGTTTAATGTGGAGATCTTTGATCCACTTACACTTGAGCTTTGTACAAGGAGATAAGAACGGGTCTATTTTCATTCTTTTGCATGCTGAGTGCCAGTTGGACCAGCACCATTTGTTGAATAGGCTGTCCTTTTTCCATTTTAGGTTTTCTACCTCTATGGTTGTCTCTTTTAGTGTTTTCTTTATTGTGTCCATTTTGGTTTTAAAATCCTTCTTTCATTCCTTCATCTCTTTGGTTCTGTTTTCCTCTAGTTCTTTGAGTTCTTTGAGTGTTTTTCTTGTTTCTTCTTTAAAAGCTTCTAATTCTTTATGCTTTTCTTCCCATTCTTATTTAAGAATCTCTATCATCATCTTGAGGTAGGATTTCGGGTCTGAGTCTTCTTTTTCTGGAGTGTTTGGCATTCTGCTGTTTGCTGTGATGGGAGAGCTGGTTTCTAGTGTTGCCTGGTTGTCTTGGTTTCCCTGGGGTATGTTCTTTCACTTTCCTTTTGCCATCTTGTTGTCAGTGATTGGTTCTTGCCTTTCCCTTTTACCTAGCCTGTGTTCCTGGATCTCCTCTGTTCCTGGTGGAAGATGGTCCAAGTACCAGTTCTGCACCCAAAAGCAGCCAGTGGGGAACAGAGAGCCCAATGCCGGGTTCCTGGTTCCCTGGATCAAGCCGGGCAGGGGTGCACTTTCTGCATGCTCAGCAGATATCTCTCTGCCCCCTGGCTACTCAGAAGGCCTTCTCACCTGACATGTGTCCCTCAGTCTCCTCAAGGATACATTTTTATATCCTGAAAATTAAATGGTATCTGCAAAGAAATGAACCAGCATTTTATTTCCCAAAATTTTCATCTAAATTTTAGTTAAAAATGAAAACTACCCAAATAAGGGCACAAAAAATTTGATTATAGAGTACTTTGTATACTGGATAGATGGATGTCAGGTAGTTTATTGGAAAATACATAGCCCCAAAATCTCACTTACTCTTAGTAAATTCTAGTGATCACCGGCACTGAAGGCATTGGCTAGCCGAGAAGCTGTCTTAAAGGACAGGCTGAGGGATGTGTGAGTCAGGCATAGCCCTCACCCTTGAGAGCACACACTTGGCTATGCTCCAGAACCCAAATAATGATCTAAGTGTGTCTCATTTTCAGAGGAAGAATTTTCCTAGCCTCTAGGAATGTTCACTTTCCCATGAATCTTCAAGCTGTACATAAAAGCCTCTCTGTGAAATGCTTTGCAACTAGCATGCTTTATTTTTGATTTTTATTTCTCTTTACAGTACTATTTTTAATAGAACCAACTGGGGAAGGTGGGTAGTAGAATACATTAGCAGACAAGCACACTATTTTATCTAAATCCAGAGATTTATTTTTATTGTTATTTTATGTAACACTTCACTGAATGATTTAGTCATGTAGTTTAGATGGGTTAAAGCAAAGGAATCACTTAATAATAGAATATTTATGGAAGATTTTGAATTACAGCTGTTGCTAGGCCAGCCTGAATCAGCCAGTCTCTACTAAGAAGACTTGTTTAATAATCCAAACAATTGTGCTCAGCACAGTAGACACCAGTATTTGGTACTGTGTATCTCCAATGGTCCTTTGCAGCTAAAATAACTTGTATAACATGCATTTTGATTGTTTGGCTGTTGTTTCTACTTTCTACTTATGAAATTGCATACAATAGTCATATGTGATATTAGGCATACCCCAAGGGTGAAATAGTCAGGTAATAGTCTGTGGCCTACTATTTGCTTATAATGTTTCAGTTATTAATAAATAATACAGTGAACATACATTGCTACAGTTCAACAAAATATCAGATCCTCTAGAAGGGGCCTGGAGGCTTTAACATGGAAGCATCCACCTGGATGCTTCTTAAAACCTTTCTGATGCATAATCAATATCAACCAGCATCTGCTTAAATATTTTCTGGGACGTTGGGCCCACTACTTTAAGAGAAAAGAGAGTCTTTCAGTAGCAAGGTCACTATTATTATTTATTATTGTTGTGCATGTATGTGTGTGTGTGTGTTTGTTGAATGTTCATGTTTTGTGCAAGTATATATGTATGTTTAGATTCACATGAGGGACAAAGGACAACCTCAGATACTATTCCTCAGATACCATCCATGTGTGAGATGGACTAAGGCTCATCTAGGAGACAAGGCTGTGCCACACAAGCTCACAGACCTGCCTGTCCTCACCTCCCAAGAGCTGGGACTAGAGGCATACATCATCAGAGTCACCCTTTTGTGGGTAATGACATGGGTTTTAGATGTGAAATTCGGGTGCTTTTTCTTGCATGGCTAGCATATTTTTTTGAGTGAGTTACTGTTCCAGATCCCTTAAAAATAAATTTGCTGTATCACCGTGGTTTGAATGTCTAAGTCCAACAGTTGTCAGCACAGTGACCTTGGGGAAATTATTTCTGTAGTCCAGACCTCACTTATCCACATGGAACACAGCTGTAAAAATAATATCTTCAGTATTTACATTTGTTCTTAGTCAAAAGACAAGAACCAATACTTGTTCCAAAAGTTGGGTCGCACTCCTGTGGCACAGAAAGAGATGGCATTTCCCTTTCCTTTATTTTCCCTTATCCTTTTTATCTATTACATTATTTTAATAGAAAAATTAAACACAAAGAAGAGTTTGTTCTTTCCAAAATATATTACTAGATACCATACCTTTTGTCAAAAAGATATTAATGAACATAGCATGAATTTGTTTTTGAACCATAGTGTCTCTCTAGCCATCTGTATATGATTGCTTTCTGCAGTGATGATAATGGACTGAGCCTCTAAAACTGTAGGCCAGCCCCAATTAAATGCTGTTATTTTATAAGAGTTACCTTTGTCATAGTGTCTGTTCACAGCAATAAATGCAAACTAAGACAGAAGTTGGAACTAGGGCTGGAGAGACAGCTCAGTGGTTAAGAGCACTGACTGCTCTTCCAGAGGTCCTGAGTTCAATTCCCAGCAACCACATGGTGACTCACAACCATCTGTAATGGGATCTGATGTCTTCTTCTGGTGTGTCTGAAGTCAGGTACAGTGTACTCATATAAATAAATAAGTCTTAAACTAGTTGGAATCAGTACCTGGAGTATTGCTGTGATAGGCCTGACCATGCTTTTGTTTGGAGAAATGTGGATTTGGGGACTTTGAATTTGGAAAACAGTAGAATGCTTTAAATGGGGCTTAATTGGCCATTTTAGTAGGAACATGGAAGACATTGGTGCTGAGGGTGGTTTAAGCTCTGGGGACTTAAACTCTGTCTGGGTGATTTAATCTCTAGCTCTAGAGGTTTCAGAGAATTTTAGAATGCTGTCTAGTTTATAAAAGTTGCAATTGTTGGCTTCGTATTAGCAGAATAAGAAGTGAAAGTAGAAATAGCTTGAAGGTAGACAGTATTCTTCAGCAGTCGTGGGTCAACATGGACATATGGGAAATCATCAATGGTGGCTGTCTCTTGGTAAGATTGCCTGTGATTTTTATATTTTGCCACCATTGTTTCTAAACTTTCTGAAAGTTTTAAAGAGAATATGCATTACTTGGTTGTCTAAATTATTCAATAAAAAGAATTGTCTGCCAATTTAGTAAACAAATGTAATGACAGAGGCCCATATGCCCCAAAGTTAAATATTTATATTAGAACATGATCAAGGCTTGATAGCTCATCTCTTGTAGATCAAAAGTCCAGTATTTTATTTACATATCAATTTAGTCATCACTCCAGGGTCCCCTTTGATTATTCCATGAATCAGTATCTCAAGACCCTGGCCCCTTGATTATTAGAGAGAGACAGCAGGCACGTTTATTTTTTAACATTGCAAAAGAATTCAAAGATCTGCCTGCCTTTGTTAAGCATAGACAATAAGCTAGCTGAGTAGGACCCTGCTCTGAAATTACCATTCCTACCATACCTGTGCCTGGACCTAAACTCCCTCTGTCCTAGGCTGACCTTGAACTCAGGAATCTGCCTTCCTCTGTAAGCACAAACAAAAAACTTATCTGGGTGAGATCTTGCCTTTAAATCACCACTCTAAATCTCTTCATCTCCTTCCTTAGTATCTTTCTTACAAGGTGGCTCATAGTACAGCTGCCTTTGTTCTTCCAGATCTTTGAAGATCCTTATACAATTCATATTGCATCCTATATTTTACATAGTTGAGAAATTATATATTTTTGAATTCATGTTTTCAGAATTCTTTTTAATAGCCTTAAGGACTGCCCTGAAGTTCTCAGTGTTTACCATTTGGCTGAGACACTAGATACATTCTCACCTCCTGGACTTATGCTGTCTCTGATTATCATGGCATCATTAACCTTGGCAGAGAGGATATTTCTCAATGGAGAAACTTGAAAATATGCCCAGCAACCATCAACACTCATGAAGGTCCACACCCTGGAGGCTCTGTACCAGGGACAGAAACCATGTTACAGTGGCTAAGCCAGACTTACTGATGGTTGTATTTCAAAGGCATGACTCCTAGGTACTTACAAAAGAAAAACACATTTCTGGCTTATAAAAATTGAAGAGGCTAGCGGGGAGAAAGCTCATATGTAAGAAGAGAACAAAACATGAATTTCATAATTACAAATTTTATAAAGCACACACTCGAGAGAACGGGAACCTGCAATCAGGAAGAAACAAGCATGTGATGATGAGTATGAGGTTCACACTCACTGGAAACTTGGTCAGCCTGTTACTACCAGGTCTGTAAGGAGCGATTCACTTCCTCACTTAGAGAAAGACAGCTTGTCACCTAGCACATCACCACCCTGTACATTGCGCTCACCAACCAAGGTGAATGAGGCAAATTGTGCCAAGCACCACAACCTTACTGATTTTTGCACACTAGGAGGCATGAGCACACATAGGGTCTTTCACATCCTATGGTATTTTTCTCTTAACGCCTCCTAATGACAAGAAATATAGTTGACTATTAAGGTCATCCTTAATAGGAGCCAGACATGCTTCAAAGCACTTATGTCATCTCAGGTAACCCTCACAGACATTCCAAAACAATCTATAAATCACCCCTGCTTTACAAGACCATGGCACAGAGGAGTAAAGAAATTAGAAAAGTTGGCCAAGTTCATTTAAATTGAGGCAGTAGGATTCAAACTCAGTCTGATTCTACTACCCAAGCTTTTGACTTCAGGGTTAGCATGCTTCGCTTTATCATCTTCTAAGCTTTTGTTGGGAATTTGACACCACCACTTCCTCTTTATTAGTTACTTATAATGTGCAGTGATTGGGGTAGACCATAAGATGCAGGAGCTTAGCATGCTTCCTTTCAGCCTGCAGGGACCAGGTCAGAATCAGGGAGTACTGAAGCTCCCAGGCCTGAATCTAACTGTGGCAGCCACTTAGCATGAAATTTCATAATGTTCTATTCTATGAATCAGTAATCAGATATTTTCCATAAAACACTGTGAAAGAATTCAATAAAGACATCTAGGAAAATTAAAATAAGCCATTTTATTCCATAATAATTCAGAGGGCTTAGGGAGAAATATCTGTCAAGGTCGGAAAAATAGAAGAAACTTCTGTGGGACTTAGACAAAAGGTGAGAGTTTGTTTTTCTTTTCTCCCAAGCAGGTCTTAAAGGTTCTCATTCTCATTATTCTTCTGATAGTCTGTCTTCTAGACCAGGAAGCCAGAAAGGAAGCTAAAGATTAATGATAGAAAGTTTATAATTAACAAGAATGGGATTTGAGAAGGAAAAAGAAAATGTCCTTTAAGTATAGAAGTACAATTTGAAAGCAAGACTTCTTCACCAAAGATAAAAATGACTGGCAACCCAAGGAAAGTTGATTGCAAGAAAACACAGCAGCTCCTCAGAGTAGAAACCCAGAAATGTAGAACAGGAAATCTTTCTTACAAGAGTGGATCATGTTTATCTGAAGTTAAGTCATCTTGATTAGGGCAGGAGAGAACAAGATAGACTAAACCAAGGAAGTGGAGATCATCTGGGCTGCAAAAAGAACTAAAGAGACAGCAAAATGAGATGCTCACGTGAGAGTCTGAGCCAATCATTAAAGGATGGCATGGTTACATACCATGGCCTTGACATTTCTATCCATTATTCTGCTACCTTTAAAGCATAGTTTCTACCTTTGATGCACGAAAATATCCTCAGTTTCTTCACCCCATCAACATTCCTTATGGTAGACATCTTGAAGACAGGACCAGTGTTTGAGCTCTCATTTTATGACTGTAACAGAATTTACCTGTGATATCAATGCAAAGAGATCAGGTTTATTTCAGCTAGCAGGATAAGAGGTTCCCGTCCTTGGTTAGGCTGCTCCACTGCTTGGGAACTGAGATTAGGACCCTGTGAAAGCTGGAAGCTTCTCACCTCATGGTGGTCAGGAAGGGGAGATAAGGGGAAGAACCAGGGTCCCAAAATATCCTTCCCAGGCACACTCCTAAAAATATACTTCCTCCAGCTAAGTTTCTACCATCGTCAATAGTACCAGCAGACCAAGCCTTTATGATAGAAACATTTGAGGATTATTGAAGACCTAAACCATGATGCTCTGATTTGTAATTCATTCTGCTAACAAACTATTGGCTAAAATGAGTCATATGGTCTCACCAAGCTGCAAAGGAAGGTAGGAGATAGATCCCAAACAGCCATTTGTACTCTGATATTATATTATAATAGCCCAGTTAGAAACTCCTGTGATGCAGACTGGTGTGTCAAACCATACTTCCTGAATTGGGATTGACAGGACCTTCAGAGACCATGTATCTCAAGTACTTAAGAAAACTTTAGTCTTATCTAAGACTTTGAACTCCACCAAACTTCCTGAAATGTTGTTTTGTCTTAGTCTTCTAAATAGCCTGCATTGACTTTGTCATAGTGCTCAGTCTATTGCTGAAACATTTCCTGTACAATCTATAAAAGAATAAAACCCTGTAGCTGTCAGGGTGGCTTTGCAGTTAGGCACAACCATTTCTGCCCAGTTTACAATTTTTGCTCCTGGTATGTTTGACACATAAGTAAACCAAACCGTGTCTTGGTTTACTTTCTAGGTACTGTGTTAACATAGATGAAGAAAAGAAACTTAAGGGAGAAAGGGTTTATCTGGCTCACAGTTGAAGAAGATACAGTCCACCACAGTTAGGAAGCCAAGCAGTAGGAACTTGAAGCATCTGATCACATTGCATTTACTAGCAGGAAGCAAGAGTGATAAATTATTGTGCTTGGCTCATTTTCCCCTTTCATATAGTACAGGACCCCAGCCCCTGGGTCTCTCTCTAAATCCTATCAGGTTGACAGCTGAGATTCATCACAATAGACTGTAATAGCTATGATGATTGTTGTTTTGCTATAATTGCTGTACAGCTATCAGTTGTAAGCCACCTTTCAATTACAGAGCTCTTAGGATGGGACTGGATTGCATCTTAGAATTGATTAAAATGCTGTTTGGTACCATCTGCACTCAGAGAAGGCATTCGGTACTTGTTGTAGTCTACTTTCTTAATCCAAAGAGCCCCTCTCATGTCTGCCTCATCCATTGTAAATCTCCTCATAGGCCAGGAAAGTTTGTCTTTGGAGTACTTAAGGGTAATCTATGTTTGATGTGGCTCTACACAGTTTTCTTGTGATCCCAAATAGTAATTCAGCAGTAAGGTCCCTACTGTTTCTAGGTGTACTGTTTTGTAAGGGTGGCCAGATTTGTGGCTTGCAGGCCTCTGAGACAGTGTTAAGGGAAGAAGTGTTTCACAGAAGGTTGGGCAGAAAGAGTAGTACGAACAAACCACACACAAACACAACCACACACATACACACACAAAAAGGTGACTTCCAGGCTTGCAGCTCAAGGAACTCTGGGCTCTGTAAAAAGAAGTTGGCCTCAAAGGCACTGAAATGAATCTATAACCTCCAAGATCCTGTTAGAACTAATCATGTCACTGTCAGGTATAACTGACCATTTCTGACACATAGGGGTTGTGGGTGAACCTCAGATAATGAGAATAGTAGAAACTTCTATCAAAGCTATAGTTCAAAGAGAAGTGTGAAGTATTAGAGAAAAACAAACAAACCCCCAAATCTGAAGACCCTAGATTTCAAGCCATATAACCCTGGGTGTGAATCCTGCCTACTATTCCTTCTAAATATAACTGTGAGCAAGTGCCTGAATCTTTGAGCATGTTCTGTTTTCTCTAAATGTGAAAGTTACCCTTATTTTGTTGTGTTGTGTTTATAAAAAGATAAACAAAAGATATGTCCTGGGTTTCAGCACCAACGTTAGGAAAAAGATAGAGTAGAGGGGATATGTTCTATGGAAGTGTGGTGAGGTATGGGGGGAAGGGAGATGCCTCTGGTGAACCCCTGTTGGGCATCCCTTCCTTCTGCACTATCAGCCACAAGATGATATAATACAGAATGTAGTTTATTCAGGGCAAGGGGAGGGGAGTTAAGAGGGTAGTAGGGGCAGAGAGAGAGAGAAGAGGAGGAGTAAAGAAGTAGAGGCTATCCATAACCATGGAGAGAGAGAAGGGGGAAAAAATGGAAAGAGAAGGAACAAATAAGTCAAGAGAGTGAGGAGGGGGCAAGCAGCCCCTTGTATAGTGCCAGGTAACTATGGGGCAGAGTTTACAGAACCCTAACAGGTTGGGCTATTGTTTGTGTTTTGTTTTGTCCACAAGTCGCAAGCTAGACTCATCTGAGAAGGAATTTCAGTTGAGAAAATACTTCCACCACATTGGCCTGTAGATGTGGGGGGTCTATTCTTAAGAATTGATGTGGAAGGATCTAGTTCTCTGTGAGTGACACTACCCTGGGGCAGGTGTTTCTGAACTGTATAAGAACAAGACTGAACTAACCATAGGGAACAAACCAGTAAGCAGTCATCCTCCAGTTTCTTCCTACCTTCAGGTTCCTGACTTCAGTTCACATCCCAAATTCTTTTCACAAGAGATCATAAGCTGAAAAAAAATAAAATAAAATGAACTCTGACCTCCATAAGTTGGATTTGCTCAATGTGTTACCACAGCAATAATATGTAAACAAGGACAGGAAGCATTCCTGGTTTTGTTGCCGAGGACCGGGCTTCTGAATTGGAGGCAACTGAGCAGCATCGCACTTTCAGCAAGCAGAGTAGTTAGCAGTATTCAGTGTCAGACATCTACAGCAGAAAACCCTTAGGGTATGCACATGAAGCTGCTTACCCTGCAGGCATTGATTGCAGAGACTCCAAATCATCTCTGACCCTCAAAAACAATGAATTAGTGCACATTTTATTTTTTTGTTTCAAAAGACGCCATTAATGAAAAGTATTTATTTAAACAAACATTAATTAATAATTATTAATAAACATACATTCCATAAACATTTATTGAATGCCAGGTCCTGTAAGATACTCCATCAGGTGTACTTACTTTGAGACGCCCCCAAGTGGGACACCAAGACGCAGATCAATGCAAAAGCAAGAGGTTTATTTTTTAGTGCATCAGGGGTTGACCCTCACTCAGTCCTTTAAGGCAAGTGACTAGAAGGTGACCTGAATGGCTATAACATGCAGTTTTTATATTTTTTAGGGGCATAGTTTACATCAGCAAGGCTGCAGCTCAAAGTTATTGGCTAAGCAATAGATCTTTAAGTCTACTGGCTAGCAAGCATGGGCAGATTTGAACTCTATGTGGGACCAGAGGGTCAGGTGATTATCAGTCAGGACATTCTGAGAATTTCTACTCAAGAATGTTCCTGTGGGTGGAGAATGGAACTTGGCCTAGCCTTGACCAGAGGCAGGAAGCTGAAACCTGGCCTAGCTTGATCCGGGGCAGATTGGTGTAAGACTGGCAAAAACCTTTAGGGTTCTTTAGTCCTACAGATTAGGTGGACATAAAACCATCAGAAACAAAATATATTTATACTGCAAAAAAAGCAGTGTTAAAGCTCTGAAGAGAGTAGCCTGCCAGTAAGCAAGGTCAGAATAAGTTTATTGTAGAGAGCAAATCATCTACTGGAACTTGAGTCATGGAGAATTTTGATTTACAGGTGAAAAAAAATCCAATGTTTTCCTAGGCATGGGATTGTACCAAACAAGTAATGAGATTGTTGGTTGAAAGCATCTTGTTCTGAGAAAATAGGGAATATGGAAATGTAAATTTGCCAGAGAGCAGTGAACTTTTAACTTGAAACCTAGCTGTCTCAGGAGATAAAGCTGGCATGGGTTTTAGGGCCAGGAGAACGTCATGATCAGGCAGAATTGGGGCTGAATTAGTCCGGCAGTGGTCCGTAAGAACTGTGGTCGCTCATGTGTGCAAATGCCACATTAGACAAAATCAATATGCAGAGTGGATTTTTTTCCTTCTGTTTGCTTGTCCTTCCCTGTAGCACAGTGCTCTGAATTGTACTTTATGGCAGACTGGGTTGCCTGGGAATCACAAAGAGAGCTAGCATTGCACCTTGGGCCTTCTTGGGAAGATGTGCACTGGAGTGAATATTTCTTGTCACTTCAAGAAGTTTGGGGTTTGCCTGGTAAGAAAGGAACTATCATCCCCCAGGGAGAAGATGAATGACAAGACAAAAGAGCTCTGGGTCTGTTCTGGCCAAAGGCAGAAATTCTGCCTCATTACCACTTCAATGGTCCAGTCAACAGAAATTAGCATGGCTTGCCCTCCAATGGATGTTATCTGTTCCACTTTGTACTTGTGCTTCACTCAGCTAAATTGGAACATGAGAAGAATCATTGGATCAACTAGCAGACAGAACCGATGGGGTTCTTCCAAGGCCATATTAAGTTAATATCCCTCAGGGCATCTTGATTTACAAGGGGTCTTATTTCAGTCAAATGTTTCTGAGTACTCACCAGGGTGTCAAGAACCTGCAATGTCAGAAGGAATTTAAAAACTTATTGTCTCCAAGAAGATAAAAGATTAAGTTGGGAACAGGATGGATACCAACATAATGAGACTACTGATGGAAGTCATTGCAACCTGTTTCTATAGGTATACCAGATGACCAAGGAAACAAGACTTCACTTCTGGAAGATGCTCAACATGGAAGGATAATATGAAGGACATTGACTTTTAAACTGGTTATTTATAGGAAACAATACAGATGTTCTATCCTGATGAGATCAAGTACATGTAGGATATCTTAAACATAGACATAGGCATAGACAGACACAGACATAGACACTTTATTCTGAATGGCTAGAACATGGCTTTGCCATTCACACTCTTACTAGAAATGTGAACCAAGAAAGACACTTGCTCTGACCTTACCCTTAAAAGTGAGGACAGCAAATACCTACTTCATAGGGTTCCAAGAAAATGTTTAACTGCTGTGTTTACTTAATAACCTATACTGCAGGTAGTAAATGTTAAATAATATCAGTAACTGTAGATTATAGTTGAATAACTTCCCAAAGTCAGAGCAGTTGACTTTGGAAATTAGAATCACAGGCATATTAACTACATACAGATCCTTGAAAGTCTTGGGGGACCCAGATGACCCCAAGGAAGAGACAGAACATAGGATTTGGAGCTTCTTTGCTTATTAGACTATTCCTTACTCTCTCTCCCTCTCCCTTTTCCTATCCTCATCTTCCTCTCTCCTTCTCCCTTTCCCTCTGTCTCTCTGCCCTTTCCTCTCCCTCCCCCTCTCCCTCCCCCTCTCAGTCTCCATCTCCCTCCTTTAAATGATGGATGGGGAAACTGAATAACAACTAAATTCAGAAATTAGGCTGTGTCCTTTGTACTCTGATTTTACTTGCCCATGAAATATTACTAGGCTTCATCTAGCCACAGGTAGTAACCCAAAAAATTAAATGATGATATTCTGAAGACAACCCCATCGTTAGAGCTATTCATTGAGATTGAGTGGGATCAAAGATTCTTTGAAAAGATAGCAGGAGTTTTTGTTGCATCCTCCAATATTTTATGGGTGAAGAATCTTATGAATGTGTGGAAGATTTGCAGCTTCTTTGCTTATTAGAATATTACACACACACACACACACACACACACACACACACACACACACACTAAACATCTTAGAAGAGCTTCCTGAATCTGGAATAAAATAGTACCCACAAGAGACATTTATGATGTTCAATTGCCTTAGTATATTCTACTGAACTACTTAGATCACTTTGCAGCATCTCGATTTCAAGTTTTAGGGAGGACATTATTAAAGGCAGACCCAAAGCTCTCCATAAAGTATATAAAAGGAAAAGACCCTACAAAATACAAGCATGTGTTTGAATGGTAGTCTATTGCTTGTTTTGGGTTTCTGAGTGACAGATGCTATGATGCAGGAATCATTTTCCATCAAGTATTAAATAGAAAACTTGATCTATAATAAGGAAGTGCATTCTTAGAGTGGGTACTAGAATTCACTCCCCTCCAAGTCACTCTTAATCTTTGCCTTGGAGACCCATTGATTGAAACTGTCGCTTGTTTTTGTTACAGTGATGTTTATCAAGCTTAGAAAAACAATTTGGTTTCTTGTAGGTCTTGTTTTGTTTTGTAGAGGCAAGAGAATAGTTTTGTGTTGGTAGCATGAATACATGCCTGCAGAATTTTAGCTAGCACTTTCAAAAGGATACAGATTTATTTTTAGCTATATGCCCTGCCTGAAAGGTTTATGCTATTAAACATTGATATTACTTGAAAAGTTATGCCTAAGGCATATTGCTTCTTTCCCAGCTAGGAATTGAAATTGTTATAAAGCTTGCTGAAGATTTTACTGGGTCACTAACATCAGGGTATATACAGTGACTAAAAGAAATAGATTTCTGCATTCAACAACCATTTATTAAAATACTAATAAGTCTCTTGCTTTATTCTTGATAATATGGTGATACCAGAGTATAGAAGACACATTTCTCCTATTGTGCTCCATCTTAACATATTTTTACTTAGTATATAAGAATGACACGAACACAAAAGTCAGATGTATATATTGCCTTCAGGATGTAAAGACTATCTTGAAAAGCAAATCCACAAAAAAAAAAAAAAAAAAAAAAAAAAAACCAGACATTTTAATACAATATGATAACTTCTGAGAAACAGCAGTTAGATTTGGCCCTTGCCCTCAGGTTGTAAAGAATCTGTCTAAAAAAGCAAACCCATGAAACACACTCCTAGACATCATAATATAATATGATAACTTCTGAGAAACAGACAAATATAGAGCACATTCTAGAAGAGCAGGAACAAAGGCTTCGCTGATTCTGAGGTTTTGTGTCGTGGCCTCCTGCAGGAGGAGATCCCAGGGTGACAATAGAGAGGAGCAACCTCACTAAATATTCAAAAGTAGGGATAGACTGTTCCAGAAAAGGCTGATAAGCAAGGTAAGGTGATTCCCAGGAAGAATGTACTGTTAGGGCCATGAAAGGCAAAGCCTGTGGATCGTGGCCCTGAGAATTGGGACCCTTCTTATTGCTTGTGCTGCCTTCTTAGGTTCTTCTCTGCCAACTTGGTTACACATGAAGCAGGGCAGTGTTTTTATGTTATCATTAGTGATTATGTTGGAGGCCAGATGCAATCTTACCTCCATGCATCCCTGTACGATTCCTCCACCTTGATTTGACTGGCTAGACAGTTCCCTTTTGTTAAAAGAATGTGAAGGAGGTGATCATTTCCATTCTGGAGCTGCACCCTGCAGACTTCTGAGATCCTGGGAAGATCCCATGAAGAAGTTCCCCTCCAGCTAAGAGGAACAACTGGGGAAGAATATGGGACACATGGAGAGAGAGAATTCTGAACCTACAGGAAGAGAGGCAGACAGCTGCCTCTGTATCCTGCAAAGATAACACCAGCTAAATATATCCACACCAGCGACCCCAGCCAGACCATCGGAAGTCTTTGGCAGAGCCTTGCCCATATTGCAACACTGATTCCAAGAGAAACAAAAAAAAAATGTTCATTGTTTTAATCTTCCCAAGCCTTGGAGGTGACTTAAGAAATGATGACAGCTACCCGATGACACAGTGCAGGAACAAAGAACAGCAATCATACAGGCATTCTGTAGCTTAAGCAGAAAAACAAAGACAAAAAACAAACCTGGGTCTGGAGAGACTATTACATTCCCATTGTCATCTCAATAATCATAAGATGAGAAGTTTGTCTGAATTAGGCTTTTCTATAGAGTGGATGCTTTTAAACTATAGAAGCAAGATTAAAGTAACTGCCCAGTATTAAATGCTGAGATGAGAGTAACAGGGTCCAGAAATGATTCTGAAGCCTCAGCCCAGAAGGAAAGATTCTCCCTGGACTCCTCCAGCCCTCCTTTCTCTCACTCCTTAAGCTCTCCTGTGGCAAACCAGAGAGGCTGAAAGAATTATGCTCCAGAGTGGAATATAGAAACCAAAGCCTGTTTTCTCCAAAGCCATCTATAAAAACTAAAGCTGTTACTTCTGTGGAAGAGTTGGCCGCAAAAACTACCCTTGGTCAATAATGGTTCATCAGACCACCACTCTAGGAAAAAATATGCAGGAAGAAATGCTGTATCTTGAAAGGCAAAGAAGACTAAACAGCCAGGCCCCTCTGGATTTCCTTCTGTTTTATCCTCTTCTGGCCAATCACAGTTCTGCAGAGCTACTCACCCTGGGTCATTGGGTCTTCAATCTGAAGGCTCCTGTGTCTTGTAAGACTAGAAATAGCCTCAGAATCCTCAGCTGAGCAGGTCACACAGCCACAGCAGCCAAGGTGCATTAGCCTTGTGAGGAAAAAAAAAAGAAGACAGTGCCATCGATTAGTATCAGATGCACTTAAAACAGTGGTTCCCAGCTTTCCTGATGCTGCATCCCTTTAATACACAGTCACTTCATGTTGTGGTGACCCCCAACCATAAAATTATTTGCAATGACAAAATAAATTTGTCATGGTTTGTCCCTTACCAATCTATTGCCGGTCTATGTCTGTAGATAAAAATGTAGACACTTCAGAGGGAAAGTTGACCGTCCCTGTAAGAGCTACCCATTGCTTAGGTCACATACACTCCCTCTCTGAACAGAAAATAGGAATTTCCCATGCAGTAGCCAGCTCATGTGGACTTACCAATAGCCACAAGGGCTATGGAAGGCAGGCCGCTGGAACAAACTATAGTACTTCCCAAGGAGACACCACAAAGAGTCATCTAAATTATCACTGAGAATCAGACATCTGTCCATTTAATTATTAAACAATATATCCATCTATTTCAAGAGTCTTACGGACTATAAGCAAAGCCAAAGGCAGTAGAGGAGAGCAAAACCCAACATAGGCTAGAGATTAAAAATCAACAGTGAATATGTAAAAATGTATACTGATCTTGAGCTGGGCAGGTAGCTCTGTTTATAAAGTGTTTAACTGGCATACAGAGGGTCCCATGTTCAGTCCCCAGCACCACACAGAACTGGGCATGATGGTTCTTAAATATAATCCCAGCATTCAGAAGGTAGAGACTGGTAAATCATGAGTTCAAGGTCATACTGAGCTAAATAATAACTTTGAAATCAGCCTAGGAAACAGGAGAATTTGTCTTTTAAAAATGAGAAAAATATTCAGATCTTTTTACTTAGAATTAGAAAATCTGCTACTGTTTTATTTAATTCTTTTTTTTAAAGATGTATTTATTTCACATATATGAGTACACTGTAGCTGTCTTCAGACACACCAGAAAAGGGCACAGGATGCCATTACAGGTGGCTGTGAGCCACCATGTGGTTGCTGGGAACTGAACTCAGGACCTCTGGAAGAGCAGTCAGTGCTCTTAACCACTGAGCCATCTCTCCAGCCCTATTATTTAATTCTTATTTGCCTATGAATTGTTTTTCTCTTTACCTTTTATCTAGATATAGTATATATGGTTTATATTTAATGAATGATGGTTGAAATGAATGATTAAAAAATAAATTAACTCCATATTATAGCCTTCCTACATCTCTTGGAAATGTTTATTGCATATAATAGCCCTTAATAAGTACCTGTTTATTCAGTAATTTGAAGATTAAGCCATTTTATTTTTTCAGACAAAAATAATAATAACTTGAGCATAGGACAGAGGTCGTAGCTCAACTTAGTAGTAGAGGCTTTCTAGTATGTGTAAGAGTTCAATTTCTCTAACAAAAGACCTAGAATAGCGAAATCCATCCTCAACAACAAAAAAACATCTGCGGGAATCACTATCCCTGGCCTCAAGCTATATTACAAGGCAATTGTGCTGAAAACTGCATGGTACTGGTACAGAAATAGACATGTGGATCAATGGAATAGAATAGAAGATCCAGAAATGAGCCCTCATGTATATGGTCACCTGATTTTTGACAAAGGAGCAGTAAACATTCAATGGAAAAAGGACAGCCTATTCAACAAATGGTGCTGGTCCAACTGGCACTCAGCATGCAAAAGAATGAAAATAGACCCTTTCTTATCTCCTTGTACAAAGCTCAAGTTCAAGTGGATCAAAGATCTCCACATTAAACCAGATACACTGAAACTATTAGATGAGAAAGTAGGGAAAACCTTAGAACACATAGGCACAGGAGAAAATTTCCTGAACAAAACACCAATGGCTCAAGCTCTAAGGTCAAAGATTAACAAATGGGACTTAATGAGATTGCAAAGTTTCTGTAAGGCTAAGGACATCGTCAAGAAAACAAAACGGCAACCAACAGAATGGGAAAAGATCTTTACCAACACCACATCAGATAGAGGCCTAATATCCAAGGTATACAAGGAGCTCAAAAAGCTAGACACCAGAGAATCAAATAACCCTATTAAAAAATGGGGTACAGAGCTAAACAAAACGTTTTCAGTTGAGGAACACCGAATGGCTGAGAAACATCTGAGGAAGTGCTCGACATCCTTAGCCATTAGAGAAATGCAAATCAAAACAACCCTGAGATTCCACCTCACACCAGTCAGATTGGCCAAGATCCAAAACTCAGATGACAGCAAATGCTGGAGAGACTGCGGAGAAAGAGGAACACTTATCCACTGTTGGTGGGGTTGCAAGCTAATACAACCACTCTGGAAATCAGTCTGGCGATACCTCAGAAAATTGGATATAGTACTACCTGAAGACCCAGCTATTCCACTTCTGGGCATATACCCCAGAGACACTTTAATGCACAACAAAGATATATGCACCACAATGTTCATAGCGGCTCTATTTATAATAGCCAGAAGCTGGAAGGAACCCAGATGTCCTTCAGAAGATGAATGGATACAAAAATTGTGGTACATATACACAATGGAATACTACTCAGCCATCAGAAACAATGACTTAACCAAATTCTTAGGAAAATGGCTGCATCTAGAGAATATCATCCTGAGTGAGATAACCCAGTCACAAAAGTACAGACATAATATGCAGTCACTGATAGTGGGACGCTAACCCCAGAGGCTTGCACTCCCCCAGAAACAACTCACAGACTGTATGAAGTCCAAGAAATAAAGAAAACAAAACAAAACAAAAAAAAATATTTACAAAACAAGAAAACTTTAACTATTTCCATATTACACTTTGTTTTACATGTACTTTATGCTCATTGTAACTATTAAGTTTTCAAGGCATACTATCAAACCTTGAAAAAAATCAAGTACTGACTAAAAATATATATTCATATAGTTTTATGTAAAAATTATGTTAAAATCTGAAAAAAATACTGATCAAAATGTATAATTTTAAGCAAAAAATGTTTAAAATCTGTACATTTATCTTTGTTTTGTAAAATAAAGTTGTTTTAAAAAAAGAGTTCAATTTCTCTGCAAAACACACACACACACACACACACACACACACAAATGGTATGAGCTGGAGACTAAACTTCCCCATCATGCTCTCCCCATCAAAGATCTCATGTAATTTAATTTTGATTTCTTGTATTTTATTGTTGTTAACACTATTAAGAAAAAATGTTTATTACTTTGTTTTCTTTGAGGTAACAAAGATGTGTGTGCGTGCGTGTGTGCTTGCGTGTGTGTGTGTATGTGTGTGTGTGTGTGTGTGTGTGTGTGTGTGTGTGTGTGTAAGAAAGAGAGAAAGAAGGAAAGAGAGAGCGAAGGGAATAGGGGAGGGGAGAGGGGGGAAGTTAACATGCAGACTCCTGTGCATGACAAAAAAGGTCAACTCAGTGAAGACAGTCATATATTGACATTGCACTAAAATAACTCCCTAAGGGCTAGGTCTCTGGAAAGTATAATAAATTTATTCAACTTCTCCAGAAAGAATTAAATCAATATCCCTCATGATAGCTTGAATAATAACACAGTACATTCCTTATTAATCATTTTCAAATATATCTACTGACTAGTGAGCTAAGAGTATTCAGCAGTCATGGGCTACTTAACTGTATCTCAAGTTTCTAGCGTCTTCTTTTTCCACTGGGAAATAAACATTTGTCAGAGACAGCCTGGTGTCCTCATGAGCCTTGAATACTTACTTTGGCAATCAAACCATCTTGTTTAGTCACTAACATTTTCCAATCATACCCAGCATAAAGCTCACAATTATTAGAGTGACTGACGGAACACTAGATCTCAATCCTAGCTACCTCTCTGATCCATTTCCTGTGACTCGTCCTTTTTTTTTTTCTCTGCTATATAACAAAAGCCTTCTTATTGCTTTGATAGCAGGCCAAGCTCACAGCATGCAACAATTAACCTTCTCTTCTCATGGCTTATAGCATTTTCCCTCCAAGTAGCACTGTGGTTCAACTTTCAGTTAAGGTATGAACTCCTAAATGGCAGTTCATGCAGAGTCTGTCACCTTCTTAATTTCCCATTGAGTGACACTTAGCTTTAGGTAGGTCACCAATTCTTCTGAGAATCCGGTGGAAACTCAAAAATCTCAGAGAAACGCATGACTGTGTTAATTTTCTCTTTGCCATGAAAACAACTTACAAGAAGCAACTTAAATAGAGGAAGCATTTATTTTGGCTTCTGGCCTGAGAAGGTGAACTGGATGTCCTGTTGCATCTTTAGGAAGCACACTGAGACAACTGCTCACTCTCTGCTTACGTTTCCATTTAGGGCATCTGGGCCCCCAGCCCGTAGGATGCTGCTGCCCACGTTTGGGTTGGGTCTTCTCTTTTCCCTTAAATCTCTCTGAAAACATACCCAGAGGTAGGTTTCCATGGTGATTTACATCCAGTTTACAGTTAAAATTAACCATCACAATGATTATGAATACATCATATCAAATGTTGCATATTGATTTGAGCCTCCACTGGTTGCCTGAAGGTCATAGGGGTTTTTATGTCTTATTTGTTTGATTTGTGATACTGGGTTTTTCTTCATAGCTTAGGTTGACCTTAAACTCGGGATTCTCTTGCCTCAGCCTCCTGAGCAAATGTTTCTTGGGACTGAGTTCCAAATCCAGAGTGGATCAGGAATCATGGCAGATCAAGAGCCGTGGAGCAGCATCTTGGGTACCACTTCTTCAGCTGACTCTACCTTCCACTGAGCATCTCTTCAAATAGGCAACAAATCCTTAGAGTAGCTCAAGAAAGGAAAAGGGGGAAATGTCTGTTTGTGAAACTCTTCATGTTATTCCATAATTTTATTAGACTATGTCTCCCATGTTCCCAGTCACTTTTCTGAATTGGGACAAGCTGATGAGGTAACACTAGTTCCAGCTCAGAACTTCTAAAATGTTCTTCCCTCATGGCCCCCTTTATCTGAGAAATTTTCATGTGGCTTCAAGTATACAGGTATATAAAACAGGTATACAAATAAAACATACCAATAATCAATCACAAAATATATGCCTTAAACTCTTCTTGCTGTAATCTTACCATTTGTTAGTGATAAAAGCAAATTTATATACTAATGAACTAGGTACTTGTTTATTTTTACACGGGGTGCTAAGCCTTGACTGAATATTTGATACTGCAGGACGTAGAGCATCTTCAGTGTTTCTCAGAGTTGATCAATGTTTTGATTTTATTATCATGAGTGCTGAGGACTCTGCTTTGCATAAGTACATAGTATAAAATGGTAGAAGTGTATTTAGAGCCTTGTCAGAAAGTTTTGGAAATTCTGTCTTCATCTCAAGCCAAAATTCATTTAAGGATTTTTCTTTTTTTTTTTTTTTTTTTTTTTTCTTTTTGTTAAGAGACTCATGTCAGCAACTCAAATAACAATTTTCAAAAAAAAAATCATTCTTACAGACCACTATTTAAATATATATTCTTTGATTTTTTTATGATTTTTATTTATTTATTATGTAAGTACACAGTAGCTATCTTCAGACACACCAGAATAGGGCTTCAGATCCCATTACAGATGGTTGTGAGCCACCATGTAGTTGCTGGAATTTGAACTCAGGACCTTTGGAAGAGCAGACAGTGCTCTTAACCATTGAGCCATCTCTCTAGCCCATATTCTTTGATTCTTACAAGCTGAAAAATAATAGTAAGAAAACATTAGGTGTTTGTTTTCTCTGATTAAGCCATCATGTTTCTTTAAGGGTAGAAGACTGTATACAATATGAGTGTTGCAGTTTATAATATACAGTGGTCTCAGCTCTGAGTGGAGGTGTTTTAAGCAGTGTTCATTGGTGTGCACTGGTGTGGGGATCCATCTAATGCAAAGTGTGCAGACAGTGTGTTCCAAACCAAAGCTGTGTGAACTCATGCAGTGCAGCATGGGAGAGCATTGTCAGGAACGTTTCCCTCAGAATTGACTTTTAATTACTCTGAGCATTGTATCTTCACATACTTTTTAAAACTATTGTCAAGATTTTTATGATCCTAAAACTTAAAACCTGAGGTCTACATTATATCCCAATAATTCTGAATAGAAGCACTGCAGAGATCACTAACTTTTCCACTTAGTCTTCAGAAAACACACACACTCTTATATACACACATACACACACACACACTCACACTCACTCACAAGCACACACATACAGATATATATATACTCATACACACACACATGCACACACACTCATACACATTCATACACACACACACACACACACACACACACACACACACACACACACATAATGTTTCTTCAGCCTCACAAATATTTATAAAATCTGGGAGCTAATGTCATGCTGATAATCACAGGAGAGAAAATACCAATAGCAACATGAACCATCCTACCATCCTAGCTTAGAAATTCTGGCCTCTGCTCTGATTCTATTCCTAAATCTCAGGATGCTAAGGACAACTCTAGCCATTCTATCTGCATAGACACAGATCACAAGCAATAAAAGTAAAAGGAGACAAATTGACCCATGGGATTACATCTAAATAAAAAGCTTATGCATGGCAAAGAATAGAATGAAGACAGTTACAGAAAGGGG
This sequence comes from Micromys minutus, assembly GCF_963924665.1. Classification (NCBI taxonomy): domain Eukaryota; kingdom Metazoa; phylum Chordata; class Mammalia; order Rodentia; family Muridae; genus Micromys; species Micromys minutus. Next base: position 40,847,032 of record NC_137957.1, on the reverse strand, counting down.
GAGACTGTTGTAGAGGCCTGGTGCAGTGCTGTCATCTCCGCATTTGAGAGGAGGGTGAAAGATGATCAGGAGTTTAGGTCACCATCTACTATAAAGAATTGGAGGCCACCAGAACTATGTGAGACCCTGGCTCAACAACTGCCCTCAAACGACATCCCAAAAGAAAAAAAAAATGTGAACCACAAATCTGATCATTTAATATACAAAATATTTAATATTTTTAATTTTCCTCTTAATGGTGGGCATTCTTTTTGAGATATAGTCCCACTATGTAGCCCTGGCTGGCCTCAAATTTAAAGCATTTCTGCTATCTCAGCCCCCTGTGTGCTGGGATTATACATCTGTACCACCATATACAGTTTATGTGTTTTTGGGGATTAAACCTAGGGACTCATACGCCAACTGAGCTGTATCCCCTGTACCAACAGAGCTGTAGCCCTTGTACCATCTGAACTATATCCCCTGTACCAACTGAGCTGTATCCCTGATATACTATATCGCCTGTATCAACTAAGATATCCCCTGTATCAACTGAGCTATATCCCAACCTCGCTTGATTCTGTTTAATGGGAGAAAGCCCTGATACACTTTGATAGATAATGCTTTATATTTACGAATAAACACATGAATGGCCACAGATACAACCATCTGAATGACAGTGACAATCTTCTTTGCTGGAAAGCTCCCATTCTTTAATGAGCCCTTCACCAGGCCCTCTCAGCATCCTAAGAGTAGAGGTGACATCTTACTCCAGTACAAGCTGTTCCAGTTATCAAGGTGGAAGTATAGCAATGTCTTTCATGGGCATGACCTGAGAAATCAGACACTGCTACCATTACCAAGCCCCATTCATCACGGCTCACCCATGGGGATAGAGGGGGTCAGACAAGAGAACCATTCAGAAGCTGCCATGCAACACAGGTCTTCATAAAAGTAAACGGTGGCGTCAAGCAATGATAGTAGAAATCATTACTTAATACACACTTTCCAAGTCCTCATGTGAGTAGGGTTCAATGCCAAGCTTTGCCGTAGCAAGAAAGTTTGGTTCTGATGAATCTCATATGTGTAAACTTACCAGTTCAGTCACCGACACGAGAGAATTTGTCCAGTCATTTAAATAATATTTACACACCATGAAATGTGCCTCTGTCTTCAAGGTATCTGATAACTAATTTAATAATCATTGACCTCTATTCTTGTGCTGACAGAAGCTAAATCTACACGGTTGTTCTCAATTGTTGGATATTTTCCAGTTTCAGGCAGTGAAGAAGTTCACATATTTCCCTTTGAAGATTTGGTAATTGAGCCTGCTAAAACATACAACACAAAAGTAAACAGAAAGAAGAGGCCTACATTTGCTTTTGCGCACATTTCTATGAGAACTACCAGACACAATTTTGAAACTCAAAGCCCAGGTGACTGAAGCGAAAATACTCCCTTTGTAAGGAAAAGGAAAACAGAGAAGAGCACCAGAGAGTGTCATAGAGGGTCAGGATGCCGTTGTTCTAAAGGAGAAATGAGTAAGCCAAGGGAAGAGAGAATTGCCTGGGGCAAAGCTCCCTTGGACTCTGGGAAGAGCATTTGATTTCTCAGTTGCATGGTCCTCTGTGGTTTGAGTTTAATCTTCCTTGGTTAATGAAATTTTAGTAAGATGATTTGAAGCCTATTATATTTCTCTTTGACAGACCCTGTCCTTAGGTAGGTAGAGGACCTTCAGAGAAAGGCCTTCCCTGCTGTCTGGTGCTCTCTGGGTGTTTTAGATGTGGAAGCTAAAAGGGGTGTATTTGGAAATAGGGCTTTCTAAGTTCCACCATAATCCTTCCTATTCTTAAGTGTCAAAGAGAGCAACCAATGCAATGAGTTCCCATGCATTCTCAAGCAGTTACTAAAACTGGTGACGTTACCAGTGCTGATATTCACCACCTTCGATATTCCCCGAGAATCAGAATACAGTAATCCCTGTTATCAAATATTTTGAAAGTTCCACAGGGAAAAGAAGATATCTATTCCAGGATAATTCATGTAATATCTTAAATGTGACAGGGGGAAGTAGCTGCAGTGCTGGCGTACTATAGGAGCTTCAGAGAGAGGCTAACACTTGAGTTTAAGTTGCATTTTGATGGTTTGTATATTTTAGCCCAAGGAGTGACACTATTATAAGGTGTCGCCCTGTTGAAGTATGTGTGTCACTGTGGGGTTGGGCTTTAAGACCCACATCTTACCTTCCTAGAAGTGAAACTTCTAGCAGCCTTCAGATGGAGATGTAGAACTCTCAGTTCCTCCTGCACCATGCCAACCTGGATGCTGCCATGCTCCTGCCTTGATGATAATGGACTGAAACTCTGAACCTGTAATTATAAGGGTTGTATTGGTCATGGTGTCTCTTTACCGCAGTAAAACCCTAAGACAGATGATCACAGTTCATTATATTGACTGGATCAAGTAGGGTATGTTAGTAAGGGAAAGTTTTATATGAAACAACCAGAGTGCAAAAGCCAGGAAAGCCAATCAGAGCTGGCATATGTTCATTGCTGTCTTAATTATTGTAACCATAGACATGGAGGTTTAAGTAATTCACATTTATCAGCTTTCAGTTCTATAACTCATCCACATGTCCAAGTCTGACTGAGATAAAATAAAAATCTCTGCCAAGTTTCATTACATTTTGATAGCTATAGGGGGAATCTGTTTCCTTGCATCTTCCAGTTTCTAATCCCTTTTTGTGGTCTTTGATACCTGACTCCCTTCCTCCATCTTCAAAACCAGCAAGAATGGGTACAGGCCTTCTCACACTGCCATCTCCCCATCTAGAAAAATCTGGGGGGAAAGAGGGCTTTGTTCTTCAGAATTCACATGGATAGAAATGCCTCTCACCCCAGGTCATCCAAGATTATCTCCCCATCTCAGAGGACTTACCCTTAACCACATCTGCAATGGAATTTGTCTCATAAAGCAGCATGGTTCTGTTCCCTGTGCCAGGGCATAGAAATCTCTGGAGACCACTCTTCTGCCTATCATCACGTACTGAGGAAAGTTCAGAAAGTGAACCATAGAGTTCTCGAGAGTGAATGACCCAGAGAGGAGCTAGAAAGTCAGCCCTGTGAAACAAGCTTCCCCCTCCCCCAGCCTGACCCCTTCCCCAAAGCATCTATTGCTTGCTTTTCAAGGGACCTCTTATACCTTGGCAGCTGTCTGTAGCATGTCTAATGGTGAAGACGCACCATGGCCATTGCCAAAGCTGTGGTCACCAGCCATAGTTACACTTGTTGCTTTTTTTTTATCCTGTGACTAAATAGCTAACAAGAAGCTATTCAAATATAGTCATCATAGCAAAGATGGCTCCAGGAATACCACAGAATGCCTCACAGTTTTGGTTGGTGGAGCTTACAGAATGGCTTGTTTGCATCTAGGGTGCCTACCAGGAAGGACAGCATAGGCCCCGAAAGCATACCACTTGATACTTTATCCAGCTAGGCCCATAGTATCCCCTAATAGCACAACTATCTGGGGCTCAAGTGTGCAAATACATGAGCCTGTGAGGGACACTTTACAACCATACCATATCAGTAACCATTTAAGTAATAGTTGAGGCAACTTGGAATAGCTAGTACATTATAAGCCAGAAATTAAAAGCAAAAGAACTCATTTAAATTAGCAAAGTGATGGTTATTGGTAACCTTAGTATGGCTTATTTAAATGAGCTATTTAGCATTGAACTGTTGGCGGTTTAGGAATTACACTTTTCCTGTTTCTCTTGCTGTGTCTGACTATGAAAGTTATTTACATTGTACAGTATTTAACAAGTGGGTTTGGGGGAGATGGTTCAGCTGGTAAATCATAATAATGATGACCTGAATTTGGATCCCCAATGCTCACATGAAAAATTAGAATGGTATGCAACAGCATTCAGGAGACAGAAGGATCCCTAGGGCTCCCTGGACAGCTAGTCTAGACAGTCAATGATCTCCAGGTTCAGTGGGAGACCCTGTCTCAAGAAACAATAATGTGGAAAAAATGAAAAAGAGAAAATACCCAATATTTATCTATGGGTATCACTTATACTTGGAATGTGCACGCACGCTCTTGGGCGTGCCCAAGCGTGCACACACACACACACACACACACACACACACACACACACACACACACACAAGCATATCCAAACATACATGTATACAAACAAACATGCTCACACAAAAATAATAATAATTTTGACAAATTGCTATGAAACAGAGGAAAATGGTGTGCTTAGATGCAATCGAGGCTTTCTAGCCTCAGGAGGACTCAGCTCAGGCATTACAGTGCCAGAAGTTGATGGTTATATAAGACAGTGACTCCACCATTTTGTCTGGAAAATTGGAAAAGTGATTTTTGCCAGTCACAGGGAGAGTGATTGGGGGGTGGGGTTGTTACTGTAAGCTACACAGGCAGAAAGACCTCCTGTGTAGCAAGAACTTGTCCAAAGAAATGAGTTGCCACCAAGTGTTCAGTCTGGAACTTTTTTATAGGACGTCCCAGTTAACTTTAACTGTCAACTAGACACAGCCTTAAATCACCTAAGAAGGGGACTCATATGAAGGATTTTCCAGATCAGACTGAACTATAGATTTGTGGGGCAGAGGAGGAAGGTGGGCTGTCCTGATTATTGATTGATATAGGAAGGCTTAGCCCACTAGGGGCAGCACCACTGTTTAGGCCAGTGTTCTAGGCTGTATAAGACAGGAGCTAAATGTGAGCCTTCTTTGGAGCCAGCAAGAAGTGTTTTCCCATCATTTCTATTTTACATTCTTTCTTGACTGAGTTTTTGCCCTGGCCTCCCTCAGTGATGCACCATAAACTGAAATAAACCCAAAATTTGTTTTGGGTACGTGGTGGTTATCACAACAGTAGAGAGTGAACTTGAAACAGAACTTATGGCTGAAACAGGGATGAGGTAAGGAGGCCGAGCAGTCAGTCTAGCTGGTCTACCTGTAAGGTGTCCAGGTGTTTTTCCATCCTGGTGGCAGTCTCCAGTGTCTCTTCTGGCATGTCTGGCTTAGGCTGAAACCAGAACATGAGTCAGTATCTCTGATGGGAACATTTCCATCTTCCTGGTCAGAGACTGCTTTCTGGAGTTCCTGTTCTATCTACATGACAGGTTTCTGTCTCCTGTTCTTATCAAATACACAGATGAAGAGGATAACAATCCCCACAAATACCATCACCAATAACTGCTATTAAAAATTTGGATTCTTTCATTCCAGACAGTAACATCACTCTACATTGCTTTTAGATCATGTTGTTAACAGTTTTCCTCGTCATTTTAAAGTCTTAAAAATGCTGTTTTTATTGGCTATATAATACTCTATTATGTGTGAGTTTTACATATCAATCTCAAGATCAATATATATATATATATATATATATATATATATATATGGCATTCTTTTATTTCATTTTCCAATCAAAGTTATAGTGACCCTACTTCTATTCTGTCTTTATGTCAATGGCTTTTTTAAAGGACTGCATGCATCATCATTTCTTACTCTCAGGAGCCATTAGCTTTTCCTCTCCCTGTGCTGAAGGAGCAAAGCATGCCATTTAGCTTTCTTTTTATTCCTGAAATAGTAAAAGAATTCTTTTATTTCGCCCCTGTTTCTTAGATGTGGTATCCTGTTTCCTGCTGACCTAACTCCTCCCAGCCTTTGCTGCTTCTCTGTGATCTCCATAGGAATTTGCCCTACATTCCACTCTCTGTGGCATTTCCTTTCTGTGCTTGTCTCCCTGTGAAGTTCTTTCTTAAGTAACTTCTACAGTCATTGCCATTCTCAGCCTATTGCAAATAGAGCAGATTGTGCAGCTGCTGCATGTTGGGAAGTGTTTTCTCTTGATCCAGTTGGAAGACAACATGTTTGACAAAATCAATGTTTGACACCATGCGTGGAGTTTTTGTTTGTTTGTTTGTTTGTTTTGTTTTGGTTTTTAACAAGTCTATGTTCAAAACCACCAGGAAGATAGATTTAGAAACTAGACATGGTTGTTATTGGAGTCCTGGAACTTGTCCAGCTAGATGCTATATGGGTAAGTATCCAGTTGTTAAGTGATAGGTAAAGCATTTGGCAAACTAAAAATCATGGTTCTACCTCTAATACTTTGACTTAGCCAGCATGATATTAAACCATGGTATGAAAGCATTTGTGGAACAAACTATGAGAATGTTTTTGTTATAAATATAAAAATAAGAAGAAACCATGGTGTCCTGAACACACCTGTATACTCAGCTCCAACCCTCCAGCTTAGACAGCCTGGTTTTGTTCTGTGTCAGTCATTCCTCCCCTGCATGTGCCTGGACTATAGAGAAAGTGCCAGTCATGACATCCTATCTGCTAACATCTGTGTATAATCCAAAAGATGACAGCTTCCTAGAAATAATAAAATTCCTATTACAATAGCAAAAGGAACATAAAATAATAGTATTATATGTCATAAACCTGATACCTGTTCCCTTTGTCTCAATGTTTTCAACCTTGTGTTTGAAATAGGAAGCTAATATTAATACATTGCAAAAATGTTGAAATATCTCTTTAGATGTCTAATCTATAATCATATTCCATTTTTTCTGCTTTGCTCCTTGTGAACATCCTTTTATGAGTTTAAAGGTCTGAAAAGGGGCCATTTATCAAATATGAAATTCTGTCTTAAAAATAGTCTAATAGTCAAATCCATGTTTTAGAACAATGTGAAGGGAAGGGTGGAGTCTACCATCACTGCTGAGACAATGACATCTAACATAGCCCCTAAACCCATCAGGAGATGGTTGGTATGCATAAGGATACCATCCACTCCATTATTAAAATAATATTTGTTGAAGAAAGGTATACTGTATGTTAGACAAATTCATGCAGTTATGTTTTTGTTCAATATAAAACCCCAATTTAAATGTAACTCAGTTTTCAAATACATAAAAATAATCATATTGATAGATGAATTCTAGTTGAGCATATGTTTTATGTTTTAAGAAATGATTCTATTACATTTATAACCTGAAAAAAATGAAAAAATCCATTTTACATGAATTACTCAGAGACTTGGTGGCTGGATAGGGAAACTAGAAAGATAATCAATGAGTAATCCATTCATCTCTTGTGTACTAGCATTGTTAGGCAGAGAAAGTTACCATTTTTATCACCTACTGTGGGGTTCAAGGCTGATACTACTGTAACAAAAGAGGCTCAATAAGAAAAAAAAATACATTTTTTTTTACTTAACAAATACATTTAGCAAGAGTTTTATATGACAGAAGAGTTTTCAGAAATAGGAACTCAAAGAACTAGGGGAAAATTGAACATTTTTGTAATTAATTACCATCAAGAGGGCCAGTTTTCACCTACAAGTATGATTGTATAACAAAGGGTGTGTATGAAAGTAACTTTTATTCTCCAGATTTGTCATCTCAGTGGCTCACTGCTAAATAAGCTTACCCTAGTTGATTCAACTCAGCTGTTCTGGCTCAAACGCCTCTCCAAGCTGACTGATCCAAACTGACTTCTCTTGGCTTCTCACTGAATTGCTCAGCTTGACCTCAAACTAACTCTGACAATTTGTTCTAATCTTCTGTCTCATTCTCATTCTCTGGCTGCAACCTGATGTATTCCAGACAGAGGGGTTAAAGGTGTGTACTAAAGGCGTATCTATATTCCAGCCAGATCACATAGACCTAGAAGGTCTTTCTTTAGATGTGACCCCTTGCCAGAGTAGCCATGTGGTTGCATTAAAATTCTTCTAATGATACCTAACCCAGTATAATAGCTACAGGTAGCTTAGGCAGGCTGTTTGCTCAGAGCCTTTCTCTCCTTGGTTTATAGGTCATGACCCTTCTAAAAGGAGGATCTTGTGATCTATTTTCAGGCATGGTGCCTGAATAGAGAACCCTATTAATGGCTATGCTTTGGACAAGAGAGACTGTTAAAATTAGGATGACATTTTGCTTTGGGTTTTTTTTCTCAGTTGCTGGAGTATAATGTTCTGAGATATAGAACGTGTAGCAATGTAACAATAGTTTCATTCCCTGTAACTATTATATGCAAGGAATACAGATAGTGAAGTCATCTCTAACTTATTCCAGGGATAAAGTAACTAATGAAATTCAAAGGAAAAGTCAGGTTTGAAGAACTAGGAAATAACAGAATTTGATGATAGATTAGCCAAGAAGATTTAAAAGGTTAAATCAAAGATTTCTACCTTGTAATAGTGTAGGAACGGAGAACTGTATGGAACTATTATATGAAATGTCACATAAAACTTTTCAAAGAACTCTACTTAAATTATAGATACTATGCTAAACACTAAAGACAAGCAAAACTTCATTTTAATGATTTGGGGACCAGAACTATTAGAATAATTTGGTAATTCTTTTTTTTTCTTTAGAGTAACTATCATATGTAGCCAATGAATTTAGAAAGATTCAAGTTATATTATTCACAGATGGTTTGTGTCACACTTTAGTTTCATCAAAATAAGTTTCAATACATTTTCCAATTATTTAAAATGTGATATTCAGAGCATTTCTTTCACGCATGTCTTGTGCAATGGTTATCTTTTGTGACTGGAAGTAAGCCCACTTCTATCTGCAAATGCTAAAAAAAAAATAATTATGCACACAGCTCCAGTCTTAATACTGATAATACAGCTTTAATGCGGTATCGAAGGGTCAGCAGCTGGATAAAGGTGCCTAGCACCAAGGCTGGCAAGCTTAGTTCTATCCCCAGGACCACATGGTAGAAACAGAGAGCCAACTTAGACACATTCTCTGAGTTCTGTCTGCATGCACACATGCAGACCCCATACACACTAGAAAAAAAAAAGTAATTAAAATGTCACTTTAAACTATTTTACTAATGTATTTAATAGTGCCGAGCACACCTTCTAGATAGTTGCTTCATCAAAACCTAAATAACTGATCCTTAAATAACTGATATGTGGCCAACAGCTTACCGGCCTGAAAAGCAAACAGATTTTCACTATATAAGCTGTAGATTTTATTGATTTACTGAACCTTCTCTCTCCTAGATAAGAATGCTTCAAAGAGAATAGAAAGACATAACAGACACTTGTATTGTCTTTTTTTTATTTAGTTAAATACATATTTTATTTCCATTGTGGTGCTGGAGATTAAGCTCACATTCTAGCATTTTAACCTAACATTCATATCAAAGCGAGTAAGTATACCTCAGAATCCTAGTGCCACCTCGGACATCTTGGTGTGAACAACTGTGGGTTGATGTTAAGGTGATACATGTTTGTGCCGGGCGGTAAAGGAATGGAACATGCCAGGCGGTTCTATCCACCCAGGACAGAAACAACAGGATGGACGGAGTGTGAGCAGTGTGGAGAGGGACTGAGTGACAGAGTCGCTGTGCTTGGCTCCACCCTAGAGTGGCATCTGGCGGAGGCTGATAAAAGGTTAAGCCATCCTTTTAATATTTACCGCACCATACAACCTTCTCACAGACTCCCAACAGAACATGAAACCACTTATGACTTTATAAATGATGCTCTGATTTGAATGTATCCCTGACACTCGTGTTCAGAAATGTTCATTCGTATTACAGGAATAAGGCTCTGGTCCAGGAGGGGCCTACATCTGAAGCCTGAGTTCCTGCTTTCCCTATGCACTGTCAATACTGTGACACTTTCTCAGGTGTGATGATTAGCAAGAGACCCTTGCTAGATGCGGTGCCATCATTCCAGACTTCTCAGCCTCCAGAACCATCCAACGAATGGACACCTATTGCTTATATGTGCTGTGACCTTTCGTTATAGATATAGAAAATGGACTAAGACGGAATTATCAAAATTCCTTCTTCAGGTCACTGCTTAGCTGTCCCTACCACTGGAATTAAAAAGCCCAAGCGTCCTGCTCATTAGGTTCAGCTCTTTGCAGCTTAATAGGCATTGGGAGCCTCTGTGCTTTCCTTATTTATGTCTGAATGATATAATAATCAAAGGTCCTTATGAATAACCAGTTAGCAACTGTTTCTCTCTAGCTTCATACTCTTACACCGTCGTCAAACCAAAATCACCAACTGACATCGAATGCTACCTCTTCTGTCCCAGTAGTAGCTTTTTTTATTAACACAATTGCCACACTTTTTATATCTGAGCACTCCCCAATTGTGTCAACTATAAGACATCTGTGTAATAGAAAGTATGTGCTGCCTGTTGGGCAAAGCACATTTACTGAAATTGTTTTCATTTAACCGAATGATGTAAGATTTTTTTAGACATGAGGGCAATGTTTTAACCCTTTTTATAGAGATGAGAACCCGGAGCTGGCAAGTGTCCAGGTGGTTCTACTCAGAGCACAGAGCTTGGTGGTGAATCATGAGATTCGGGTCTAACTTCATTACCCCTTCAGTCCTTTATGGAAGACATGTTTTCTGAAAGCAACGGTAAATGGTGCTCTGCTCTAAATCTTGATGGGTTTGATGGATATGACTGGGGACACGGAATAACTCCATCATCGTGCCAAGCATAGGAGGTCCTGTTAGCAGGCACATAGGTCTTCAAATGAGAAAGCTGAAGTGGGAGAGGACAGAGATGTCATTGTCAGAACTGGGATTGAAATCTACCATCCTAGGAAGCCTTTCCACTAGGAACTTGGCACCCCGAACCCTTTTCTTTCTTTCTTCCTTTCTTTCTTCCTTTCTTTCTTTCTTTCTTTCTTTCTTTTTTTCTTTCTTTCCTTCTTTCTTTCTTTCTTCTTTCTTTCGCTCTTCCTTTTTTTTTTTTAAATTTCAGCCAAAGTGTGTCAGTGTAAACAGAACTAAACTGAGTATCTTCATTTTTTATTGCTGTGAAGAGACATGACCACAGCAACTCTTATAAAGGAAAACATTTAACTGGGGGTGGCTTACAGTTCAGAGATTTAGTCCATTGTCATCATGGTGGGACACATGATGGCACACAGACAGACACGGTGCTGGAGAGTTACCTGAGAGTTATACATCAGATCCGCAGGCAGCAGGAAGAGATGCTACACTGGGCCTGGCTTGAGCATCTCAGACCTCAAAGTCTATCCCCAGTGCCACACTTCTTCCAACAAATCCACCTACTCCAACAAGGTCATACCTCCTACTAGTACCACTCCCTATGGGCCTATGGGGGGCATTGTCTTTCTAGGTCTAGTTCATATCTTACATCACTCATGAAATTATTTCCTTTCTCTCTCATATTAGTCTTCCAATATTTTAAGCTTTCATTGCCGAATAATTTGTTAATATATGATATTGATATGCCTTAGCTATTTTACTAATACACTTTTACAGTCCCATGAAATTGCAACCCAAATGAATAGATGTATTGTCATCTTAAAGGTTTTTATTATCTTGATATTGGGTATAGAGCTTTACCATGAAGAAAGTTAAAACTGACTATTTTTGCAGTGAGTGATCAGATTTAAACAACAGGCACATTGGTGTCTAATAATCTAGGATCATCCTGTTTTTTTAGAAAACACCCATTTGAGGTGGTTAAAACTCTTTCATCTCAAACCTGTGCTTTTCGGGTTTCATAGGTAAATTATTTATTCAATGTGATACCATGCTTTGATATTTTAATTCTCCATTGCATAGAGATATGAAAACTTAGGCATGGCATTTAAATACTATACTCCATATGTTTTCAGTCCTTCAAGGTGATCTGATCGTGGAGTTGTTAGCAAAGGTCTCATTATGATCCAGCACTCTGAAGAGAGAGGCCCTGAGACAAGAGGAGAAGTTCAAGGTCACCCTCTTCTATACTGTAAACTTAAAGCCCAGGTCATAAGAATCTAACTCTAAAAAAACATTTAAGCCCATAGTAATTCTTGTTTATGTCCTCCTTGGAGATTCATAATAACAATTAGGGCTTAAGTTTAAAAAAAACAAAAAAGGAAGGGAGGAAGGAAGGGAGAAAAGAAGGAAGGAAAAAATTATTTAATCCCTCATGCCTTTACCTTCCAAAGTCCCTTGAACACTGAACTTGATTTTGTATTATTTCTTTCACTATTTCATAGAAATGCTAAAGCTTTGGAAAAAACTGCATTCGCCTAAATCCAACTGTTGATCATCCACATTTTCTTTTACACACCCGATGACATTGAAATCATCATCTAAAAGAGCCACAGTAATGAAGGTCATCACATTGTCTTTGCCTCCACATGCTTCAGACTCTGATGTAGATATTTTGTTCCTTTCTAAATATTTCATATCCTCAATGAAAACTTTCTCTTTAAAATGTTTCTTTTGTCACCCTAGCAGCATTTAAGTTTTAATCTTCCAAATTCAGGTTAGTCAATATTATTCTGAAGAAAAATTATTTTCTCTTGCAAAGTCTTGGTGGTGCTAATGATGTTATGGAGGTGGTTGTGATTTATCATGTACATTTGAAGGAAAAGCCAAAGGAAAATGCCTTTGTTAAATAACTTGCTGGTTTTTTTCTTAATGTTTACCTTTGAGGCTTTAAGAGTTACTTTTCCTACATCATTGTTCAAATGAAGTCTGAAATCCCTCAGAACAATAAGAACACAGAGTTAAGGCTGGGTGTTCATTAATCTAAAAAAATGATAGTCTTCTAAGTAGAACAAGGCACTGAGAATAACGAAACACACACACATGCACACGCATACACACATGCACACAAGATTCCCTTTGTAGGGAAGAAAAAGCAAGAATTTTCTTTTCCTATCACAGGGGCTATGGATGATACATTTATAACAAAGGACCCATTAATAAGGAAAATAACACAACATAAATATATATACTGGAGTTTTATGTCACAAATGAATCTTCAAAAATAAAGACCCAAAGACCCAAGGAAAACTGTGTTTTGATGCTTAGGTTCAGTGAAGAGGGTTCGGTAAGAACATACTTAGAGAAAAAGGATCCCGAACTAATACTGGTAACTGTGAGCCTTAGGAAGGGCTATTTAGACTCTGTGACAATTGTTCCTCCCTGGGACAGGGTGCCTGTCACATGAAGGAGGGCATAAAATGTCTCAATTTAAGATAGAAAAAAGAAGCAGGGGAGGTTAAGGAACCGTTGCCTGGCCCTTCCAGCCTCTTTCATGTAGCTCACGCCATATCCCTAGAGACCGTATTTGGGAGTATCATGTGCTGGGTCCTCATTTTAGATTTCTAATTCTTTTCAAGCCACACCTTCACTCTTTGAATGAAATAGAAAAATGAAAGGGAATGGTTTCCATTTCCTGTAAAAATTCTTCACAATTTCAGGTATCAGCCCCTGACTTGGGAAAATCAAGGAATCCAGTGATCAGCATGGACTTATAGTCTGTAAACTCCCAGTAGAGAGCCTCTCTGTTTACCTGTTCAGAAAAAAAAACCAAAACAAAACAAAAAACAAAACAAAACATTGCTTAGGCCAGTTGCATGGGAGAGGGCTTTTGTTGTTGTTGTTGGTTTGTTTTTTAACTGAAACAAAAATATGACCGATTATCATAATTATTCATGTTTAAAATATTTGTACAGGACATTTTTGTTCAATGAATTGCACTTTCTGCTAGGAACTGCACAAGGCAGAGATGGCAAAGGCATGGTCTACATTGTCTGAATGTGTAGACTCATGAACATAAGTTTAATGCAGAATAATCTAAAACACAAAATGACAAATACCATGTAAGAGGCACCAAGATAAAAAATACACCTTCATATGGAGAAGTGGCTTATTTGTGGAAGTACACTAGAAAGTATTGCAGAAGAGATGGAAGAACACTTAGGGATCAGTTAAATAGAACCATGAAATGTAGCCAGTCTTGGCTACTTTACAGGCTCTTCTTTCTTCCATCCTTCTCCACCCCTTTACTTCCACCCTTTCAACCCCCTAGTACTAGCTACAAGAGAAAAATGGATAGAGAAGAAATGATGAATACATTCAGGGGTGAGAAATGGGGTAACATTATTGCTAGACTACTTCCTAATAATCCAGGGGGCATTGAGTTCTTAGGGAGATTGATCTTAACAATCAGGAAATTTAATTTCTTCCTGTTGTTTCTTCTTTGACCTCGACTACTTAACAAACCACGACCGACAGTAATCAATCACCCCTACCTATCAGGGCCCTGGCATGCATGTACCCTCTGAAAAGTCCCCGGAATTTCAAAGGTCACAATTGCAGAAACTATCTACAGCTGGCAAAGTCATGCCTCCACTAGAGCGCTAGAAAAATTGTAGTTGGCATCTGTGGACAATCAGAAGTAGTCTCATATCCCACACCTGGGATTAAAACAAAACCATAGTCTTATATTATGCTTGTGTTTCTCAAAGAAATCAAAACTCCAAAATTGTCACTACAATGAGAAATTAGGAAAATTGGTGAGAGTAGACAAAAGTGATGAGAGATGTAAGGAGAATATGAGTAGAAACAGCGAAAGAAGACAGGCAATTTGTGTGTATGTAGCATGGTGTGTGTGTGTGGTGTGTGTATATGTTTGTGAGGTGTAGTGAGTAGGTAGTATGGTGTGTATGTGTGTTAATATGTGTCTGTGTAGTATGGTTTGATCTCTCTCTCTCTCTCTCTCTCTCTCTCTCTGTGTGTGTGTGTGTGTGTGTGTGTGTGTGTGTGTGTGTGTGTGTGTGTGTGGTATAGCCTTATCTCTTCCTTAGGTAAATTTTTAGGTTATCACATGAAGTTTTACCATGTCCTATAGAAGGCCTTCTCTTAACTAAGGAAAAATGAACTATGAATGAGTGTGCCCAGATATTGAAGAATTTTTATGTCAAATGATGGCAATGATTTAGTGATAACAGTCATCAAGGTATAATGTGGTATGAGCTACTGTATCAAACACTGTTCTAATTATTATCTAACTGAATAACTCAACAACATGTGATGTAGCTATCCAGATTGATCCCCCTGTAGATTAGGATACAGATGTGCTGAGACCTTACATACTGTCACACAGATAACACCACACTGTTTTTCACATTGTCACACCTCTAACACCTTGCACTTTACTTTGTAAAGTTCTCAGTCCTGACTTAGTGGTTAGATGGCTACTACCTACTACACTACCTTGAATCAAGGACAGGAGGAGAACAAATGCATGATACTGTTCCAGCTTCTTTGTTAAGGTAAATGATATACTGCTTGTCTATTCAGCATCAATTCCTTAAGACGATAGCTGCCCTGAGGTCTAAACTAATATCTTCTCCAAGGCATTCATAATGTATGTTTGATTCAGGATGAATGTTACAACCTAAGGTTGGCTTTATTGCTAGCCTCCTTTTCTACATGGCCCCTTAGTATTCTTTTGTCATGCTAAAGCACTGTATTTATTATCTGATATGAGGTTAAGTCCTTGAAGGCCAAGAGGAATGAGTTGAAGAGATGCCTGTCTTGGGGTCAGTAGTTGAACTAGTACTTGAATGTGACAGGATTTCATAAATTTTTGTTTCTACTATTTTATTTCAGACATACCTAAAACTATAAAACAGCACCTTTGTTGTTATTTTTGCATAGCCAGTGTCTGAATTCTTAATTTCCCTATCTTCAGTTCATCAGTAATGATGTGTCCAAAGTTATTTTCAAGTTAGCATGGTTGATAGAAAGTAAATAGTAAACAAAGCAGATGAGATATGACAGTAGCTGAAGTGTTAGGGAGGCACTCCTGTATTGTTATATATTCCACTGACAAACCTCATGGTGCCTTAAATCACACAGGGTGCCAAGAATGGGTCTTCATATTTTGGCCAGTAAACAAAATGCAACACATACATTTTTCGAGCCAATTGATTTTGGTAAGAACAATTAATTTTGATAAGAAAAACAGTTCCACATGGGAAAGCCAGCTTTATCAAGAGAAATAAAGAGTAAAGCAGAATAGTTGGAGGGATACTAAAGTGTCTGCCACACAAAGCAGACATGAGTTCAGTCCCCAGGACATACATAAAAGAGCTAAGCATGACAACATGAACTTGGAATCCCAGCGTGGAAGAGAAGAGACAGGTGAATCCTGGTCCAGCAGCCCACTCGGGGAACTCCAGGATAGTGGGAGGCACCTAAAAACAAAGTGGGCTGTGCTCAAAGAATGCCCTCAAAGGCTGACCGTCTGGCTTCCACACTGATGCTCACATGTGCACACATGCACATAGACAGAAAGAAGAAAATAGAAGCTCAAGATAAAATAATCCATGCAGAATTCTAGTAAATGGAATATACATTTTCAAATTGGAAACATATGCATATATATATATATATATATATATATATATATATATATATATATATGTAAAGTTTTAAACTCTGATAATAATTTTCCTATAATGCAATCACATTATAACATTTTTGTCTTTTCTAAATGGTCATGAGAACTGCAAAATGTTATCTGCCTGGTTAAATAAGTTACTTCACACAGCAACATGTCAGCAAATTTATCTGTAAATTGGTTTTTTTGAAACACTAACTCCTTTGTATGAGATATTTTTAAATTATTTTTAATTACATGTAAGCTGTGTGTCCGCATGTGTGTATATGCATGTTATAACAAGTGCCTGTGGAGGCCAGACAGATGGGCTCTCCTTGAGCTAAAGTAATAGGCAGTTGTGAATGAACATCCTGATGTGGATGCTGGGAACTGAACTCAGGTCCTTTGGATGACCATTACAAGCTCTCAACCACTGAGCCATCTCTCCAGCTCTCTATTCTTTTTTAAACCAAAATATACAATCAGATTCCATTATTGGTGATTGTGAGTCACCATATGGTTACTAGGAATTGAACTCGGGACCTCTTGAAGAGCATCTCTCTAGCCCCCTGTCTATTCTTTTTAAAACTAAAATATACAATGACCTTGGGATCTAAAGACTCTAAAACTGTATCAGTGTTGTGCTGTTCACTCTTGATTAACTGCCTACATGCTCCCGAGTTGTTTTTTAATTTTTCTTTTGATTTATTTTAAAGTCAATGTTTTATGAATTGGAGACTTCCTTTGTTGACCACCAGTCAATTAGAGATACCAACAATTAATTACCATTTTATACAGAGGTTAAAATGCTGTTTATCAATTCAGGATATGAAGTAAAATGCCCTTTAATGGTGTTTCATGATCTTCCAACTAAAATGAGTTTAAGGGTGAAGGGTACCCTTCAAGTATCTATCTGTAGTTACAAACTATGAAGAAGGCACACATCTACATTAAGTCCAAAGGAAGTCAGGTTTCCAGGAAAGCCTGTTGCCGAGCTCTCTATGATATTTTTAGGAACCCCATCCCTTTCATCCCTCGGTTCTACACTCAACCATGCTACCTCCTATCTCAGATCCCAAGTGGGTCAACAAAGACTATACCACCTGCCTTACACCTTTACAGCTTCAGTGTCTCCTCCTGTGCAGCAGTAGGGCAACAGTAGGATTCTCCTGTTTGATGTTTACCTCCTTGTTCTTATTTAGATCATGTCAAACATCTAGACTAACAGCCAGAAGTATGTTACTTACACATTGCTTTTTTAAAACAATGTATCACAAAAATAACATTGCAACATAATGCAGGTTTTTAATTTCAAAGTTTCCATGGTCCAGGAACCTAGGCATTGCTTAACTAGGTTCCTTCTTCAGACTATCTCCTCCAAACAAAATGTTTTAATCAAATGTGTTGGCAGTCACTGGGAGCCCATCTGAAGGCTCCACTGGGGAAAGAGCCATTTACTAGCTCACTTAAAGGCTTGTTGGCAGAACCGAATTCCTTTTAGGCAGTTCAATTGAGGACCACATTTTCCAGGGGCTGTTGGGTGGAAGTTTCCTGAGTCCCTTGGCATGTGGGTCATCTTTCCACCTTTTTAAAATCAAGACAGTAAGAGGGAAGGTTTTCTAGGATGCCAGAAGTCAACATTTTGTAGTCTAATGATGGAAATAATGTCTTCATAAAACTGAGGTGTTCTGGTGCTTAGAAATAAATAGAAGGGGAGATGTACAGAGAGCAAGGATCTGTGGGTCACCTTCATAAGCCACCTTCCTCACCACATATGAGCTCTATGTCCAACTCTAAAAATGGTGTTCAGAAACCTTTTCCCAAGGGCTAGAAATGAGAGCAAGTGAAGGGAATAGTCTCCTGAGAAAATTGATACCACTGTCAGGAAAAGGACAGAGTATCTAAGACAGGGTCCAAAATATGACACTGACTTTTAAGGAAAACAGGAAATAAAGCTTTTTTTTTTCTTTACTCCCATGACTTTGACTCACTATGAGTCCCAATGTTTATTTTAAATTACCTAATTATATGTTTATGCTTTGGGAGAAGAATGCTTTGGCGTGTTCATTCACCACTTCTAAGCCAGCTCTAGTCCTCCGTTATTTGGGGTTTATACTGTAATTTTCAACCACTGCTCAACATGAAAAAGGGGAATTTTTCTATCTATGAAGTTGCTGAAATTGTAAGAAACCACCATATAGATTTGAGGCTACAATCAATGGTCTCAAACCTTCTAATGTACCCAAAGAAATCTAAGATTGAAAGGAAGAAGGAAGACCAGCCATTTACAATTGTTTTTGCAAGAATTAAGTAGGAAATACAACTCAGTATTAACACTGAGATGAAAAAGATTTTTCAGTCTTTTATCAGTAGAAAACACAAACTATCAGCTGCCTTTATCAAGCAAGCAACTAAAACAAGTCACTCGTACACATACCTACTTCAAAACAGTAAATGCTCAAAAATGAACTTATGAATTCAGTGATGGGTCCTTCCAAAATCCAAGTTTCCAGTTATCTCAGAAAGACGAAAATATGAACCTGTTTCCAATTCAGGAAGTGATTATTACTGTGAATATATGCATCACATTGATTATAGATAGTTAAGTACTATACTGTATATGGCTATTGTTATGATAAATTGTTTATTATGATTTTCATGGATGTCTAGTGTCTACTATTTGCTAAGTGCTTTCCATATTCATCAATATCTTGAATTTTCTTCAAAGTCGTATTCTATAAACTTGTGTAATAAGACGTTTTCATCACTTTGTGATTCATGCATAGGATAGCTGGACACCACGAATTTTAGCATTGTCCTTCCAAACATTCAGTGACT
The DNA here is from genome assembly GCF_963924665.1 of Micromys minutus. Lineage (NCBI taxonomy): Eukaryota > Metazoa > Chordata > Mammalia > Rodentia > Muridae > Micromys > Micromys minutus. The sequence continues at coordinate 40,827,976 of NC_137957.1, read as the reverse complement.
GTTCATTTGCTGTGACTGTTGTCTAGATTTGAACTGATATTAGACAAAATATCAATTGATATCAAAATATCAATCAAAATATCAATTGTCTAATATCAACTGATACCAGACAATATCATTAGACAAAAATATTCTCTATGGGAAGAAATAGACCTCCAGATTCTCTTCTGCGGGGTGGGATAGGGGAATGGCAGACCAGGTGCCTTACGCAGCAGATGCAATCACTACGGAAGCTTTTAAGTGACTGAAGATATATGGAATCCTCTCTGCTTTAGAGACTTTCTAGTGCTTGGTTAGGTCATCTATAAGCTCTTCATGGAGGAGAACGTACTAGGTTTCCTGTGCACACCTATTTCTGATTTCTTCTCTGTATCATTTGGTCACATTTTACCTCTAAGTCAGAGGTTCTCAACCTGTGCCTTGTAACCCCCTACAGGGACCATGTATTAGATATCCTGGATATCAGATATTTACACTGTGGTTCGTGACAGTAGGAAACTTCAGTTATGAAGTACCAAAAAAAATAATTCTATGGTCACCACAGCATGAGGAACTGTATAAAAGACTGGTAGGTAGCATCAAGGAGGTTGAGAACCACTGCACTAAATGATACTTAATTGGCAAAAGTTTGATCTTATGTTTGTTACAAGGTTATAAAATAGCTGCATTTGTCTCAACGCACAGGTCCCTCAATGTGTCCTGTCCACCTGCCCACCTGTCCACCTGTCCTACCAGTTCAGTACCTATATCTGCCCCCTCACACATACACACAAAGCCTTTGAGTTCCAGCAACATGGTTCTCTTAGTTATTGAAGCATACCAACTCAGGATGATCCCTCCGTGTGGGCACCTAGCATCCTCTATTGGCTTCCCAAATTCCCACAGAGCCCTCAGTTACATGTTTGCCTCCGGAAGCTCTCCTTTCAAACCAAACTAATTCCTTCATTTCTACACTTCATAAATACCACCTCCATTTTATCTTTTCTATTACTGTATTCTCCATTCTTTATGATATTTATATTCCTACCCGCCTAGAAGAGCCTTAAGGTCAGGACCCATTCCTTTACCCATGGCTTTAATCCAAAGGTTGCCACAGAGAAGACCTGAGTATACTACACTGATGTTCTAAGCACCTTCTTCTCTATGATGGGTAGATGTCAACAGATCCCCTAAAAAGAAGGGAAAACAAAATGAAATCAACTGAACTACTGTTTGTCCCCCCAGTCAGGTACAGCCGATGTGAATAATTTTGTTGTCTGCCAGAAGATTTTAGCATTTTAGGCTTAAATTTCATTTCCTATTTTAGACCATACCCCAGTGCATAAGTTGTCAGATCTGTTTAGTAAAGGCTGGCATTTCTTAAGCATCCTATGAAGTTTTTAGTTCAAATAAAATGTAAGGCCTAAGGGAAAATTAAATCATAGCTCCTGACTCTGGTTAGCATTTAAACGTCAATGTCTGATCTCGGAGCTTTCTCCCTATTTAAGTCTTGGCTTCAGGATCCTGAGTCCTGTTGACCCACAGCATTTTAGAGTTCCTGGAATAACTAATCCCTCTCCTGTGGCCTTTGACCCCTACTTCTTGCTTCCGTTTTGGTCTATCCTTGGGTCGTTAGAAGGTCCATCACCTTTCTCAATGTCCATACACCGCTAATATTTCTCCAGAAGTAGCATGGTTATGTAGTTTATGTGTCTCAGCTTAGAGGACATTTAAGATTGAAAAAAAGAAAAAAAAGAGAGTGCCGTTTTCCAGATAAAAATAAAAGTGTTGGGTTCGTTCCTACACCATCGTCCAGGGGTGAGTGCTGTTCACTCCTAACTCCCATGCGGAAATTGTGTGATATGCGACAGGAAGTCTGGCATGCACACAGGTCATTGCTTGCTAACCGAATGGGCTAGCTCTCTCCCACATGTAGGCATAACCTTCATAAAAGTTCAGTGTGCTCTTTACCAGACTAAAAAAAAAAAAAAAAAATTGCCAAGCTTTATTTGAAATGCAATGGAACTATTGATCCCTTACAAGACTAGGAGTTTAAAAATAAACCATTTTTTTTTTCTAGACACTCCCAGTCCCATTCTGTTTCTTATAGCCACACCTTCGGACAGATGCCAAAGGCTAGTCGGATTGGTGCTCGAGACTTGGCTCTCCGTGTGCGTTCAACAAGACAAAGGCATAGCACACATTCAGGCCTTGTGATCAGTTCACCGTACAATTAGCTTTCCTCTGTTATTTGACCTGCCAGCTCACCCCATGCATTTTTTGTCTGCTGAAAACAAAAGAGAACGAGGCAAAGAAAAGACCTGATGGCTCCAGACCAATCTGCTTGGTTGGGGGACTAAATGAAACCCAAGTGTGTAGTCTCTTAGCAGTAAGGATAATTTGTTCCCAGCATTGAAATGGTCTTTCTGCATCACCGTGCTTTCTCATACGCGTTATTTCATCTCAGCTTCAGATATGGCGAGATAGATAGATGACGTGCCCCCTTTCATGGTATCAAAAAAAAAAAAAAAAAAAAATCTAGCATACCCACGGGGATTTGTCCAAGTGGAATGGTACTTTTTCTATGGCGCTGTCAAAAATAGCAGCAGCAAATACTGAAAGAGTCAAGAGCCAAGATTGAGATCCAAGTACCTCTGGCTCGGAAACCTCAGCTCAGAGCTTCTGTTATCCCAGGTCCCATGGAGGCAGCCATCCCCTTCGACCCTGCAGTGTGAGCAGCCCTGTGTGGTAAACCTTCAGAGCACGCAGCTTAAGCCCTTAGAGCAGCTGCAATCTTAAGAGTCACAGCGAAGCCCTTTGTTAGCGTCAAACAAAAATGCCCAAGGGACAGGACTTAGCCCTCTCCAACCTGCTTTTGTTTTCATTGCTTGATACAGAGGCCAGGAATCGTTTAAAGGTGGTGGGAACAAGGAAAATAAACAAGCTGACATGCATGCAGACAAGGGTCCACTTCTGCAAAAGGACAGGTGTCCCAGCCCACCTTCCAGAGCCCAGAAGCCGAGTGAGCGCTAAACCCTTCATCCGGGTTCTTCAGGTTCAAGGCTTAAATGATGACATCAGGCTATTTATAATGTTACCGTGCCTTATTTCCTTCCCTAGAAAGGCCATGCTAGCAGTAGGTCTAACACATAAGGTAGCTGTGTAAACAAAAGGAGCTCACAGATGTGGCAGAACTACAATGAACCCTGACCACAGTAAGCGCTCAGCATATGTTTGCTGCTTGTCTCACACAGCGAGACAAGGCTTTATCCTCGGATGGCTTGTGCTACCACAGCAAGGTACCTGAGCGCTGAGTAATTTGTAAAGAACAGCAATTGATTCTTTCACCGTTCTGGAAGCTGGGAAGCCCGACTGAAGTGCGGGCATCCTGTATCTGAGGAGAGCCTCGGGCTATGTCTTCACAGGGCAGAAGGGCAGAAAGCATAGGGGTTTTTCTCTCTGTGGCAGAAGGGAGCGAACCCGCTCCCTCAAGCCTTCCTAACATCAAAGGCAAGCCGGTCATTCTGGTGGAGCCATGACCTGACCTCACAACACTGTCGCGCTGGAGACAGTTCAAGCAAATACATTTGGGGAACACTTTCAGACTGTGTCACATAGATGAGTCTGGGCACATAGTAGGTGCTCCCTTCTGTTCCATATGACTTAAATGACTGTCACTTCAGTATTTAACAAATATGATTTTTTATGATGTTTTTGTTTATGATGTTTTTGAGGAGCTCCTTTCTTTTCAGCCCGTGTTAGAAGTTCTTCATTCCCTCCAAGTGCTGTTTTCTAAATTAGTAAAGGTATTAACAGCTGGCAGAGTAGTTCCCTGCCGTGACTATTTCATCTTTTACTAAATGACACCTATTAAAGCGGACAATGTTTTGTCTAAGACAATTTCTCCTCTCTCTTTTTTTTTGGGGGGGGGGCTCACAATAATACATCGTGTTTCTGGATTTTAATCCCTCTATCCCAATGGCCTCTTTTCTCAGACACAAACTCATGTTCTCCTGAGGTTCTAAATTACACAAGAGCAGGCGGGAATGTTCAAATCTCTTCCCCATTTCATAACCAAATGCTTAGTACAGGAAGTACTTTATAAGTATTTGTTAGGGGGGAAAAGTGTATGCTGAGGAAATGCATGAAGTACACAGAAAAGGATCTCTCCCCTGCCTAATTAATGAGAAGCTAATTAAAAGATGGCTGAAAATAATCAGAATTCTAGTTGCCTTGTTTAAAAAAGTGAAACTAATTTAAAAAAAAGAAAGAAACTACCCTGAAATCATGCCTTTATTTTAGTACAGTTGTTACATTTCTGGACCAAGGTCTGGAGTGAGAAGAGAATCCATCCATCATTTGGATGCGGATGGGGCAGAAAGCAAGACTCCTATTAAGAGCCGATTGGCTCCTCCCACTTGGTACCACCCTGGCATTCAGGACAGAATGCTGTTTCTACTGCCTGTGTCTCTGTTCCTGGAAATCAGCCTGGCATCTCCTGCACTCAGATCATTGTTCAGGTTTTCACAGAAACGTCCCCTGACTGCTCCAAGAAACCTCACTTGCCCTGGGCTGCACGCTTCATTTCCTTCTCCTATTTTACATCTTTGAAAAAAAAAAATCAAAGCCAACATATTTGTCTCTACTCAATTTGTAAAAGGCTGCGTGCGCATCACAGAAACGAGAAGACATGTCAGCTGGTAAAGTGTTTGCTGTGCAAGAAAGCAGATCTGAGGTAGCTGGCACTAACATAAAGACCCAGACAGGACTGTGATCCTGTGATACCCCATGGGATAAAGATGGAAGGATCCTAGGGTTTGCTAGCTAATAATTCTAGTCAACCAATGAGCTCCTGGTCCAGTGTGAGATCTTGTCTCAAGAAACAAAGGTGGAAGTAGGAAGATCCCTACTCTCTTCCCAAACATATGCATGCATAAGAGACAGCATGTGCTTCAGTGTATAGTTTGATGCTAGACAGATGACTATATCTATGAGGTCATTCCAACAACCAGGGACATGGGCCACTACATTATCCCCAACATTCCTTCATACCTAATTCTTCCCACCCTCTTTCTCCTGCTCCCAGGGAACTGTCAATCTATTTGGGTCTTTTGTTTGTGTTTGTTGGCTTGGTTGGCTTGGTTTGTTTCCTTGTCATGAGAGAAGAGTTTGCACTACCTAGGACCTTAATAAAAGGAATCGAAACGAACGTGTTATTTAGGTGAGGCATGTGCATTGTATTTGCACTGCAGAGTTATTTTGATAGTCATGTGCTGTTTCAACTGCTCGCTGTTGAAAAATATCCATTGTATAGACATACCATGGCTTGTCCGTTCACCGACTGCCGGACATTCCAAGCAGCTTTTGTTGCTTCGAATTGCAAAGAAGACCGCTGTGACTTCTTGGTTGTGAGTATCCGCCTGGCATATGCTTTCATTCCTCCAGGTGGAGTCCAGCAATTAGAAATGGTCACCATTGGTGGCTGTGCCCTTTCACGCTTCACCAGCAGTGTCTCAGAATTACACTCTATCCATGTCATAGTTAGCCTCTGCCATTGTCAACACTTGATGTTTTCAGACGTGGTCACTTCAGGCACTTGAGTTGTTTTGTTTTGTGTTTGTGTGCTTGTTCGTTTGTTTTTGAGACATGGTTTGGGCATTCTAATGAGTGTGACCGCCTTGTAGATTTCATTTGCATTCTCCTAGCGTTTAATCCGTTCACATGTTTCATTGATCATCCATCTCTGGTGAAACCCCTGTTTAACTCTTCTTTCCATTCAACATCTATTTATATTTTTAATCACTGAGTCTTGACAGTTTAACTACATACGTGTGTGTGTGTGTGTGTGTGTGTGTGTGTGTAAACAAATGCATGACCTAAGTTTGCTATCAGATATGACTTATGAATATTCACATATTCTTTTCTTAATCGTACATGTTGAAGGGCAGAACCTAAAGTTTTTGCTGAAGTTTGATTATCAAATTCCTTTAAAGCATTATAACTTCCATTTGCTTTCTTTAGATCCTTTACATTTCACATGAAATTCAGCTTCTCATGCCAAATACACTGGTTGGGATTTTTATTAAGATTCAATTGGGTGTATCGAGGCATTTGGAAAGAACAAGTGTGTTAATAATGCTGAATAATGCCCAGTCATGTTTTATAACTTTAAATATAAAGTCCCTCACATCTTTTGATGTGTTTACTTCTAAAAAAATTCATAGTGTCTGAGCAGTGTTGTGTGTTATGTAGATTTTTATTTAAAGTTTAATTAACTATGTTTAGTTATAAAAAATGTGGTTGTTGTATATTGGTCCTGTATTCCCAAATCTTGTTAAACTCGCTTACTCTAGTAAACTTGACCTAAGTCTCATAAAATTTTACAAATAGAAAATTGTGTCATATATCAACAGAAGCACATTTTTTCCCCTTTCCAATCTGGACACGTTTTATTTTTATTTTTCTTTTGGGAATCTCCAGAGGTGTTTGATTAAACTGTATTAGCTTGAATGTTCTCCATGATTTGGTTATGAATCTCTCTAGCTATGCCCAGTGGACATGGGTCTACACACTGTTGTTTTCTCATATGGCTACAGCCTCTGTCTGGTTGAGGAGTTGGATTAATGGTGGCCTAACACCATTCTTCTGAAGTTTTTGTGCAGAATTGGCATTTTTCTCATATATTTTGTAGAATTCTCCTCTCAAGCTGTCAAGTCCTTGGCTTTCCTAACTATGAATATAAAACAGTTAATAATCAGAGAACTCTCCAGTTATGGAATTTTCCATAAGTGAGGTTCAGTAATTCATCTTCCAATACATTTGTCCATTTCCTGAGTGGTTGAATTTACTGACATAAACCTATTCAATTTCACTGATCATTTCAAAAGAAACTTTTGGTTTCGGTGATGTTATTTTTCTCTACCTATTTTCTGGTTTTGTATTTTATTTGTCTCCTTGGTGATCTTTATTTTCTGGCATTTGCTCTCTTTGAGTTTATTTCTTTTTCTTTGCTCATATTTCCTAAGCACGTGCTGACCTGAAACTCTTCATTTCTAACACAGGCATCCAGTGCTATACCTTTATCCCAAAGTGTCACATTAGCTGGAGCTCACATGGTTTCATTTTTATTCAATTAAAATAGTGTCAGAAAATAGCGTAACAAAGCCACAAAGAAATGAGAACAGAGAGCCCAAGGTAAATACAGTGAGTCCAAGGTGAAGAGGTTGGACTTAACTAATGAATGATTTGTTAAACAGGAGAAAAACACTACCAGGACATGTTAGAAACTGACTAGGGTACAATTAATGAGTGCCAATACACTGTAGGAACTGGTTCACAATAGGGTAGAGAGGTATGTAAAAAGCATCCAGCAAAGCATTTGGTTATAGGAGAAGCAGAGAAGAAAAGGTAGGTTACCAAACTGTAATGTCACCAGAGTTGAGAGGACATAGAGTGACTTAGAGAATGTTATATTCGGCTAATGGTATCCTCCCTCTGGGAAAAAATGGATGGAAAGTTAAACAAATTGATTTATCCATGCCACAAAATAATAGTAATCGAAAGGACTGTGCTGTTGATACAGATCACTGGTGAGAGTTTCAAAGGACAGACCCCGAGTGAGAAACAACACTCCCCACAGATACACTGTGCTGCATGCGTCACCTACCTGCGAATCATTCTTAAAGTCACACATGACTGACACAGAGAACAGATTACTACTTGCCAGGAGATGTGGAATACAAGGAGAGTGATGGCTGGGACCATAAAAGGGTATCTGAGATTCTCGTTCCTGCAATGGTGGCCACGTGATGTGTCACCCGCAATAAGGCTGGACAGGAATAAACACACAGGAATGTGTGTGTGTAAAACTGGTGAAATCTGAATGACGTCGAACGGTGGTTACAGTGTCACTTACCTGCCTGTGTTATTGCATGAAAAACTAGGGGTGTGTGGGTAAAGTGCCATGTAATCTCCCTCGTGGCTATTTCTCAGAACTGCATGTAGGCCTTCAGCTGTCTGAAAGGTAAAAGAGAATAAATAAATTATCCTAGAGATATTAGGCCAAACAAAAACCTGATTAAACTGTGTCAAATCCACATTATGGACTATTATGCAGTCATAATATATGTATGTGTGTGTGTGTGTGTGTGTGTGTGTGTGTGTGTGTGTGTGTGTGTATATATATATATATATACGTATGCATATATTATATGCATACTTGGGTCCTCTGCAAGAGCACATACCCTTAACCACTGAACCATCTCTCCAACCCCATGTAGTTATTTTTAAAGTTAAAAAAATGAATACTAAATTAGAATTAATAACTTCTTTAATAGAATTTGCATAAGACATTATTGGAGCAGAAAAGTAAGGCTCACGAAAGCAAGTGTGACATGACTCCTTTTTTTTTTTTTTTTTTGTAAAACAGTGTCGAAATTGCCCACATATTTTATGTATATCTGAATATACCAGCCTTTGTGTGTGAATATATGTATGTGAGGAGATATATGTGAATTTGCATCCTAGCTTGTTGGTATGAATCCCCTTACAAAGTTAATGATGGCACAGACCGAAGGAAGAGATAGGGGAGGGACAACCAAGAAAAATAAAGATGAGAGGAAAATAACATGGCACCAAAACAGCAGTATATATGATGTGTATCATGTGTGAAATGATCAATGTTTACTTATATACAGCTGTGTGGCCATTTTTTGTGAACTTAAAAATGTAATTTTATTTTTACATTTTATTATTAAGTAGCCATAAGCTGTTAAGACATAATTTATTTACTATTCAGTTCACCAGTTTAAAATGCACAATGCAGTGTTTTGTTTCATTTTGTTTCGTTTTGTTTTTTTGTTTTTAGTGTGTTTACAGAAGTTGATAGCTGGTTCTATATGCAGGTATAAAACATCTCCATCTCTTTCATAAGGACTCCCAGGTCCATTAATAGTGACTCTACATTGCCCCCCAACTGCCCTTCCCAATTCTAGGGAGCTCCTAGTTTACTTCCTGACTCTATGTCCTCTGCATCACAGGAACAGGAGCATCCAGCACCTGATTTTTCTGGCTGGTTTCCTTCACCTAGCATGACATCTCCAAACTGTATTAGTGTTGCAGCATACTGTCTGGTCTTCCTTCTTTTCATTGCCATGTAATATTCCACTTGTAACACAGTGTATGCATCCACGCACAGAGGTTACCTGCCCAGGCGCTGTCATCTTGCCCCCATCTCTGTCGACTCTAGTACCTTAACTGCTATCACAGGTTGACATGTAACTATAAAGCCCCACTAAATCACCAGACCGTCACATTAGTGTCTTTTTTTTTCTCTTCTCAGTTCCCCGAGGTACAAATTGTTCCGCAGTCTGGTCCAATTAAATTGGAGCAGAAGTTTTTAAAACCAGGCTTTGAAGTTCGTTCTGATAGCAGAGGGCGCTTAATACTCTCTTTCTCTGGTTCTCTGAAACTAGGGTGCACTTTGACTTTTTCCCTGAATGAAGTACACTAGCCTCCTCTTAGCTCTTTAGCACCCAAAGCTTTTTCTTTATCCCCTCCCACCCCGCCTCCACTTTAACCCAGACTCTTCCTATGCACTCCAAGCTGGCTAAGATTTCAAGATCCTCCTGCCTCCATCTCTGGAGTGCTGGGATTAAAGGTATACACCACCCTGTCTGGCTTTCTGTTGGTTTTGATAATATCCTTGTCCTCGATTTCTGTTTGAGATGAAGGTAATCTTTGGGGAAAGCTTTAGAACTTTATAGTCTTAACGAATGACTCTCCCCGTAGACAAAAGCTTCCTTGTTAGCAGCAGACCGTGGCTCGGGCCTTGTCTTCTCTGTTTACCTTGCTGAGCTTGGAACCTATCCCCTGGAAGTGCACAGTGCTCCCATTGCTCTCAATCTAGACTCTACCCCATGACTGAGAGTTTGGTGGGTGGAGGAAGCTCCTGATTTGTCAGCCGTTCACACAGGGAATTTGTCCTCTGCAACTTCAAGGAGATAGGAAAAGCTGGTCTCGATGAGATGCCTTATCTACGGATTGGGAACTAAGAAAAAAAAATGTGGGCAATGCCCTGGTTGTGCTCGTACCAAGAGTGTCTGTGGCGAGAGCTCCGATCCAAAGGAAGGTGGGAGCCAGCCATCACCAGCCAGCCAGAGTTCCGATCACACCGTTTAAAACTGTTTTAAATAAGTATTCTGTTGTGCAGTCTTAGAATCGTTTGTAGAACCTTCCAGTGGTTTGGGGGGAGGGTAATTTGGAAATTGTTTGGTTTTGTTCTGATTAACCTGGTTCTGATCGATTATACTTGTTTCTGAGAATGGAGCCCCTTAGAATTCTGTCTCCAGAAGACTGTGCCACCCGAAAGCCCCTGGTCCCATCACAGTTTGGGCTTTTGTTTCTTTCATCATAAATGACAATAATTGACAAGTCAGGACACAGTGGGCCCGAGCTCATGCCCTCTTCTCCCTTTTGGACTCTCACTTTGAGAGATTACAGAGGTCCTAGCAGAGTTAAGGTGCCTGCCCAGTAATATGCTGTAAGAATTCCAAGACTGCAGGAAAGTATTCTAAGTGAAATGAGGAATATATTTAGACACTATAAAAATGTGATTTTCAGGCCTAAATCAGGATTCTTTAGAAGTTTGACTCATGAGAAAACAAATAGGATCAGGAACTAACATGACTCTGGATCTCTGTCTCTCCTCTCTCTCTTTTTCCCATCTTACCATCTCCTAATTGACTCCTTTCCTATATTTTGCTAACATATGAGATGTATTAAATAAAATTCATGGAATTAAATTTAAAATAACAGAATTTGGGAATTTCATATAAAGATCTTTAAAATGGGTGATAACCAGTAATCTCTCTGAGCTGTTTTTGTACAATAGTCTAAGTCTTAAAATTATTTTTCCTTTTTATTTATTAAGAAACCAAAGCCTCAGGGGCTGGAGGGATGGCTCAGTGGTTAAGAGCACTGACTGTTCTTCCAGAGGTCCTGAATTCAATTCCCAGCAACCACATGGTGGCTCATGACCATCTGTAATGGGATCTGATGCCCTCTTCTGGTGTGTCTGAAGACAGCTACAGTATACCCATATACAATAAATAAATAAACATTAAAAAAAGAAACCAGTCTATTTCCAGATTCATTCACTCATTCATTCATTCATTCACTTGATGACAATGACTTAACACCTAGGAATCAAACACTTCTTTTGCTAGGTGCTTAGTTACTGGTTTGGATTTTAAAAGATGAGATAGGATTTAAAGAGTGACCCAATCAGCATTAGCCTTTCCAAACAAAAACAGATTCTTCTTATGCTTACTCAGTTTTTACAGAGCTTGTTTACCTTCTCATAAGATGACCAGGAAAACACAGTGTACATGAGACTTACTTTTGGCCTCACCAGGCAATAGCTTTCGATCTAATCATTCACAAGTCCTATCTTATTTCCATCTTCTCCTGCAGGCCACGTTGCATAATCACAATCTTCTGCAGTTGATCTGTGCCCTTCTATAACTTTTCCAAGAGTAGAAAAAGATCAAGAGGCAAAAAGAGATAAATTGTAATCAAGTACAATGTAACTTACCCAGACATGTTTGCTCAGTGAGAGAGGGTAAAGATGCTAGAAAAAAAAAATCCCCAACCTGAAAATTTTATTTAAAAACTAAAATGCCTTGTTTTGTTTGAGAATTGTATGCATGTATGTGTACTCTGCCTTTGAATAAAACTAGCCCATCTTTTCCTCCCCTCTGGTCCTCCCTCCCATCTCCCCACTACTCAGCCTTCTTGGGTTCATGTGCTCTTTGGTTAAACCCACTTTTTTAGAGTCTGTTTAATGTGCATGAGTGTAAGACTGTATGCTAGGGGCATGGGAAGCCTCTTAGGGACTCCATCCTTCAAGATAATGGACTTTAGTTCCTCTAACAGACATCAGTTGCCAAAAGTCCCTTAGCAGATGGCAGAGCTTCATAGACCCTCCAAGATCCATGTTGGGATTTGGATGGGCTTAATCTTATGTAGGTCTTATGCACCTAGTCACAGCCATTGAGAGCTCACATGGGCAGTGTGGCCTGTCATCTCAGGGAAACAATTTTGCTCTGGGTACCCACTACCTTTGGCTCTTCTATTCTTCCTGCTTCCTCTCCCGTGGGCCACAATACCTCCTTTCTTATAAAGAAAGCGGATACTTGGAGTATAGTTTTAGAAAATCGCCTACCAACTAAAACAAAATGATTTCTGTAGTTTGGACTGCGAGAGGCCATTGCGTTGAGCATCACATGCAAACTGAATGCACATGATGTATTAGGAAAGTACACACCCTGCTTTCAAGAAACAAGCCTCCGACACAAATAATGACCAATAGGTTAGAAAATGTTTGTTATCATAGGAGGTTCCAATGTGCCACTTGAGAGAAAAAAGAAAGAGATGTAACCTATTGAGGGGTAGAAAAGGTTTCATAAGGGAAATGACAAACTTGTAGGGTAGTAAGAAAACCTACCCAAGCACATTTCAGCCTTCCTTCAGAGAGCAGCAGAGAATCGACCCTGTTTGAGAACAGTAAAGATATGTTCAGAAAGACCCAGTAGAGCCAGAGGAAAATCTCTAACACCGTGAAGAGTTGAGGGTTTGTTTGTAACTTGTCAGGAAACCATAGCAGTGTTTTGAAACAAGGCTGAGTTATCAATGCTGTGTCTTAGATTATTCTGACACTGTTTATAAATTAGGGATTTTTTTTCTAAATACCATGGGTGGGAGGGCAAGAAAGGTCTCAAGAGGTGAAAGCATTTGCTGTCACAACGAATTAGGTTTAATCCCTGGGACCCACATGGTGAAAGCAGAGATCAGACTCATGCGGGTTGTCCTCTGACCTTCATAGGTGCACGCCTGCGTACACAGCACATGCACACAAAGGAACACACACACACACACATACACACAAAGGGGGTGAGACGATTAAAAATATAGCAGGGACTAAAGAACAATATAATGGCCATTGTTACATTGGGCCAGGTGCCAGGAAACAAAGAAAGCAAAAATCAGAGGAGACCAGCAGCAGAGAGGGGGGAGGATTAGAACTTGGAGACCCCGTGTCAGCAATAGGAGAAGCATGGGCTCTGTTTTGAGAGTCAGTGTTTATATGCCAAGAGCCCTAGACTGAGCAAAGAAACAGAGACCCAATAACCATTTGCTGGGTACATACTGTGTGTTCAGGGCAGAGTGGGGTGGATAGAGTGAAAGTTATGTTGAAATTTTAAAGTACTTGATGTGGAAGAGACTCTGTTCCCAATCTGTGTGACTCCAAAGGCAAAGCTGGAGCCAGAGAGTGGGAGTTAGGTAGGAAGTGAAATATCTTCCTAATGAACAGAGGCTCTGGCTGAGGGGTGAGAGCCCCGTCATAGGTGGCATCCAAGCAGAAGGGGGTGGTCCTCCAGGAATACTGGGGCAAGGATTCCTCCTAGGGCTGAGGGCTAGCCCAGCCTTTCTGATAGTTCTCTTCCAGTCTCTCCTCTCTCCTCTGATGAGGCAGTTCTGCAGGTTCTATTATTAATCTGTGGTTTCTCTCAATTATTAAATAAATTACTCACTCTGTCTGCCATTCAGTAAAACTCACACACTTACATCTGTTATTCTTGAATTATTTTTGGTTAGGGCTCTTCTTCTTTATTAAAAGAAAAAACTCTATCCAGTTAATGTTACCTTTATAGATACTTTAGAATAGGATGCTTGGTAGATAGGGTTATAAATACCACAGTGGGGATGGCTTTTCTTGTACCTAATCATGTTGTCGTTTAGGACAAACAAGGAATGGATTATCTTGGCTTACAGGTTATGATGCAGTTTCTATATGTTGCAGTAATTCAAAAAAAATTTTTTTTTAAGGAAAAGAAACAAAAATCCCCAGAGAGGTTCACTTTGATACTGCACAGAAAAGAAAAAGAATAATTACACTGTGAGGCTTTCAATCAGAAGCGGTTCCCTCTGGTACATTTCTAAAGGGAGAAAGGCGAGGAAGGGAAGGGGAAAGGGGACCTGTGGCGAGCCTTGTTATGAGGTATAGTTCAAGCTTCGCGTTTCCCGGTGCCTTTTGAAACGTAAAAAAAAAAAAAAAAAAAAAAAAAAAAATCCCAAAACAAATAGCTCCGGTAACGTATAACCCGGGATGAAGAAGCTCCGATTCCGATCTCGGCGCTTTGGTTTGCTTGAGCCTTGCTATTTTCTGCATTTGTTTTGACTGCTCTCGTCATTCAAGATTGACGCTTGGATGGGTGTGTAGGAGGGAGCAGCAGCAGCAGGCTTACAGCTTGCAGACAAAAAAAAAAAAAAAAAAAAATCTGCCTTATCTGATGGCTATTATTGAAAATGCGAGGTGTAGCCCGGGCTGGGTAATGAAAGAGAGCGAGCGAGGGGGGAGCGAGGAGCATGGAACCGCATACTGATGAGTGTAGGAGTACTTGATAAAAAGAATTCTGGCTGCTGGCCGTGCGTTGCTCATTGTGGAGTGTACTCCAGCAGTCACAGAGAACGCAGAGCCGCCTAGGCTGACAGCTTGCTATGCCTTCCTCTTCTGCCTGGTTTTGGGGGCTGTATGACGCACTGGTCGGTAGTAAAGATTAATATGTAAGAAATGAGCGGCTAGGATCAAGTCATACTCCACAGCCTGCCTGGCCAACTATGTTTCACTTCTGACTTTGCTCTCTCGCTGAGAACATTAATCTGTCAAGCTGGCGGGCTCCTTTGATAACAACTTTCCCAGGAGCATGATGTGGCAATGCCACCTCTCAGCCCAGGACTACCGCTATTACCCCGTGGACGGCTACTCCCTGCTAAAACGCTTCCCTCTCCACCCTCTTGCAGGACCCAGATGCCCTGTCCAAACAGTGGGACAATGGTTGGAAAGCATTGGGCTACCTCAGTACGAGAACCACCTGATGGCTAATGGATTTGACAATGTACAGTTTATGGTAAGATGCTCTCTGTGTCCACGGAGCTGCCTTTTGTCTGTCTTTGCTTCTTATGTGTCTTACATGGCTCAGAGGCAGCCTGGTTTGCAGGGAAACGGAACAGCTTTATATATGTAACCGCATCAGAAAATCCGGATGCCTTTAGGACAGAACTTGCTGTGTGCATGTACACACCGACTAGAAAATGGGATCTGTGTGCATCCATTAGACATGTGTGTTGTATGAATTGGTGAGAGCTCTATTTATAGACTCGGAAAGAAGATTAACATTTATACTCTCCCTGTCATTCATTGTATCATTTTTTTTTCCCTTTCCTATACATTTGTGATCTTAGCATACAATTAGGTTTATACCACGCTCCAGCTAAATCTGGATTCCGGAGACATGTTATTCCGCTTGAATATCGGTATTTGTGATTAATTAGAGAATCTGCTATGTTGATGGCATGGAGATCATTTTTCCTGCTAATCATTCAATAAGCCGTTTAAATCCTGTGCACGACCCTTTATTAGCTAGCTGCTTCGGTCGCTTAGCTTAGCGAGAGCATGCCCTTCCTTCCCAATGCTGACTGACAAGCTGTGTAGTATTGTTACTTTAGGTGAAAAACACTTGGGTCAATTCGGAGTCGGGGTATAGAAAGGGGCTGATATACCAAATGCATGTTGTACTTCCGAGTCCTGGACTGTGTGCAGTCTAAACCAGGCATGTGCAAACTTCTCAGTGTGCATATAGGTGAGGAGGAAGAGGAGGATGGAACGAGTGTAGAAAACAATGTAGTTTTCTAATCATTCCTAGACCTCCCCTGGTGTCACCTGCTCCCCTTGTTAAGCTCCTTAAAGCTACATCATGGTTCTTCTCACCTTTCCCTGCTTTTAAAGGTCCCACGGCACATGTCACCGATCCCTAAATTTAGGGAGACCTACATGACACAAGCATGTAGCACGCTAAGAGCTCATAGGTGTCCTTAATCGGTCCTCTGAGATAGAATGCTGAGACTGACACCTGCAGCACATTCATAAACCACTGAGGGCTAGTCGGAGCTGTGCGCTTCCTTTTCCCAGATTGCTTTTCCCCAAACTTGACTGAGTTATTACAGCTTTGAGGGTCATTAAGATGGTTAAACTTCTACTCCTATAAAGATGTGTATGCCTACAAGGTGTTTAAAAATGCATAAATGTGGCCCATCATATGAACATTAAGTAATATATGCACATAACCCTTTAGGGGTATCTTGGTTTGTTTTATTATTATTATTATTATTATTATTATTATTATTATTATTATTATTATTAATGGACTAGGCATTTCTTTTTCTCATGTCTAGCAGACAGTCTTTGGTTATACAGCTGAGACGCTGTGGGTGTTGAAACAGGACGGAAATGGAAGTTGTTACAGCCCTGAGCAGGCTTTTAAGACTTACTTAGGGCAGTAAACAGACAGTATTAATAATTACAGGAACTAGCAAACAAATTGAATATTGTTTTGGCATTACTTATATTGACTGCAGCTCTCTGCATAGCTCTTACCCCTTCTCTATCTGAAATGAGGCATGTCATTCCCAAGCCCTTGTCCAAATCTATTCTGGTTCGTGGGGAGTTAGGTTTTAGATTCACCGAATTAATCGTCCATACTGAAGGACTTTAATTCAGCTTAATTTTCCTCTGAGTATTAAACACTTATGAACAAATATAATCCCCCTTGAACGTATTATACTAGAAGGTAATCGCTCTGGTTTTAGAAAAGAATTTGAGGAAAGAGTGTGCAAAATAGTCATATGTAAAATGTGCATAAAGTACATCCAAAAAATAAAATTTCGAGCATGGTGGAAGATGAAAGTCTAATCCTAGATTGTGGCTTTACCTGTTTATTTCAAAGTCATGTCTGGAATCTTCCAGAAAATGAGATCCCCTTGTTAAGTCAGACATGCCAAGGACTTGTGCCATGAGACAGAATCAAAGAAGCAGCCTTGATTTACCGTGTAGAGGAATTAATTAATTGTGAAGGTGAAGTAAATTATGAAGTGGTATCATCAATTTGTGTGTTTCATGCTTTTGTGCACCATTTGTTTGGTGCCAATACTGTGAGAAAAGATTGTCTACCTTTATGGTAATAGTCTACTGATTGCCACAGGCTACTTCATGCTGAGCTGAAAGCCCTCCATGGTTGGTCCACTTTAAGAAACAGATTTCATTAATGTGAAAATATGTTAGACCTGCTCAGCTTCCATCCGGGATCATTGTCTAGCTTTTGTTTTACTTGTGGCACATTCTGACCTGCATTTATTCATTCTGTTGCCTAAGCAACAAGCACCATGCTCCCATTAACTATGATGTAGTGTAGGTCTTTTTTAGAAGAAGACAGTAGACATCAAGAAGATATAATTAATGTTGGTTAAAATGTCATCGTTCATCCATGCGTGCACTTTGTTTCAGAAACGTATTCCACTGATGAGTTAAGTTGAAAGGTTTCCTATATAAATAACTTTTGAAAAAAACATAAGCCTTACTCAAGGTTTTTTTTTTTTTTTTTTTGCTAAATATATTTTATATACTTTCAAACCTAAACACAATATATGTTAATTTTTTATCTAATGACAATCATTAACTTTAGAAAAGATTACTTAATGGTAATTCCTGAACATGTTTTGAGAAGGAGGAACCCCCTCCCCATGTGCTTTTAACTCTTTATTGTCTTTCACTACTTCTCCTTGGGCTCTTAATATGCATGACTCCATAGGTATGAGCATTATTTTTCATATCTTTAAAACAAAATGATACTTTGCTCTATGCCTTCATTCTCATTTGTAGAGTATCACAGGCACAGATTAGATCCAAAGCATCAGAAGGTATACAAAAGTAAGTAGAAATTGGTGCAGTTCAAGGACTACAACGGGACCTAAAGCCAGCTGGCTCTTTGGGGGAGTCATGTGTGCATTGACATCACAAGCCTCCTCACCAATCATGGGTCTGAAGTCTTCCCTAGTCCCACCCGGCCTGTTTCCTCTAAAGACATACATCTGTTCTCCACATGAGTGTAATCTCCGTGCTTCTCGCCGGACCTGGAAATGCCATGGGGGTTCCCTGAGCCTTGTGCATTTCTTCAGCCTTTGCAATGTATGTAACGTGACTAAGCTTTAATGTTGCCTATTTTCCTAACAAGGAGTTTAGGGATACATCCATTGTTACTCAGACTTACTTGTTTTTTTTTCCCCTTACTATGTTTATTGCTACTGCCGTCTCTCTATTTCTGAGATGACTGTTTCCTAGGTTGTCCAAGTCTCAAACCCTCTATTTCTTCTCCTATGTCTTTGCTCCTTTTGTCCTCTCCTGCTCTTCAGGGACTGTCATTTCCTTTCTCTCCCTTATACTTTTCATTCTCAAAGGTCTCCCTGCCTAGTTTACATAACTTCCCTTAAGGACTCTAGTCTCTATGCGTGTGTCTTTCCAAACTCACTTGGTGGCTGGATTTTTGCAGCCATTGTTCTGGAGTTAGGGATGAAGTTTCCACTCATGTATATCTTGTCTTCTCAACTAGAACAGAAACTCAGCAAAGCGGGCTTGTATGTGATTTCCTTGCCTTTCTCACAGCTCCTAATGTAATGCTATAGGCATGGAAATCTACCCATAAATGCCACATGCACAATAGATTGACATGCTGGACCTCTAGTCTCGTTTATAAACTAAACATCTTTTTAGCCAATCAGAGTATTGAGCATTAGTCTTCTCATTCTGGAACTGAGTCCTCTTTAAATATTTCCCTTGTGCTAGGAAGTGTTAATTACTGGGGACATAATGATCAATAAAACATGACACCTCAGTCACGGCAAACAGTTGTCCTAAGTATTTGCCTGCACATCCCACAAACATTCCTTCATGCATCTAGACTATAAGGCAGAAATCTTCTCCCTCATCTTTTCATGCAATCAGCATCAGTCAGCAGTTTTTCCTATATTAAATGATAGTATATAATGGAAAATGCAAACAATCTGTTGGAGTTCAGAGTCGAGAAAAAATGGGGAAAGTGATAGCATCTATCACTCCTAAGCAATACCATAGCAGGTTGATGGTGTGAGGACCATATTACAAAGCTTGTATTACTTTGAGGAGGACTGACTCAGAGACTCTCTTGGCTTACTAGCCAAAAGTTACATTTGTGAATTCTAAAGGAGAAAAGAGTGAAATTGTATAACGTGTCATTCTTTTAGCGTCTCCTGTTGACCTGTTGACTTGGGATGGCTTGACCATTGTTAAAGTGTTCACGATGAGCACTTTATGGAGTCAGTTATAAAGGTAATACTGGAAGCCACACATTTCTGGAAACTTGAGTGGTTAGCATCCATAATGCTCTTACTGGAGGTCAAAGTGAACAGTGCCCACTACACACTGAAGGCGACCCAAAGGATCTATTAGAGGTTATAGAGGTGGACAAAAGATGCAAGCAAGAGAAAGCTTATAGGTACATCTTTAAATGAAAAATTTCCTCCCACGTTTGTGATATATATCACATGCTAATAGACCTATAGATCTTCCCTATGTTCCAGAACTTTGTTGCAACAAAGTCTGTTTTGCAGCTCGTCTGGCAAAACGATGTTTTAAGTCTTGGCAAACCACCATCCAAGTAAGAAGTTAGACCTGTGAACAACAGAAATAACTTGACTTTAATGGCTAAGACTTATCACTCCATGATGATGTCTCACTTAACTATGTTCTCAGGCAAATCTAGGAAGCTTTAAAAATGTAAAGGTATAAGAGAAAAATATTCATTTCCTCTATCTTTCTGTTTCCGAAGCAGGCTGGACTTTGAGTTGAATGGGTGGCCTTCTATTACAAAAGCATCTATACGCTTCCAAACTCATTTAAGACAGTAGTGATAGACTCACTCTTACAAAGTGTTTTCCCCCCAGCCATTGACATTTAAAATCTGTCAGTATCTAGCAGTCTGTGCCAAAGGGGAGCCATTCTTTATCCAGACAAGAGCTAAATTACAAACACAAGAAGCAGTGACAGCGGAGGGGTGGTAGGAGACAGAGAAAGGAAGACTTCTCATCAGCGTGGTCTTGTTTCCCTAATGATTTGATTTACTCATGGAATCCAGCAGCAACATTGTTTGGGGTGATGACGTTAATATTTTGAGCTGTGGGAAGGTGCAGAACAAAATGTTGGTGTCATGAGAGCTATTAATTGTTCCTGTGCATGCCATTAGCCTAGGGAAGAATACTGATTACTTGTGCAGCACAGAATGTCAGAAATGAGGGCATGTGCTGGACTGACCATGTTGAAACACTGACTCTCGGAGAGGATGTCAGCCATGGTTCCAATCTGGTGATGGGAAGGAGCCTTTTCTTCCATCCGGAAGTCACTCATTAAATGTTTAAGCACTAAAATATGTTGTCCCATTTTCTAATAATCCAGTAATGTAATTCCCATTTCTAACTAATGTTCACATGAGTTAGCCACTAATTTGGTCATGGAGCACATTTGCATAATTTGATCTCCAGAATTGCTTCAAATGACCAGATATTTGGGGTGAGGAATTTGCATCATGAGTCTAAAAACTTACCAAAGCTGCTGAATTACAGAGTAATTTTAAGAAATCCAGCTAGAATCTTATTCCTGTCTGCTTTAAAAGAGCAGATCTCCCAGGCAACTTGCTCAATGGCTGTGACCTCCATTTTCTCATTTCCCAGCAATGCCTTGACCTCTCTATAATCCAGTGTGTTTCTGAACTTTCCTACCAGTGGCACTCTTGCAAGTCAGCCTGACTCTACTTCTCAACAAATTTCCCATCACATCATTGCTCTCTGGCCTCTTAGCTTGTGAAACCCTCTGTCTCCACTCCTTACCCTCAGTCACTTCTCCTGGCTCCAGCTATAGGACATCCCTACAGTTTGCATAATACTGGTCCCCTCCTCGTCCTTGTGCATCCGTATGAGATCCCCTGCTTTGCACACATGATCCAAGAGCCATGTCTGTTTGCCTTGCTTTACCTCTTTATATATGATTTCCACCACTACTCGATGCACATTTCCATATGCATCTATTCATATGAAGCATTTAGAACAGATCTGGCATAAAATAAATGCCCAGCAAATGTTAACTGCAGCTGTGGCCCAGAGGTATCCTAGGCACACGTTTGCTTTCATCTACAGTGCTTAAATCCTTCTGATGTGTGGGAAATGGTATGGTATTTCCAAAATCCATAGTGTGACCATCATAGCTGGGAACCCTGCTGATCTGGGTCCAGCTAATTCTCCAGCCTTATCTATCCCTTTTTATTTCTTCTCTCTCGCAAGCTTTTACTCCACTGCCTGGCTTTGTGCACACTACTCTGCCAAGAGTCATCTTTTTTTCTCTCTTAACTTCTTTTTTGATCCTTTGACTCTTAGTTCAGCTGTCACAACTTTTAGCTGTCAATCTTCCTATGACCTTCCAGGCAGATCTTATGAAGGGTTCTTCTACCCGTCCTTAAAAGTGGCCTCTCTTGGCCTCTTTTACTTATATGTTGTCCACCTATTCCCTATACCCATATACTTCTACCGCGCATAAATATTGGACCAGATTTTGGTCATCTGTGTGAAGGGCCATGTGGTTAAATCATTTAGACTTTGCAAGATGAATGGTCTCTATGAAGAAAAAAAAAATCTCTCGATCTTTGTTGTTGCAGTCAAATAGCTATAGACAATGTGAATATGAATGAGTGTAGTTTTGTTCCAGTAAAACTTTATTTATTAAAACAGGCAGATTAATCATTGGGTCATAGTTTGCTGTCCTGCTCCACAGTTAGAAATTAGCTTTTATCCATGTCCCCGGGTCTCGTGAAAGAAAGAAGAAGCAAGCAAGCAAGTGAGGAGAAGGGTAAGGAGAGAAGAAGGCATGGGCTAGGGGCAGGCAAGCAACAGGCAGATGGTTACAGGAAGGGATTCTGACAGTCTATTTGTTTTAAAGATAACCTCAGCATGCTGCTGAGGACAGTCAGAACAGGATCCAGCCTTCAGGACTTTTGATGGTGTTTTGCAGACTAGAGTATATTTTCAGTGAGCCTACTGAAGAGTCATGAGACAGAGAAAAACACAGCTGTATGGCCAGTCTGTCATCCCTCTGTGGGGAACTCCTTTCTCTTCCTTCTCCTCCTGATTATTCTCAAATCCATTTAAACATCATTTCCTCAAAGAAATGCTTCCTAACCCTACCCTGTCTCTTGGGGCCATTCTCACCCTTCCTGGTGTATCTACAGTACACCCACAGAGCCCTTTTTACAGCCCAGTGCTATAAACATTTCTTTGCCATTATTTTAATCTGTTCAGATCTCTGTTTCTACCCTAGAGAGTGAATTTCTTAGAGGAATAGACTGGGTATTACTTACATTCATATTCCTAAAGCCTAGCAGACTTCCTGTTAAATAGCAGCTTTTCAACATAATGAATGGAATGGTTTAAGTATTATACAGTATTATACAGGCTCCTATAAACTAACCTGCACAATTCATACAGCTATCAGTGTATACTTATAAATGAAGAGAAGGAGACTCAACAGGGTTTAAGAGAGCTGTTAGCAGAGCCAGGTTTATAAAACCAGCTCTCTGTGATGGAAATGCCTTCTCTCACTTTAGCAAGGGTCTTTACTGTCCCCCTCACCAAATGTTCCAACGGAACCCAGGAACAATTGGCTCCACTCTCAAAGCTCTTCCTGTCTTCAATACTTTTGCTCTTTTCTTGGATATTTCTCTCGAAGCACACCTTACCTGTCCATCTCCTCCCGACAACTTGCTAAGAAGACCCGTGCTTTCTCCATAGCAGGGCCTGCATTATCAGCAAAGGTATTCATCTTCCTTTCTATCCATGGGTTGCCTCAGAGGAAGGCAATAAGTCAATGCTCAAGGTATCACCAGAATTGATTCTACTGAGGGCTCTGAGGAAAGGCTATGTTTTCTGGGTCTGTTGCCCTGAATATGGTCTCCTTACCTCTGTATTTTGACACTGGCTTCTTGTCTGTGCTCATATTTTAATTCTTGTAAGGAGGGCAGTCACTCTTGGTTGCAGACCATCCTAATGGCCTCATTTGATTTGATTATTTATGTAAAGACCCTATTTCCAAAATATGGTTATGTTCTAAAGTGCTACAGGTTAGGACTTTTTTTTTTTTAAGTCTTACATAGATCAATATTTAATTGGGCTGGCTTACAGGTTCAGAGGTTCAGTCTATTAACATTAGGGTGGAAGCAGGGCAGCATCCAGGCAGGCATGGTACAGGAGGAGTTGAGAGTTCTACATCTTCTTCTGAAGGCTGCTAGTAGAAGACAGACTTTGAGGCCCAGATTAGGACTTTAACATATCAACTTGAGAATGGCATGATTAAATTAGTAGCCCTCAATAAATGTATGCATATGAATCTTTATGATTCCTCATATCACTAAGCATGGCTACAATAAATTAAAGTCAAAAGTCAAACCCAGGTCAGTTGAGGCCAACAGGAAAGTTCCCAATAGTTGTGGGAACATCAGAGATGGGCAAACCCAGAAGGTGTGAATCGAGATGAATTAAGGAGTTCGAACACCTCTCGTTCTTGGGGAGATAGTCAATCAGAAGAGTACCAAGAGGTAAGATGATGGGGTGGGGGGAGAGACTTGGTCCAGACTTAGAAACGTTTCTCACCATATACAATGTTATAGAAGCACAAGAAACACAAGGGAATTTCAAATCAAGCTTCCCTTAAACAAGGAAGCCTTCTGAGTTGAATGATTCATTTCATGCCTGCTGGGGACAGTGCATCTAGCAGCAGTAACCCTCATGGAAGACATGATTTGTCCTGCAGTAGCAATTGTTTCTAAGGTGTAATAAGTCACCAGTGTAATACACTCCCACTCAGAACAACACCCAGGCACAAGAGACAAAGATCCCTGCGATCACCTCCCTGCCCTCTTCCTACATTTTGCAAGTGTCTGCCATATGCAGTGGAAGCTATCCAGTTCCTTAAGACCATGTGATTTAAAATAACATGGAGAAATAAGAGCCCTTAGGATGCTAGTTATGGATTATAGAGGCATGGAAGGAGGAGAGAAAATTAAGTGAATGTTTAGGAACAGGTTTCCAAACATTAATTTATTGATTTCTATTCCCTCTGTCCACCGAGTTAAGTTTCTGGTTGTTTTGCTCTTATCTTTCTTTTATTGAGCAAAGTTGATCAGGATTTCTATATAAAGACTTGTAGAGCATCTGTGTTTATTGGCCATTGCATGTTTATATGGTTGGAAAGACATAAAAGTAAGGGGGTTGTTCTAGAAGTTTGAAGGTGATCTTAAAATTCAAGTCCTATAACTTAAAGTATATCAAGTTTACTTGATAAAAGTCATATTCCACATCATTTGAATCAGAAAAGTACAGACCAATAAAAAGGAAGGTAAACATCTGGGTTTCACCAGACCTCAAGGATGATATGGTCTGTCTGATTTTCTGTTGCCCCAGAACAAAAATAATAAATACATCCATGCTGGTAACATCAGTTCCAGATATCCTTCATCTTTCAAAAGGACAAAAGTAAGAGATGATGTAGAACAATGCAACCACTGAAGAACTGGAACAGTTTCATCTCTCTAGCCCCCATAATAATTTTTATAAGAATATTTGAACACCTAAGAATGTATTAGTTCAGGCTGGAGAGGTGGCTCAGTGGTTAAGAGCACTGACTGGCCTATTTTGAGAACAATAGGGTGAAAGTCTGTTACAGAGTCAGAAAATAAAATTTATCAGTGTCGTGTTCATTATAACATTATGACATCATACCAAGTCATTACGACGTAGTAGAAAGTCTAAAACCATATTAAATTTACATTATGCTTTATATATATTATCTAAATTTGGATGACAGAAGAAATAGATTCTGTATTTAGTTGCATCAATAATGGTTAAGGAAATAGGTAAGCCTTCCTCTCTACAATCTCCAAACAAGGTCAGATATAACCTATTTCTTTTCAAAACTTTCCTTCAGTTCCCTCCACCCTTGGATCTGTCCTCTTAATATTTTTCCCTTTCTACAAAAGGTTCTCAGAAGAAATGTCTGTACCCCCTGGCTTGCCTTTTAGTTCAGTAAGTCTGGCCTAATGACATCAGCCTCTTCCCTGATCCTGAAGTTATTTATAAATGATGACCAGCCGTGTATTGCTAACTGCTCAAATCTAATTTCAGCTTCTCAGCCCTTATTAACCTTATCTACCTTGGTCTGTGATTCTCTTGACCACTTACCTGAATGTACATCACTTGGGCCTCGCCCATCCCGGCACTGTACTTCTCAGTCTCCTTTGTAAGCCTCCCTTTTCTTGCCTATACCCATGATACTCTCTTGTCATCAATCAATGTGAAGCTTTCTACATTTCAAAGAGGCTCATGCCCCTCCCCCCAAACTCAGTGCCTAAACTAGGGCATAATGACCTTTTCTATTGGCCTTCTTTCATGGAAAGTAATTGGACAAAATGTTGATGAGAAAGGAAGTCACATTGACCTAGGAAGGGAACCAATGGTGTTGGAAGCACAGAAGCCTGGGCACAAGCTCATTCCATGAAGCAGAAGCTAGAGAAGCCATGTTCATTGGAAGGGACAAGAAGCAGACATCTAGTAAAGGAAATCCTACAGACCAGATGGTGGGAGCACAGAAGTGAGCTCTGGCAGCGAAAATGTGGTTTGTACAACAGCTGTTGGGAATGGGAGAGACTGGAGAAGTGTCTGGGTATTGACTGGAACAATGATGGAAAAGATAGTATACTGGAGAAGAAAGAAGGATCGATTGAAAGGATGGTGGTGGGAAGACTTGGGGTTCAGAGGCCATAGAAGGATTTAGTCAATAGTAAGGGTGTCTCTTCTCCAACTGAAGGCAAGATATGAAGGGCAGCCACTGGTTTGTATGGGAGCTGCAGAGAAGGCAGAACTGTGTTTCCTCTGATGCTGTCCATTTTCTAGTGAGTTATACCAATACTTAGTGAGATCTGAGGATAAAGAAGATATTTTGAAAGCTATCTCATGGCTGGAGATGTAGCATAGTTGGTATAATTCTTACCTGGCCCAAAGCTCTCCGTTCAGTCTCCATTACTTCATAAAACTAGGTACACATAATTCCAGCACTTGGGAGGTAGATCAGGAAAATTGGTAGTTCAAAGTCATCCTGCGATACATGAAGAACCATCTAAGGATGGGGGAGCCTATCAGAAGATAAGAAAAAGAATTAACCAAGAAAATGGGACAGCATGATGGGACCACTGTGAGTGTTTTAGATCTGTGTTCGTTAGGTTGTATGGAAAGAGTAGGAATCAGGAAGACAGCATGGTAATTCAAGGCACAGAATTGTCTCCAAAGCCTGGCTTCCTCATCTACCTGGAGTGAGACTGTGGACTGGTCACTTCACCGTTGTGAGCATCATCCCTTGTGTAAAAATTAGAGACGGTCTTACCTAGTTTACAAGGTGATGGTAAGAATTAGATTAAGGCCAGCTGTGTGTGTCTAGCAGGTAATGAATCATAGTGAGAAGACAGTCTGCTCTTGTTGAGCTGGCAAACCGCTTTAGAATTGCTGATTAAACCGGTGTAGCATGCAGTAATACGCGCACGTTTTTACAAGCCTCTGTTGCTCTCACCCTTGAAGTGTACTAGAAGCAAGGAGGAGGATTACCTGGGTTGTCCTAGGAACACCCAAACATCCATAACCTGCCTGCTTCAGGGACCTCACAGGCCACTGGGAAGCTGTATCACTGCATCCCACACACTCACACTGTAGACCTTGATTAATTGGCTGTGTGAACACCTGGAGAAGGAAGCCATTGAGCTCACAACATTATGGTTGTACAAATCCCTGAAAGAATTAAATCTGATCTGTTTCCAACCCACTTAGGCACACTCACTCATTATAAAATGTCCTAACTAGGGCTAATCAGATCACGATAATTTTACTTGAGAATTTTTTAATCTATCAATTTAATTTTATGTGTATGAGTGTTTGCCTGCTTGCATGTATGTTTACCAAGTGAATGCCTGGATTACTGATAGCTGTATACCATCATGTGGGTTCTCGGAAGTGAACCTGGATCCTTTGAACAACAAGAGCTCTTAACCTCTGAGCCACCTCCCCAGCACCCATAACAATATTTATAGGAATATTTAGACACTTAAGAATGTAAGTAGTTCTTTCCCTATGGATTTAACAATTTAAACTTGCGTTCAAACTATTCATGTACTACAAAACATATTAAATATGTTGTAGCATTGAAAAATATAAATCTGTATTACATATCTACATCCTTAATGTTTGTGTTGACAATCTGAAGTAAAAAAAGAGAGAGAGAGATTTTTTTTGTGAAAGGTTTTAGAAAAATCTTTTTTAATGGATTCTGGGAAGGTTTATCCATTCCTTCATAGGGGAATGGGGATGTTTATCTATTCATTTGGAGGGGAATAAACTTTGTACATACTCTATTCATCTACCAATGCTAATTGTGGAAGGGACTACAGAGAGGCATAATATAGTATCTGCTTAAGATGCTACAGTCCACTAAGGACTACAGGAAGCCAAATATAGCATACGCAATATCCACTCAAGTAGTAATGACCGTCAACAGTTTTGTTTTTATGGCATAGATGTAACTATAGGAAGAATGAATGTTGTAAATTCATGACTGGCTATATCTGGGAAGGAAGACATGTCTGACATCTGGAGCATACAGGGAAGGGTCTCTGATGGAAATGGGCTTGAGTAGTATTTGTATACAGGCAGAAGAATGGGGGAATGATAAAAAATATTGAGTGGAATCTTGAACTATGAGGTTAAGATGTCCAGGTTCAGGTGGTATCTGAAAAACAAAGGGGATCCTAGTCAGGCAACAATTCCAGGATCATCCAGTGCTCCTTTGAATGACAATGTTGCCTACCTTGCAAAATCATGGCTCAGGCACTACACATGTGTCATGTGGAGAAACAACTTGCTGACCCATCACTGCCCCTAGATAAGCTTACCCAGATGACAGCACACACATACACTCCACATGCTGAGGCAGCAAGAGTGATGAGCAAGAAAACATCTGTCTGAGGCTGATGGGCCAGCTATTTCTAGCTAGTGCTGATGAAGTTCTGGTTACATTAGGTGTCTCTCCCAAACAGAAGGTATTAATAAATGTTCTCATTGCTGCGGCAAAATGCCTGCAGAAAACAACTTTAGGAAGGAAGAATTTCTTTTGGCTCACGGTCTGAGGATCCAGTCCATTGTGTCGGAAAGGTTATGGCAATGAGGTAACTACTTACTTTGCATCCACAACTTGGAAGAAGAGAGCAGAGAATGCGCACACTCAGTTTTCTTTTTTCTTTCTGTTAAGTCCAGAATCCAAGCCCAGGGGATTGTGTCAATCGCAGAGTGAGTCTTATTTAATTAACCAAGTCTAAAAGTACTGTCAAATACATGTTTCCCAGCCCACTCACTCTTATCAAGTTCCCAGTATCAACCAGGATACCCACCAACCTAAGTATGGACTGAAGTTCTGTCTCAAAGCCAGCAAAACCAAACCAAAGCAAACCAAGACAAACCAAACCAAACCAAACCAAACCAAACCAAAAAAAAAAAAAAAAAAAAAAACCCAAACTTGTTTTCAATAGCTTATGCCTCTAGAGTATCCTGTGGTCCCCCTATACTGTTCTTCCTGTCCACTAGACCGTGGGTTCTTTTCAGATGCTCACAAATACCCGAATCTCCTCCCTGCACCCAGGACCACTGCTTGACTCCTCAGCAGTAACATTCAGTTTCTCTAGAATGTACCAAGAATGCAAATAAAGACATGGTTGCTCTCTGGCCACTTTCATGTGCCAGATATTGTGGAAGGGCTTCTGAATTTGGTCATGGTAGTGACAATAACAAAACTTTTATCTTACTTCTGCTCAGGGCTCTACTATTCTGTGTACTTTACATATATTCGCTATTTGAATGATTTTAGCATGATAATATACCCGGTCCATCTTCTCAAAAAGCTTACCTACTACTAGAGAAATAGACAAAAGCACGTGAGTCCTTCAGCTCTGTAACTAATTGCAACTATAATTGGGGGACTCAGGCTAAGTTCCACGACAGAAATTAGATGCACATGAAGTCTTTTTCTTTTTTAACTAGGCATACGAAGCAGCAACTGTCAATATGGTGTCTTCATACCGATATACCACTTTGCCCTTGACAGATTGGAAAGAGGTGCAGGCTGACAAGTTAAGTCATGGGGCAGCTTTTCTACCAAGTGGAAATACCAGAAATTACCATGGAGGTGCAAAACGAAGGTGGGGGTGATGGCTTCAGCCAGGATACAGGAGCCAAAGGAAAAGGAAATCAGCATGAGTTAGACTCTGCCTGTATCCCCCATGCCTGTGAAACAGAATAGACATTACCTGCTGCATACCACCCTGAACACACCTGATCTTGAGAGCCAAGCAGGGTTCACTAGTCTAGCCTGGTTAATACTTGGATGGAGACCAGTAGTGTTTGCCCCTATCTGTCTGTGTCTCTGCCACCGGGGCTTCTCCTCTTTTGTCACCTCTGCAGAACCTCCCAGGAGTGCTGGGTGTCAGCTGACTGACTCGCTAATCATCAGCTGCAGTTGTAGGTGATTATCTGTGTGGCCTGACAAGGCCTAGAGTCCAGGGATGATAATTACTTGGTGTCTGTGGGGACTTTCGGTGTCAGGGATCCTGTTAGAAAACATCTTATTGATACACTAGCTCAGAAGACCACTCTGTAGTGCAGAGAAGACAGTTTGCTCTAAAAGCTGTAATCAGCCCTCCAGTCTCTTTCAACAACCGTCTGGAGTCGAAGCCTGGATGGTAAGAATTAAGGCTCCTGTGCTTCCTGTCACTTCACAGCCAGGACAGCTGTGGCCCTAAGGTCTTTCTTGTGTCCATGTTCCCAGAAGACTCTTGGGAAAGAGAAGGCTGAGGTGGGCAAGAGGGGAATGAATGTTCATGGCTGGCTAATTATCTGATTCATAACCTCAGCCTCTTCCAGAAGTTCATTCACACAGACACAAGAACAACCAGTGGCAAGGACTTTCAGCTAGCGACAGAACAGAGCACATTAATATATATTAATATAAAATATATAAATTCTGAGCTAAAGCATATATAAATTTTAAACAGCAAAACCAGTGTACAGAAAAAACATAACCATAGCTTGGGGCTTCTTCTCCTCATTCCCCAGCTCCACCCTCCAGAAGCAATACCTCCAAAATGTCTGTACTCTGTTCTTCTGGCAGCTTTTCTATATGGCCTTCCCTGCGCTCTGAGCTTACCAACTTCTGGTGGTATTGGCTCATCTCCTGGTATGAGAGATAAGGGCTTCTTTCATCTCTTCCCTCCCTGCTGCCTCCATCCATGGTCTAGGTGTGGGATGAACTTCGGTGTGCAAATGTAGAGGCTGTGAGTAGAGAGAGATACCATGAAATTGTCCGGCCAACAATGCCTGCTTCTCCTGTCTTCATGGCCTAATACTCAAGGCCTAAGCAACGCCTATCCCCTGTGATGGCTAAGTCCTCATTGTCTAGAGTTTCCTGTGCTACTCGTGAAGTAGGGGGACCCTCATCAAGTGAAAACACTCTCTGCTTATCCCTGCTGAAACCAGACATGGGGAAAAGAAGGCAACCTGTCACTGCCTTTTTGTTGTCTGATCTAGGAACAAGGAAACCACCTTAGAACTTGCCGTTTACTTATTTTAAGATATCGATTGCTTGATTTTCTAGTTTGTTTTCCTTCTCTTTCACTTTTTGCAGTTCTTCCATCTGTAAGGTTCCTATAGGCTCCACCATATTAATTTTCCGGTTACACGTTTGTATATGGACCCCTCAAGAGACCTTTGTAAGAGGCTGGACTTCTCTAAGCCTGACAATGAGTGCAATTCTGAAACTCTCCCTAGCGTTACTCTCTTCAATTGATTTCATCATTTTTTGTGTGTGTTTTTCTTTATTTTGTTTTTGTTGTTGTTGGTGGTGGTGGTGGTGGTGGTGGTGGTGTGTGTGTGTGTGTGTGTGTGTGTGTGTGTGTGTGTGTGCGAGCATGTACTGTTGGAGCACACATTCAAGTAGCTTTATGGGGGGGCGAAGATCAGTTAAGAAATGCACAAGAATTTGAACTTCTTTTAATATTTCTTTTTTTATTTTGATTGTATTGTTGTAAAATTCATTTAATTTAATTTAATTTTCAACTTTGTCATTTTATTTATTTACATTTCCATCACTGTCCCCTCTTGGTCTTAAGCCTTATGGCCTAATTTTCATGTAAAGACTGCGAACAATGACTTCTAAGTCCTTGTGAATTTAAACATGCCAAAGTTGTTCTCCCAAAGTTGGTTGATGCTGTGGCTTCGTTGTGATTCCAGGCTGAACCTGAGCTTTCTTGGCTGGACTTGAACCGGCAGATGGAAAATAAACACTATTGGGTCCTTCACTCATGGCCACTTGCTTCTCTGGAAGTGTCAGAATTTTTCTTTTTTAATCTCCATGTTATTATTAGTTATCTAGCCTGTGTGTGTGTATGTGTGTATGTGTGTATGTGTGTGTGTGTGTGTGTGTGTGTGTGTGCATGCACGCGCACACGCATGCATGTGCACACGTGCATGTGTATTTAGAGAGAGATTAGCGGTTAGAGACAGGTAGAAAAAAGCAACTACTAAAATCACAGACTTCGAAATTTATTTCCATCTTAGCCCCACTTACCAGCTTCTTCCTCCGGCCTGTCTTCATCTTCTCAGACTGAGACCCCAGATGCTCTGGTGGGCAAACTCAGGTGCTTGCAAACCCCTCAGTTCTGGCTTGCATCTGCCCTGCTGCTCGGGCCAGCATTTGCCCTTTTCTCCTGACTGGAAATGTGGTCAGAGCTCTTCATATCCATATTGTCTTTGTACAGTTACCTTTGCTGCTGGAAGATCATGATATTTTCTTTCCAGCCTCTCTCCAAATCTACAAAAGAAAACAAGTAAATAAACCAATGGGTTCAGTGCCCACCTTGAAATAGAAGCTAGGCCTTTAAATTACACTCTGAAAGAGGAAAATGGCTGTTCATTGGAAGCAGTAGTAATGGGTTCAAACCTAGGTTCAAGGGTCCAAAGATTATTTTTCTTGAACAGAAGGAGCACGATGATTGAGACATTGATTGATTCCACCAGGGTTCAAATCCCAGCCCAGCCTTTCCGAGCTTCTTACCTTGAGTCAGGTGATCCGTATCTCTGTGCCTCAGCTCCCGTGTATAAGAAACAGATATGATTACAAACGCTTTCCCTTGCCTGCTGGCTCAAGTGAATTTTATATGAGTCCCTCCCCATAAAACCTAGGGACATCACTTAAGCAGTCCTCTAGCATCGCTTGCTGGTCACCACTGCTGCGAGATGCACAAGAAGGGAGGCAGGGGTGTGGTCCAGAGGTCCTCAGGCATCCTCTTAGATCGTTTTCTATCATTTCTAGCTTTGTGGTTCTAAAGGACGGAGTAGCATGGATTCATTCAGAAAAAAAGAAGGTCAGAAAACCATTGTAGCCATGGTTGTAGACAAGCAACACGGTTTCTGTAGCAACCCCTACATCAATGGAAAGTTCCAAGACCAGCCACTGCGGTAGCCTGAGCAAATTCAAGAGGCCCTGTGAAAGCACAGTGGGAAGATTGCAAAGACTGGGCGAGCACTGAGTACTGCTGTGAGACCATGGGCTCAGGTACAGTGTAGCAGGACATCACATATGAACCATGGGCTCAGGTACAGTGTAGCAGGACATCACATATGAACCATGGACTCAGGTACAGTGTAGCAGGACATCACATATGAACCATGGACTCAGGTACAGTGTAGCAGGACATCACGTATGAACCATGGACTCAGGTACAGTGTAGCAGGACATCATGTATGAACCATGGGCTCAGGTACAGTGTAGCAGGACATCATGTATGAACCATGGACTCAGGTACAGTGTAGCAGGACATCATGCATGAACCATGGGCTCAGGTACAGTGTAGCAGGACATCACATATGAACCATGGGCTCAGGCACATGTAAGTAGGATATCACATACTTAGAGCTATGCAAATCTGAAAATGATTTTAAAAGAAGAAAGAAAGAAAGACATATAACAATTTGTGATTCTGGATAAATTTTGAGTGGTAATTTTAGCTCTGAACCCCATTTGAAATGCCATTCCTCAACTAACTTTTAAACATTTTAATCTACCTTACACACTATGAGTGTCTGTCCCATGTACTGAATTTTCCTTGACCCTTGTCCACAGCTTTTTGAAGTAGATTTCCATAACTCTATGAGCTCAAAGGAGACATGGCTATCACAAACCCACATCGGGTATCATCTTTTCGTTTCCCATGTAGATGAATTATTATTATTACACTCTAAGAACCTCTACCACGTTTTTTTAGCCCTACACTTCTTGCCTCCCTCAACTCACCCTTCAAAATGACGTCATCCGTTCTTAGTGCTCTGCTTAGCTTAATGTCTCATCAACTACTGTATATATAGAACTCGCCACTACTTTTTGTAAGTCTTCCTCTTTCTACCTATTTCAGTTTTCTAACCGAAGTCATCTCCACTTGCCAATGTACCTCCTCCTGAACCCCTCCTTTCCTGAGGGCTTCTCACCTGGCTGCGTTCTCCCCCAATCCCCCGCCTCCCCAAGGTGCTTCCCTTCCCCTCCTTCTGAAGCCTCCAGAGAGGCCCACATTTCACCTCCTCCTCCTCCTAGCCCCAACGCGAGTTGCAGTTCAGCATCTTTGCTTCCCACCAACATTTTCTGTTGCTATGGAAACTGAGCAGCAGTGCTGGAAGGAGGGGGAGTCTTGGAGTGCAGTCACTGCTGGTCTGGGTGTAGGAGGGGATGGTAGGCAGCTGGGGTAGGGGGAGAAGGAAGAGAGAAGAACCTAGAAAACTCAAGAACAGATACCAATAGATAACACTGGGGAAAGATCTCTCTCTCTCTCTCTCTCTCTCTCTCTCTCTTTCTCTCTCTCTGTGTGTGTGTGTGTGTGTGTGTGTGTGTGTGTGTGTGTGTGTGTGTGTTGTGAGCACATTCGCCTCCCTTTCCTTCTGTCTCTCTGCCTCTCAACTCAAGAGAGAAGGGGAGAGCAACCCAGAGCAGCTGCAACTCTCTCTCGGGTGGCTGAACAGAAGGAGGCTGAGTGGGCGGCCCCTGTGGTGATGGAGTTGGTTCCCAGGCTGCTCGTAATCTGTCCTTAATTTGCCACTGAGGAAGTTAACTTTATGTAGCTAAGAAAAAGGAAGGACTCAAGGGAGCCATCATCACAGAAAATAAATATGTTCCCATTACAAATGAAGTAACAGGATAATTTACAGTCTCCGACGAGGAGGAGACAGTGAGACATGGCCCGTATCTAATAAAAAGTTTAAGCTAAAAAACTATGGTAAAAGGTTTCCAGCAATGGTGGCTGTGTGGGAAACAAAAAGGTATTAGGAAAGGCAAAAAAGTTTGTTTAGCTGAATAAACTAGATGCTTCAGACTGTCCTGTAATGCCAAGAGAAAGACTTGAGTGTCTGCTTTGGAGCCAGAGGGAGGAGGTGGCTGAAAACTAGAACCAATTGTTAACAGTCACAACCAGCAGAGAGAGGGAAAAAAAAGACTCAGCAAGACGTCAAAAAGCTCAACTTCAGAGATCCATGAAATCCCACACATTATAACCAATCATTCCAAACATGAGTTTGTTGACCATTTATTGTGCGTTAAAGATAGTACTACCCTAGATGTTTGAGAGCCACCGTGAATGCAAGGATGAATGGTAAATGGCCAGTGGTATTACATAAATCCTAGGCAGACAGAAGGGACAGACCCATGGACAGATCATCACTAATTACAGAATTGGACATGGTCGGCACAGGTGTTCCGAAGTACAGTAATAAAGGACTGTCTCACAGACACAGTCTCTAACGAGTCACCTAAGTGTGTGCTGAAAGTGTTCCCACTGACATGAAGACCATGGTAGAACATTCAGAAGATAGACCAATTGGTCCAGGCTCTGTGTGTGACAGGAACAGGAGGGGCTCAGGAAGTCAAGTTAGAAAGATAATTTTGGACTAGCACCTCAAGTACTCTCTCACAAGATTTGGCTAATTCTATATAAAATGCTGGGAGAAGCAGAACTACAGGAGAAGATTTTTCATGCTAATATCCTGGCTTTGGGGGAGGGGTGGGAGTGGAGGCCTGTGAGCAGGAGGTGCCTTTGGTAATGGCGAACCTTGCCAGCTGTAAGGACAGACAGAAGGAAATCAACATCGCTGCTCAGAGATGGATAAAAGGTAGTGATATTTGTCTGCGACAGTAAGATAAAGGGAAGTATCCAGGATGGGTAAGACTTAACAACCTAAGCAAGTAAAAATCCCTTTTTACAGAACTATACATGATGCTGCCTAATCTGGATTCACATGCTATTTCTTCAAGAACTACAGAGGGGGAAAAAAATCAATTAAATTTTACTCTAGCAGCCTTCCTACCAAATGGTTCCTAAATATAAAATGCATCGTCGTCCATGTTTCACAAAGCAAAAATCATATGTCAAGCTAAAAGTGCAGCAAGCCACTAGACATTTTTAGTTACTGAGCACATAACCAGCACCAGTGTGCCTCAGTTTCCCACTTAACCCACCGCGCTGTAGCAAATGGCAAAGAGCACAGAAGTGGACGTCGAAGTTCCAAAATCAGGGATACAGGCAGACCATGCCCCTCTCAAACTCACCGTAAGCAGGATTTCGAAGTCAGTAAGGAGTGTGCCCGCTACATGTGGCTTATTCACACAGTAAAACTGGGAATAAAGGCTCGAGGAGCTGTCATCCTGTTATTCTTGAGCCCTGGCAATTTTAATAGCTTCACATCTTTCTTATTTCTGTTGTAGTCATCCTTTCATAAAAACCTCAGTGTGAGCAGCCTTTCTTTCTTGGGAGATAGGTGTTGGGGCAATGTCGAGCATCTGAAAGCCAGTGTCTTCCCTAAGCAACCAGGGAGGTTTCCCTGGTCCCCTCCATTTACATATGTACATTTATGTGCCTTATGCAGAGCCATTTACAAGTCTTACTCTGGTCTGGAAGAATGGCAACAAGGTAAAGGACAGGCACAGAAGTGTCTTCAGGCTTCTCCACCCTGTCTTGGTTCTGAACTTGAGCATCATTCCAGCAGTCCACAGTTGGGTCACTGCCTCTGGACCTCAGGCCTGAGCCTTGGCCTACTCTTGAGATCCAGCCAAACCTAATAAGGTGTGTGTTGGCGGCTGCTCATCAAACGATTCCTGCAGCTCACCAGTCCTGCTGTCCCACTTCTGTTTAATTGGCAGGTCCCACATCCTTCCCAAACCTCAGTCTTGCCCTACCCTCCACGGTGCATAACATATTACTTTTTAAGACATTTTTTACTGAAATTTTTCCTTCAAGCAATGGACTCTGATCACATTTTTCCCTTCCCCCAATTCCTTGTAGATCCTTCCTCTCTACCCACCCAAATGTATATTTAGAATATATATAAAACCAAACAAAAACTAAACTGAACAAGACCAGTTTTTGTTTTTTTTTTAATGCCCAAGCAAATCAACACAAGACAAAAAAAGGTTTTCAAAAATACCATTGAGTTGGTTTTGTATTGACCAGCTACTGATTGGGCCAACTTCAAGGTGTGGTTGTTATAACCACTGAGGCTCCATTGAAGAAAACTGGCTTTTCCTTTGCCGGTGGTTATCAGTTGCAGATAGCTTCTTGGTTACGGGTACCTGTGTCTACTTCTCTCTGTCCTAGGATCCCTTCTGGTTTCGACCTGTGCATGCAGATGCTGCAACAGTTTCTGTGAGTTCATATAATACCTTATGTTTTAGCCAAAGTTTTAGCCAGTGGTTTGCTTTGGGCTAGGTGACTTTGGCCTGACACCTATTGTCAGACTTAGGACCTTCTGACTACAGAATTGAGGAAAGCCTGACCCAGAGCACTTAGGCTGTTTAGGAGGGAACATGAATCCCATGAACCCTTGAGTACTTCTGTACCTTGGAGTGATGCTTCCTATTGAAGTAGCTGCTTTAACTGTGCCGTGCTTCTGCGCCATGCTTCTTGAGTGCTGATTTACCTCAGAGTACAGCACCTTTCAACACTATTGCGTTTCTGTCTGTTCCTCCACACTTGTTCCATCCCAGTAGGAGGGAGGCCCACTTTCCTGGCCCTAAAATGGTCCCATCTGTCTCATCCTGCTGCTGCAGCTGATCGCGCCCAGAAGAATTGGACATGGCATGTTCTGCTCTTTAGTTCTCGACATGCTCCGAGTCAGAGTGGCCCTGTTCCCTGGGATAGTCTATTTTTGATGTCTCAGTCACCTCTCCTTGAACCTATCAAGACTTGCTACTACCAAATTCTACTTCTCTCAGGTCTCAGACCTTTCTAGTCTCCTTGGATTCTGTCTCTATACTCCGTTCCCCTCCACAATGGCAGGATTGGATTACTTCCACCCAACAGACTGAAAAATTTCTCAAAATGCCAGACCATGGGCTGGTATTGAATAGCTGAGAACCAGGTCAGAAAATCAAGTGCTGAGGATTTATTTCAACTGATTTGCGAGGAAGGCACAGATGAGCAAGCCAGTTCCTGTTTACTGACTGAAATTCCTGGAGCCATTCTAACAGGTTCAGATCAGCTGTCAGTGTGGCTAGGGTCTCCACCTCCATTTTGCATGGGCATAAGAGCATCCCAACAGGAAGTCATGAGGGCTCAGACGAAAGCTTTCCTTCTGCACTGCCTGAAAGTCTGACTCAGAGTCTTGAGCAACTCATCCGTGGTCCTGTGTCCCAAGTTCACCAAACAGACACTAAGGATGCTGTGTCTTTTTATGGCCAGATACATGATATTTGTAGAATATTAGACTTTGCAGTTGGCTTTTTTTTTTTTTTTTTTTTTTTTTTTTTGCAATCATGCAATACATAGATTCTAACTAGCCCCAAGAGGTGGGGAAGGATTATATACATTTGATAGATGAAGAAACCAACACAGAGGACTTAGTGACGAGCCCCAGGTCTGCCAGCCCGTGGAAGGACTGGGAGTTTCTATATATGTGCTATTCGTTTTCAGTTTTCAGCATACGGTTCACTCAGAGAATTTTTTTGTGGTACATTTTCAATGTCTTTTCAAATAACATGTGTTCATCCCTATCTCAGCAAAAGACCATTCTGTCTTATAAAAGGAAATATGATCTGTGGAGGGAAATAAAAGATTTGGAAAAAGGTAAACTCCACTCAGTCCCCCTGCTGAGAAAAGTTCAGAATAGACTGAGAGACCTGTAAGGCACCCAGCACCCCTACAAGGCACCAGCACCCCTGCAAAGCATCCACCACCTCTGCAAGGCATCCACCACCTCTGCAAAACATACACCACCCCTGCAAGGTACCTACCACCCCTGCAAGGCACACACCACCCCTGCAAGGAATACACTACCCCTATAAGGCACCCACTGCCACGTCCACGAGGTTTATAGAGACAAAGAAAGCAGGTCAGTATGTCTAAGAATCTGTGGATCTTTGTACAGCCAACTTTCTAGGACATGTAATTGACTTGGTGTTACCAATGTTACAGAGGGAAAGGATTCCATACTAGAAGCAGTCCTTTCTAAGGGATGTCTTGTACTGAAAGAAAACACTATGGTTTTATAAGTTTCCACCAGATCAAGCATCGTACACTCTAATTCTAAGGTTTTTCCTCCCTGGAAACAGAGAGCTACTGGACTTCTCCTTTCTTAAAAACCGAGAAATGATGACAGTCTGTCTGGGTCATGGTAACCATTTCAGAATGTGGAAATCCTGGGATCATGGGTGACAGGTTTTAAAAAAGAATTTGGCAATGGAGAAAAGTCCCTGACAATGGGATGGTGTGAGATTTCCCCAGAGAGTCCAGTTGCCTTTACATCTCAGTGAGCATCTCCTACAAGCATCCCTTCCTTTCCACAGCCATCCCAACCTCAACGTGCTATTTCCTAGGCAAATTATTCAGCCTATTGAGGTGGGAGTTTGCCTGTGGGCTTGCTGAGAGTGCTTGGAGAAAGATATATCCTTCCACTAAGAACTGAAATCCTACCTCAAGAAATAGCTTCTTACCATGCCAAGTGTGTGGGTGCTATACTCGAATCAACTCCAACCCCAAAGGTTAGAGGTTTGTTGTTGTTGTTGCTTTTAATCATATAACTCATAAGTTTCCACCATGACTCAGGCCTTGATAAATATTTCTGTTTTTTTTTTTAACAATGCCAGTTAGACATACTAATATACAATCAGCTACTATCCCCTAAGCCTGTTAACAACACAACCAGAGTGTTAGTCTATAAGAAGGGGATTGGAACAGTGTGTAGAATAATATTCTTGTTTTCACAGATAAAGCAATCAAGACAAGAGCATTTAAGACTTTCCAAAACACCCAGGAGTACCCCAGGCTCCTGGAAATAAGTTGGGTGTGATAAATTCTAAAGAGATCCTAGGCCCACTCAAACTTTATTTTATGTTTGTTTCTGCTCTTCCTGGTCTTCGCGGTGACCAAGGTTAGGCTGGGAGGATGCCATCAGACTCATAAGATCAGCAGCATCAAGTGGCCAAGTCCATCCATACTTGAGAGGTTCTTCATGTTTACACCTTGATCGTTCACGTCCCACGCCCTTAGTGATAACTATGCCTCACCTGCCATCTAGGAACATTTATTCTCATCCCTCTGGGACTGGGATCTCCAGACTAGGAAAAACGTGAAAAGTATTGCATAACATTGTGTGGCTTCTTTCTTGGAAAAGATGACTCAAAAGGAGATGCCTAGACCACCTGTGATCTCATCTCCTGAACTAACCCTTAGGTTAGTCACAGTGTTTCTGTAAGACTCATAAAGTCAGGGGCCACTGTTCACTACAATTGTGTGTTCAGATTAGTTTTCATTGAGTTGTTCTAACTACTTTATGGGAAAATAAGGAAATTAATACCAAGAACTCTGTACCTCCCTCTCTGCTTCTTTTTCCTCCTCCCCCACTTAATCTCCTTCCTTGTTCTCATTCTTCTTTGCAAGTTTCTTATATGGCATCAAAAGGCAAGTTTTATGTTACTAACATCATACATAAGGCATGACCAGTATTTTATCTTTACCAGCAGAAATATATGATACCTTTTTAATTCACATAAAGCACTGTGTATTTGCAATAGTCGCCTTTTAAAATGGAAAGGAAAGACCATAGGGCTGTGTGTGTGGCTCGGTGGTAACATTCTTGCTTAACCTGCAAAGGGTCCTACCTTCAATTCCCAGCAACACACACATAGAAAAAGAGAAGAGGGTGGTGAGGAGGAGAGTAGGTGATGGAATTTTAAAATGGGGAAGAAGAAGAGGGGGGGGAGCCCTAAGAATCAGTGTGTCATAATAAAATAAGCCCTGGGTTCGTCTCTCTGCCATAATCATGATTATATACATTGAATGTAAATTACTTAAGAAAGTAAGCTCTTGTTAATAGGAACATGTTTTATTCATTCCTCTGTACCTGGTACTTAGTTACATATAAGGAACATTATAGGTATTCATTTAACCTTGTTGAATGGATGACTGAAATCTTGTTCAAGCCATGTAATCCTGTTGTATAGATTAATCTCTCCCTGCCATACCACCCACTTTTCCTTCTCCATTGATTATCCCCATCAATTACACTTATCACAATAACTTCTAACCTGAATTTTCAAACTTTATTAACACTATATTGCCTCCAAGTTAGCACCCCATCCTCAACTCCTCATTATAACAAAACCTCTGCAAAGATCTCTTTATTTCCTTTAACAGGAGACATTTTCTCCCTATCTTCCAAAAATGGCCTAAACACAGTCACCATGATGTCCTCATGGACAAATCCAGTTGTCAGCTCTTGGCCCTCATTTTATTTGACTTGAATGATAAATGGCCTCTCCCTTGAATCTGTTCTTTTTCAATGTCGTGGTTCCTCTTGGTTTCCTACCTTTCTGGTTATCTCTCAGTCTCCCTTATTAAGGGTTTCTCCTCCAAGAAGATTGAGTATTCCTCTATCATTTGGTTGCATTAAGGCTTATTGTAGTGGCATGCACAGACTCATGTGTTTGAATGTAGTACTATTAGGAGGTATGGTCTTGTTAGAGTAGGTGTGGCTTTGTTGGAGGAAGTGTGTCACTGTTGGGGTGGTCTTTTAGGTTCCATATATGCTTAAACTATACTCAGTGTGATACAGTCTCCTTCTTCTGCCTGTGGATCAACTCTCAGCTCCAGCACCATGTCAGCATGCACACTGCCATGCTTCTTACCATGATGATAATGGCCTGAACCTTTGAAACTATAAGCCAGGCCCAAGGAAATGTTTCCCCTTGAAAGAGTTGCTGTGGTCATGGTTTCTCTTCACAGCAATAAAACCCTAAGACACTT
The DNA here is from genome assembly GCF_963924665.1 of Micromys minutus. Classification (NCBI taxonomy): domain Eukaryota; kingdom Metazoa; phylum Chordata; class Mammalia; order Rodentia; family Muridae; genus Micromys; species Micromys minutus. The sequence continues at coordinate 40,786,607 of NC_137957.1, read as the reverse complement.
CCCGGTCTTCTTTTATATTTGCATTCCTAGGTGATCTCATTCAGTTACATGTCCCTATATTCCATATATACCCTAAAGACTTTCACAATTATATCCTTACTTCAGGCCTCCCCCTGAACTCTGGAGTTTTATTTAAAAGTATTTGATTATATTATTCAGTTGCCTTCTGGATATGCCCAGTCAGACATGTCATAGAAATCTCAACATTAACATATCTAGAACTTCATCCTAAGTTCTACATTACACACACACACACACACACACACACACACACACACAAAATTATGTACGCTTTTACTTCTCAATCTGGTATGGTGCTATCTTCATTTCTCTAGTCCCCCAAAAATAAAATAAAATAAAAACCCATCATCTTTGAAATTCTTTAATATTCCACATGTATTCCATCAGCAGACTCTACTGACTCTCCCTAAAAATATCCAGATGGTGATGACTTCTCCATATTTGCAACCTGGATGGAGTGATCATCCATGAATTCCTAAAATAGCCTCCTGACTGGTTCCTCCTCCTTCTTGGCCCTAAAGGTTCCTAAAGGCAAAGTGAGTTTTCTGAATTGTAGGAGGGCTCATATTGCCCCTCTGTTCAGAACCCAATGCTTACTTTCCCATGCCACTAAGAATAAAATCTTCTCAAGGACACCAGAGATCCTGCACAATCAGGCTTTGTCTTCCTCTCTGAGTTCATCACATGGCATTCTTGCTTTGAGTGCACCATTCCGGTCACTCCATCCCTTGTGTCTAGACCCAGGGGGGGGAGCCCTCTCTCTCAGCACAGCTGCAGCACTGGTTGAAAGACCACCTCACAGGATAAAGCTTTGTTCAGATGTCTCCACATCAACAAATTTCTCACATCTTAACACCATGCCTACCACCTTCCTATACACCTTCCTGTGAATTTGTCCATTGCTTATTTAGCAGCTAACACCCCTGACCCACCACCTCTCACACCAAGTTGGAGGCACCACTAATATTTTTGGTTTTGATGCTTATTTTCAGTTTGGTTGATATTTTGGGTTTTGGGGGGAGGATGACATTTTATTTTGTATCGATTCAGCTTAAGTTTTGGATCTGGTGGTTTTATGACTTTATCTCTCACAGATAGGACAATACCTGGACAGCTGTCAGTGTACAGGGATCATTTCTGAATGAATGAGCAAGCTATCTTGGAAGAGGATCCATGGAGAGGATCTTATTGCTAATATGTGCCTCTGAATCTTCTATCATAGCTTTCTTTATACCATGCGTTAACTAGAAGGCTCAGACAAGATAATAATAATTCTCAGTGAAGGAACTGAGGCTGGAGAGTGCCAAGGCTGCTGAGAGGGATGCTGGTTGTTATGGTAACTCTTCAAGTCAGGCAAGTTGGCAGGCAGCATGCACTTATGAAAACATGTTTATGGAGTCTCCTAAACATTTTTCTAAATGGATTATACATACATTTTGTTTGCTGCTTTCTAATAGGGGTGAGCTACCAGGCATGCGCAGAAAGCTGAGGGACCTCTCACCATTTGCTAGAAAAGGATTGTGCTAGTTCTTCGAAATGCATACGTACCTGCATTGTCCAACTGAAAGGGGAACAGGAGTTAGGGCATAGCTTGATAATTAAAATTTTCAGAAGATTTCATGTAAAAACAAACAAACAAACAAACAAAAAACATTCTAGCAAACTATGCAAACTGAGTAACCTCAACGAAACCACTTTTTAGGGGATATTCTCCCGTCACCCCTGGATCATTTTCTTCTCTGAAATCTTCCTTTAAACATACTACCAATAAATACTTGGTGGAGATTCCACACATGAAATGGGCCTCCAGGTATATCATTCCTGTTCATCTACAGCTCAGAGATGCCAAGTATTATTTTACTTGCTAGTCTTAAAATCCCCATGTTTGTCTCAGGCTTACAAAGACTAAAATAGTTTTCCTCGGTGTCACAGAGTAGTAGAAATGATACCCAACCCTCCTCTGCCTGACTCTAAACAACATAGTTTTGCTTTTTCACCTAATTTTAAAAAGCGCTATTTGAGAAATCACCCTGGTTAGCTACGGAACCTGAAGAGCCTTGACTTCATGGTTACCGAAATCTTGCTGTTCCAGTGTCAGGAAGGCCAAGGTCAAAGCCATCAGCCCCACCATGTCTGCTCAGCAGTGACTTTCAGGATGCAAGCCATACTGTGAAACTGTCACCCTTGGGCTTTGTCGCTCACTGATCAAACTCACTTCATTTTCAGCATCTCCATCGAGGGAACATCCAGATAACTCTCTTCATTCACTCCCGTGACCCCTAGCAACCCACTCAATGAGCGGTCACCATCCATCCGTAGGATAGTTATTCTTAACTCCCCACTGCCAGAAGCCATGGCATCACGTGGTATGGAACCTACTTCCACCAGGTTCTCAGTATGTAAACTGGGTCATGCTGTACACCAGTGTTTTTCTCACAACATGACAAGTTCCTCTTTTACCACCATACAAACAGAAAAGAAAGATCTTTATAGAAACAAACACTCCATGGGAGTACCTTGACACAAATAGACATATAATGTTGAAACACTCTAGGCCCCTTTTTCTGAGACATCACATTAACCTGCCAACTAGACACTTCCAACACAGTCCCTCTGTTCTTATATCCATCCTCTACCCACCCCTGGAATCATAGGGCAGGCATATTCTTGTTAAAAGATGATGTCCAGGGTTTCAGCACCAATGTTAGGAAAAGGATGAAGCAGGGAGGGAAATATGGCCATGGAAGTGTGGCAAGGGAGATGCCTCTGGGGACCCATGCTGGGAATCCCTTCCCCCTGAGGGACCAGCCACAGATGGTATAGTACAGAATAGAGTTTATTCAGGTCGTGGGGGAGTTAAGAGGGTAGTAGAGGCAGAGAGAGAGAGAAAGAAGAATAGAGAAGTAGAGAAGCAGAGGCAGGCCGTGAGCACGTGGAGGCAGAGGGGGGAAGGGAAGAGGAAGAGGAGGGGTAAGGGCAGGAGAGCAAGAGAGAGCAAGAGAGCAAGAGAACAAGATAGAGGAGGGGGCAAGCAGCCCCTTTTATAGTGTCAGGTCACTGGAGTGGAGCATACCTGGCTTTTGCCAGGTAACTGAGGGGTGGGGTTTACAGAATCCCAATACCACTTTTATTGTAGTTTCTTTAATATGCCTCATCCCTCATCCCTCTTTCTCACCCTCTTTCTCTCTCCCATCTCACAACCCAGAGGCAACTGAATTCTCCCCTTTCATACCCGTGTCACCATCACCGAGTCTGTGACTGTACCCTTGATCTCTCTCCTACAGACCAGACCCATTGTTCCATGTGGAGAAGCCATAGGCACCTTACCCAGCATTCTCCTCAGATTTGCTCTCCAGTGTGAGAAGAGCATTGCTAGTTTCTAAGGCAGAAATCTGAATGGCAGCTGTGTCTTCCCCCTTCTCCTGATGGCATCTTCACACCCTGCTTCTGATTGTCTGTGGCTTGATAAAATTCTTTTCCTCTCAGCAAGAATTTAAAGTGAGACCCAGGGAATGTGTCGCATTTGTCATTGAATCTCTAGATTTAAAATCAATGCCTTTGCATGTAACAGATCATTATTTTTTTTTCTGACAAAGAGAAGTATATTACTTGGCTATTGACTATAGTCACTGATTTAAAAAGTATTGGATTCAAACTTCACAGATGAATGAGATTATGCAAGAATGTGTGGTTCTGTGCTTCAGGAGATCAGAGGAGAGGAGAACAAGCCCTTCAAGGCTCACTTTGGCATTCCTGCACAAGTGCCATTTCCAACTTGTAAGTAGGTAGACCTAACAAAGGTGGTGGTTTTGCATAAGTTTCAGCAGGTAATGCCTAACCTTGAAAGATACTTTGGTAGGTTTAGCTTTACCAGCAGCCACAGAACAAAGGAACAGGGATATGAGAGGCTTTAGAGGCATAAGCAACAGCTCAGCAGGGTGATAGATAGTATCAGTGTTTGGATGTTTAACTACATTTCCTATGACAACCAGAACAAATTAACACTCACTAGCTGACTTTAGGAAGACAGGGAGGGAGGAGAGAGAGAGAGAGAGAGAGAGAGAGAGAGAGAGAGAGAGAGAGAGAGAGAGAGAGAGAGAGAGAGATCAGTGGTAGAGCATGGGGTTCTGAATTTGATCCCCAGTACAAACACACCACACTGTTCCCTTATTCTCTCAAGGAGTCCTGGAGGCCCAGAGTCTGAAGTCACCATTGGTGGGCCGATAGTAAAGGTGTTGGCAGTGTATCACTCCCTGAGGACACTTTAAGAAAACTAGGGCCCTGCCCTCCACTAGCATCTGATAGCTGATGGGCAAACCTTGACTTGGGACCATTTTCACTGTTCTCTCTGTCTCCAGTCACACTGCCTCCTCCGCTGTCCATCAAATCTCCCTTTGCCTCCGTTTCATCAGATATAAGGGTCTGTACGTGAGACTCATATAGATAATCCAGGATAATCGTCACCATCCCCTGACCCCTTAATTCAGATATATCTGCACAGATCTCTTCTCTCAGTAAACTAGCATTTGTAAATTTTGTGGATCAGGACCCAGTATCTTTGGAACATTGCTCAGCCCAGCCTGCCACAGACACTGAGGCTCTGTCCAGGCACTGGCATGAAGTGGATATTAGCTGCTGCTACTGTTTTGTTGCCCTAAGACCAAACATTTCACCTAATACCTCTATATATACACGTTAAAGAATTGTGGTGGTTTAACTGGATATGACCCCGTAGACTCGTGTGTTTAAATGCCAGGCCAATAGGGAGTGGCACTGTTAGGAGGTGTGGCACTGTTAGGAAGTGTGTCACCGTGGGGGCTGATTTTAAGGTCTCCTATGTTCAGGCTACTCCCAGTGTGACAGACAGTCTCTCCCTGCTGCTTGTGGGTCAAGATGTAGAACTCTCAGCTCCTTCTGCAGCATGTCTGCCTCATGCGTCATGATGATAATGGACTGAACCTCTGAAAATGCAAACCAGCCCCAATTAAATATTTTCTTTTATAAGAGTTGCTGAGGTGATGGTGTCTCTTCACAACAATTAAACCCTAACTAAGACAAGAATCCTAGATAACCTTTTGCTCTTGACAACCCTAATGGTAGAAGACAAATGATTTCCAAGTCCCAGTGTTTTGAAAAATGTCTGATCTTGAATTGTTATCTGCAATCCTTTCTTCTCTGGGCTATTCTTACATTTACCTGTTTTTAAAACATTGACTTATTGAATTAGTGTGTGCACGTGTGCCAGCAGGCTTGTCAAGAGCAGAAGACAACCTGTGAGAATCAGTGTCTCCTTCCACCATGTGGGTCCCGAGGATCCAACTCAAGTTATCACAAGGCTTGGTGACAAACACCTTTGTCCACTTAGCCATCTTGCCAGCCACTAATGTGCTTTGGCAAACAGGTTCTCACATAGTCCAGGCTAGCTTCAGATTTTCTCTGTAGTTAAGGGAGATTGTCCTGCCTCCACTTCCAGAGTGCTGGAATCACAGGTTTATGCCATCACCTCCAGTATACTGCTTGAACCCAGGGCTTTGTTCATGCTAGATAAGCACCTTGCCAACCGAGCTATTTCTCCATCAGCAATCACTTTTGACAGCATGTTCATCTTCTTCTAACCTTCCCTTGTGTGTATGTACAGTTACTTTCATGGGGAGTGAGAAACGCATACAGCTTTTCATTCAAGCATATGAAGAGCAGCTTATCTGCAGTCTGGTGGGTGGGTGGGCTCACAGCATTGCAGAACATAATATTGAAATTTAATTTGGTAAATAAGATAGTTTCTTTCCGGAAACCTCTTTCTGCATGTGAAGAGCTGTGAGTGAGTTAACTGCTGAGTATAGCACCAGGCACCATATAGTCACCTTCTTGGGAAAGGGTGCTGCACAGAGCCACATGATAAAAGGTATCCTTCATTCAAGTGTTCTCCCAGGAGAGTAACCAACTCCACTCCTCCCTCGCACACGCCGATCATGGGAAGGAAAACTTCAGATGTCTTGGTGTCGCAAAGTCACCTGTACTCTTGTTTTGTTTGGGAACAAGATCATAGGAGCTTTTAAATTACTAGTTTTCTGCATATGGTTGTTCTGTCTGCATGTATGTCTGCGCCACATTGGTACTGGAGTCACAGGCAGTTATAAGCTACCATACGACCATATAGTTGCTTGGAATGGAGTCTAGGTCCTGTGCAGCAACAGTATGTGCTCTTAACTGGTTAGTTATCTCTCTAGCCCAAAGATACTAGAATTTTTGTAATCTCAACCCAGTTTATACTGTTACATTTGTATTTTACAAGTGCTGTGTTATATGGTAATTTTAATATAATAATAATAAATTATATTATATAATTTTTCCCAGAACCATTGAGATTTCTCAGAAAGTAAAAGTGCTTGCCACCAGGCTGACAATCTGAGTTTAAAACCTAGAATCTACATGGTGGAAGAAAAAGACTAGCCCCCACAGGTTGTCCTCTGACTTCCACAGGTCCTCTGTGAGCTTGTGTACACAGGCACACACACAGACACACAGACACACACACACACACACACACACACACACACACACAAAAGATAGATAGATAGGTAGATAGATAGATAGATAGATAGATAGATAGATGATAGATACATACATAGATAGATAGATAGATAGATAGATAGATAGATAGATAGATAGATAGATAGACAGACACACAGACAGACATGGGGAATTTTAGCTTTTCCTAAAATTCAATGTTTTTCCTTTCCTTTAAGTCCCAATAAATATCAAACTAGGATTTTAGATTTTCTCTACAAATAACATATTTCTACCTAAATGATTTTTTATTTAGAAATCCTTTGTATCCAGTAGTTTATTCTGAAAGCTGAAAATGTAGCTAATTTACCTAGCATTTGGAAGAGTCCTAGTTTCAGTTCCCAACAGCTCAAAGATAAACTTCAGATGTTTAGTTTTTAAACCTACTTTATAAAAAATAGATATTAAAATAATGATAATTTAAAAGGCAAGAAAGTCAGAGGTCACAGGTGTCCTAGTTGGTTTGAATTGTCAACTTGATACAGCCTAAAGTTATCTCAGAAGAAGGCAGCAATTGAGGAATTGCCTAGATCAGCTGGACCTGTAAGCATATGGGAGGGTCTTAATTGTTGATTGAACAGGAAGTCTTATCCTTCTGTGGGTGGCACCATCCCTAAGCAAGTAGCCCTGGGCTTTATATGAGAGTAACTGCATTATCTACCTTTTGGGAATGTGTGGGTATCCATCTAACAAGTGACAGGAGTTGATGGTGTTTCTATTATGTACCAGGTACTGTGGCAGGAACTGAGATTTTATTTACTAAGAGTGAAAGTCATGGTTTTTGCCTTTAAGGAGCTTATGGTAGGAAAATGAATATAACCAGCAACAAACAAGGCTCCAGCTATAGTTGTGGGAAAGGAAAAGGGCATCAATCACATCTGTCTATGCACGTGGTATCAGAGAAGCCTTGAGAGACTTACCGTGAGAGGTGTGAACAGTCAGAAGCCTCACCCACATGTGAAGACCAGTGTTTTCCATGTATTAAATGTTGGTGATCACAGACACGTGGAAATTGTTTGAATTCTGACTTTTCACCATCTGCCTTACCCACCTTGGAGCTTTTTTCTCATGACCTTTAATTCTTTACACTGGCACAGAGATTCCAGAAGCCCCAAATTGAAGTCCCTCAGCACTGAAGAGTTGGTCTGCTATCTTCCACGAGCACATCAGGGGAACCTTTGTGTTTCCTCTTCAATAAAATAGGGATAACGGTACCTGTCTCAACTAATATCAACTAATATCAAATACGGTTTCTGAAAGCACTCTACAAATTGTAAAGCCAGACAACCCAAGATAAAATCTAAGGGTAACTGCTAGCCTTCCTGGAGATATTTTTATTAGCACCCTAGCTCTATAAGTGCACAATATTTCCATTAATCAATCAAATGCTAATAAATCTTGCATGCATAACTAAAGCCTATTGTCAAAAATGTCCTCAAGCATGATAATCTGACACTATTGACACAAGGCCCATGAGATCATATTACTGCCACCATGGTCCTGTTGCCATGGTAACCATAGCAGGCTGGCTTGAAAGTTCTCTGACAGTTGGATTGGAAAGAAGAAGAAAACTCAGCCCACTTCCTGCATTAAATGAATTACAAGTACATGTAAAGAAAGAAAAGAAAATTGCTAACCCTTAATCAACTGCTTTTATTTTTTTCCTACTTATAAGTGTTGCAGAGCAAGCAGGAGACCTCTCTTTCCCACACAATTGTGTTGTGTCCCCGTTATGAGGTTTGAAGGTGGCATCTAGGTACTGGATATGGGGGGGGGGGGACTAAAATACACATTATCTTATATAATGATCTTCTCTCCAAGGCTTGTGGGGTATTAAGCAGTGTCTGAGTCAACCTCCTTTTGTCTTCGAGATTCAGAGCCAAAATAGGAAGGTCCAGTAACAAAAGCCTCGCTCAAGCCTGAGAAGCAGAAAGGATACTTTAAATATATACGTCTTTACTATTATATAAGCCAAACAGGGACAAACTGGGAAATAAATTCTGACCTGGGAGATAATTCACCTTTTCTTTGTTTGTCCTCTGTACCATTAGGAAATGGCTTTTTTTCCCTCATAATTGATAAATTTGAAATAGTGAATCTTATATAGACAGAAACAGCATTCCCCTCTCTATAGCTGAGTGGTCTTTTTATAATCCAGTGCTGATCAGCAAACACTATATATATATATATATATATATATATATACACATATACATATATATATACATATATATGTGTGTGTATATATATATATATATATGAGTTCTGGCTGCATTCCAGGAGCTGAAGACGTCAGGTGATTGTAAGACATGGTCTTTGTCCTATTCATTTTCCAAGGGGCACAGTTGCACAGCCAGAGAACTTCCCTAAAGACTCCCAAAGACAATGATGGATAGTGGATTGTGCAGAAGGCTCATGGGATGGAGACAAAGAATGTCTTCATTGGCATGCAGGCCAGACAGTGCTACCTGGGCAGAAGAAAGGTTGTCTGAGTCAAGTCCAAGATGAAGCCTACAGAGTCATCAGAACGCTGAAGCAATGGCAAACTCGATTGTTCTTATCAGTCTTCCTCCTCTTGAAATATTCAACTGCGGAAAGTTACCCCAGAAATTATAATAATAACTCACAACCCAATCAGATAAAAACCAGCATTCTTGTTGATGACAAAGGTCGTATTTCAGAAAAAAACATTCCATGCTCTAGGATGCTTTTTGGGTTTTTTTTTGTTTGTTTGGTTGGTTTTGTTTTGTTTTGTTTTGTTTTGTTTAAACTGGGGGATGGAGATGATTCCTGATTCATGTCAATGTATTAAAACAAAGTGAATTACCAGCCCTTGCTGTTTAAGCACAACCTAGTGGCACAAAAGAAATGAACATTAAAAGGGTAAATGAATAAATGACCCAAAATGATGATAAATATTTTAGAACTCTTTGTAATATAATTCTCTAATCATAGCTTCCACTTGTGTCTCCCCAATGGAAAATGTCAGTTTTCATCCAAGAAACTCTTGGCATGGTTTCTTGGCTCTTTCTTTGATATCAGGCAGGATACAGTTCTATGATGGAATTTGTTCCTGACTTGCACAGGCTTATCTTCTTTTATAGTGACAGTTGTGTACCTTCCTAACAATCTAATTCTCTTTCTTCTGGCCAATGGCAGCAACCAGTGAGAGATACTGGGCATAGTCCTAGAGCAAGAATTCAAAGCTACCGATGGACCCACACCCTCACTTCCAGCCTCTTATCTATCTGATAACACATAGCCAGCCAGACTTGGAGCCTGTTATCAAAGAACTCTAAAAGCAAAACAAAAGACCCACCAGACACGTAGAAGTGATGCAGGAATGATCCTGGGCCCAAGGTTGGCTCTTTCTCAAGTTTATGACTGGGTCATAAATCCTGCCCTTGATTTCAAGAGCTAACTCAGATCAATGATCTGGTTGAATTTACACTGACTTCGAGGATTTTAGGTTTTGCTTGTCTGCTTTCAAAGCAGGGAGGAGAGTTTTGCACAGAAGAGCTGTGAAGATTAAATAAGAGAGTATTGAAACATCTCCCCACTTCGAGGAGCTCTAAAGGAAGCAAACATCTGCTCACATGCACACGCCCATGATCCTATATGTGTAATAAGAACCAGAAGACAACTACCCAGATGTGAATACCAGCTGTGGAACCTCCCAGCTGGAAGACCACATCAAACCACCTGTTTCATCTCTTTCTTGCTGAACTGAGGATGAGCAGATAAAGAAATGAATGACAAATGGAACTGACATCATTTATATATATCCTGAATCCTAAAATCAACACCATAGAGTGGGCAACATTATTAAAGTGTGGAGGAAACTGTGCACAGGACACTTAGTCTTTATGCTTAGAGATGAGGAATCCACTGTCTAGAGGAGCCCCTGAGTGTGTGGCTAAGAGAATAGATTGGATCGTGTCTGTCTTTTTAATGTCTGTTTTCTGAGCTCACGTACTGCTATACCAGACTCAGCTGCATCTGGTCAGGTCCTGGCACAGAGAAAGCCCATCCGCCCATTCACTCTATGTTAATTGCACTGCTGATCCATGCAGCCAGCAAGGCAGCCCTTAGCTAGCAAAGCTTGCAATAGGAACTACTTTACTAGATGAGACCAATTAGCTCCCTTTATCACTTCATAGAAATGGGTGTCCAGAGAAAATTAGAAAGAGCCCAAGCAAGTTCTGATGGTTGGATAACAGTACATAAAGGTCTAGAGGGGCTTGGGAAAGACACACAGCCCAGTAAAAGTCTCCTGGCTTGCAAGGAAGCAACCCTGAGAGGCAGGGATCCAAAGAGGAAGAAGGGAAGCTGAAGACAGATCCCACTCATGATTTAACACCAACTTCCATGCATGATGGGCACTTCAGCTTGTTAAGTGAGGGACTATTGTCTTCCCTTCCTCTTTGTCTGTCACTGTGTCCACTCCATGCCTCAGGGTTCATGCCTATACTCTTGGTGCTTCTGGGACCCCTAGGGAAGAACCTGAATTCCTACAGTGCCTCACTGAAAGCCTGGTTTTCTTTTTCTCTTTTTCACTTTTCCTGTTAACCATCTAGACAATTTCTCTCCCTTGTCCTCTTCATGTTCTAAGCAACCATTCCTCCAATCGCTTGCCTCCTTTTACCTAGTCTCTTTCTAGATTAAATTCTCAGCCTTAAGAGAGAAGAAAGAAAGAAAGAAAGAAAGAAAGAAAGAAAGAAAGAAAGAAAGAAAGAAAGAAAAAACAGATAAACTAAACCAGAAAGTACATGATTTTTTTTCTACTTATAAATTATCTTACTGCCAGAAATCTATTTTCATGTGCCTAACTAATATTAATACCCAATGCGGACTATGATTCTCAACATCATTCTGCCTTTTTCCCATGGGGACTTCCTCATATTTCCCGGAGCCCTGAGCCTGAGGACAGTTTTTGTTGTTGTTGCTGCTGCTGCTGTTTTCTGTGTGTGTGTGTGTGTGTGTGCGTGTGTGTGTGCGTGTGTGTGTGTGTGTGTGTGTGTGTGTGTATGTATATATATATGTATATATATATATGTATATATATATATACATATATATATATGTATATATATATATATACATATTGGCTCATGCTTTTATTCCTCCATGGCTTAATTCTTCAAGCATTGGCTGGCCACCTATTATCCATTACTTACTGTGCTAGCCACTGGTGATAAGTCATGAATGAAGACCATTTCTGTCCTCCAGGTATACAGCATAGTTGGAAAGGTAGCAAAGGTCTACCCACTGGCTGGTATGAGCTGGTCTCTATAGAGCACAGAATGCATTTTCCTTCAGACTGTCTTAACCTCACAAACTGAACACTTTACAATAACCTATGGTGCTGCTCCAGTAGGAAAAAGCTCATTGGAGTAGAAGACATGGAGACAGCGTAGATGTTGTTCATGAAGTGATTAGCTAGCTCCTCTGCCACAATAAGGGTATGTAAAAATATGTCTCATCATAGTGATGAACTATTTTTTGAATCATGCTCTTTTCCACACCTGGCCTAGGGAAGGAGACAATGAAAAATGTGAATGTAAACATTTAGATATAGATATCCTAGATCTTAAAGGTTAAGTTGGGTGTCTCTACCTTTAAGAGAATCTTTTAAAAGAAAAGAATGCATATGTCATCATTTCTGTGCTTGCCTAGCACTTCTGTTATCTAGAGACCTATGTTACCTGTATGCTAAGGTCTCTCCTGGTCTTTTGGTGAATAAGAGTTCAATTCTTTATTTCTTCCCTTCAGAGCAAGGAACCAAGTTCCAAGAACAGTCCAGTCTGCAGCCAAATTCTGTCAGGCTCAGATTCAATATCAACCTAATCCATTAGATGCTGCCTTCCACTGGGCTCTGAGAATCATGATGTTTAACTCAGCAAAGGGCATTTTTGTTGTAGTTACTCCACAATTTTGTCCAGTATTACAAGGAGAAATGTCAGGCATTCTTTCCATAGAAATAAATATTCCCAAAGGTGGCCCTTGTGAAATTACAAGATGCTAAGTATATCTAGCCAACAATTGTGCTCCCTTACCAGTCTGAGGCAGTGTGTGGAGGTCCTTAGGTGATCATCTGATATTGCAACTGGCTTTTGTGAGCAGGAGTATGTCAGACTACCCATCCCTCACTTCCATAGTGCACTGTTAGCCAAATAATGAGGGTGTAGCTTCTAACATTCAAAAATAAGAAATGGGTCCTGGGAGATGAAGGCAGGAATAGCAAGGAGTAACTGTCCCGTACATGTTGATTAAACTTATATGTCCATGTGTTGTATTGTATAAATGAGAATTTATACTTATTGTGCAGGTATTTTCATAGCCTGGGTGTATTGTGCTTACTTCAACCTCAGCATTTCTCATTAGGATGTTGTAGTACAGATGGAGATGCATCATGGTAAAGAGCTATTTGGGTTTTTTTTTTTTTTTGATCTAATAATTTCTTGGAAGATAGTCAGAGCCAGTTTAGTTCATCTATTCAGCCTTTATTACCTAATGCAATATTTTTTTAAAAGCTAAATGGGATAATGCTCTACAAAATATAACTTATGGTTCTGTTTCTATTAATTTAGAATTGAATATTTCTAAATTAATTGGCATCCTATAAAATTATATTGGTTAATGGATGTAATATAAAATCAATCTATTTGATATAAGATCAAAGGAAACCTTGGGAAGCTGGTAGCAGTTTCACAGGTACTTCTTCCCTCCCTTTGTTCCTCCCCCATCCCCAGGCTCAAGCAGGAGCTGAAGCAGAAACAGGAGAGGTGTGATCCGGTCCACTCTTAGCTAGCTTACTTTTGTTCATTAATTAATTAATTTACTTTACATCCCAGTCACAAAATCCCCTCCGTCCTCTCCTTCCAGTCCCTTCATCTGACCTCTGCTCCCCCCAACCCCTCTCCCATAGTTATCAACCCACCTTGGCAAATCAAGTCAGAGTAGGACTGGGCACAGCTTCCCCTGCTGAGGCTAGACAAGGCAGCCCAGCTAGGGAAAGGAATCCAAAGGCAGGAAACAGAGTTAGAGACAATCCCTGCTGCTGCTGTCAGGAGTCCCACAGGAAGACCCAGCTGCACAGCTGTTACATAGGTGTCGGGGTCCTAGGTCCATCCCATGCGTGCTCTCTGGCCGGTGGTTCAGTCTCTGTGAGCACCTATGGGTGCAGGTGAGTTGATTTTGTGGGTTTTCTTGTAGTGTCCTTGACCTCTCTGGCTCCTTCGATCCTTCCTCTGCTTCTCCCACAAGATCCTGCCTAATGTGTGGCTGTGGGTCTCCGCATCTGTTTCCATCAGCTGCCGGGTGAGGCCTTCAGATGGCAGTTGTGATAGGCATCTGCCTGCAACTATAGCAAAGAATCAATAATGGTGTCATAGGTGGGCTCCCTCTCACAGCATGGGTCTCAGCTGAGTCATTCATTGGTTCAACATGCCCGAAATTGCTGCTCCCGCTTTATCCCTGCATACCTTGTAGGCAGGAATAATTGTGAATGGGAGGTTTAAATGGCTGGGTTGGTATCTCCATCCATCCACTGGAAGTCTTGCCTGGTTACAGGAGGTGGCTGTTTTAGGTTCCATATCCCCTATTGCTAGGAGTCTTAACTAAAGTGACCCTCATGGATTTCTGGGAATTTTCACTGTCCTGGTTTTCTAGCTTTTCCCAGAGAGGACACCCCTACCGATTATAGCGCTCTTGCACTCACTCTCTCTCTCTCTCTCTCTCTCTCTCTCTCTCTCTCTCTCTCTCTCTCTCTCCCCCCCTCTCTCCCCCTTCCTCCCTCCCCCTCTCTCTCTGTTTCTCCCTCCCTCCCTCTTCATCCTTCCCACACTTGATCCCTTCCCATTAGCACTCCTCCCTTCCCAGTGCCCTCCATCCATCCACCACCATCCACCCCAATGTCCATTTTATTTCCTCTTCTCAGTGAGAGTCAAGCATCCTCTCTTGGGCCTTCCTTGTTACTTAGCTTCTTTGGGACAATGGATCCCATAGTCATGGCTATCCTGTTCTTTGTGGCTCAAATCCATTTATAAGTACACACCATGTCTGTGTTTTGGGCTCTGGGCTACCTCACTCAGGATGATCTTTTCTAGTCCTATCCATTTGGCTGCAAATTTCATGATGTCATTGTTTTTAATAGCTGAGTAATATTCCATTGTGTAAATGTAACACATTTTTTTATCCATTCTTTGGTTGAGGGACATCTGGCTTATTTCCAGTTTCTGGGTATTATGAATAATGATACTGTGAACATAGTTTGCATGTGTCCTTGCAGTATAGTGGGGCATCTTTTCTCACTATTCAACTTTGATGTACATCTTATATAATTACCTGGACTCAGAACATTTTAACATATTTTCTGTTAAGAATAAATTTAAAAAAATATATGATTTAGAAATATCCATTGCTTTGGGCCACATCAGCGTAGAAAGAAAAGAATCCCCTGGTCCTAGATTTTAACAATGAATTTGTAGCCTCTTGGTCACTTCCAAAGTTATTTTTGGATTGCATAATGGCATCTATGAACACTTCAAATCCAGGACTTTTTTTTGGCTATTTCTGGATTTTTGTTTCTTCTATTTATACCCAGATCATAGCTGATAACACATGGTAGACCTAGGCTATAGAGTCCCCGTGCTGAATGACTTTCATCTGTGACTTGGACTGCCAGGAATCAGTTACCTCCCCTTCTAGCATCTCCTGGGGAAAATCACTTCCAGATGGTAAGAGTGAGCATTTTCAGAGAAGTGACAATCAGAGGCCTTACAGAGAGCTCTGGTGAAGGGTTTGCCAGGGAGAAATCCTGAAACACTCTACACCCTATCTTGGGAATACACATCTGCCTCTACAAAGACTTATGTTCCAAACAGTTACTCATTGTCTTGTATGATTAAAATGAGTATCTCAGAGCAAGGGAATTAGTATTGTTTGTGCCTTCGGATAGTCTAGCACTCTCCCTTCATGTCCACTCTTTAAAGTGGGACCTGACTTTTTTCTTAGTGTGTGTGTGTGTGTGTGTGAATGTATATGTGTGTATGTATGTATGTATGTATGTATGTATATGTATTATGTGTATATGTGTGTATGTATATATATTATGTGTGTATGTATGTATATGTGTGTGAATGTATGTATATGTGTGTATGTAGGTATGTATGTATATGTGTGTGTGGTATATGTGTATATGTGTATGGACTTTGCTATTGTGTTTGCTTTCTGCTTCTGAAATGCTTACTGTTCATACACCACAAGGCCTTGAAGCTGAAGATGGCATGCATGAGAAAATAAACACACACACACACACACACACACACACACACACACACACACAGGCATTTCCCATGCTCAGAGAAGACAGAGTGGGAAAAAGTCTGAACAGTCCTTATGTTTTTATTCTAGCACTTTAATTGCATGAAAGTTTTCAAAAACTCATAAAACTACTTTTGTCCTCAAATGCCAAAGAGTGCAGTGTTTCCTTAGATGGTCGTCCGTGTCTTTTATCTACAGAGTGCATCCACGGCTTTCTATGCAGATGTTCGAAGATTCAGATCTCAAAGTGTTAACATTTGCTAACACAAACCCCACAAACACACATTAAACTAAGACATTCAGGTCCTATGTTAAACAGTCTTGCATGAAGGGAATAGCGATAGACTATCCAAGGGCACAGACGATCTCTCTTAGCCAAATTCATGGAACACTCACTGTACATCAGGCACCCCACTCAATTGGAGACAAAACTGTAAGCCAACTGCCACCATGGAGCTTAAAAATTAAATAAACAATCTTTGACTTAGGAAGGAAAAACATCTCACTCAGTACAGGGGCATCAAGTAAGACCTCCTAGAAGGGGCGAAAAGAAGCTAGGCAGGTGAAAACCAGGGAAGGATAGTGGAGCAGGTAGAGAGAGAGACAGGATGTGGTTACTGAGAACACACTACTAAACTGAAGGAGTAAGGTGACGAGTAGGTTTTCAGGGCACCTCAGGTGATAGATAGCCTTCAATCCAAGTGAACAAGTATCTATCTGACAACCACTGTTTTCTTACCCTCTACCGCCCACTATGCAAAGCATAGGACAGGGATCATAACCTGGATCCTTCTCTGAAGGCCGTATGAACTGGGAGAGCTTGTGAATCATAAGGCTGGAGACAACGCAAGAACGTTTGATCCAATAGAGCAGAGTGTACAGTCCCCCGCACACAGTGAGGTGAGGAAGATGGGTCATCAGGGCTGCTT
Organism: Micromys minutus; assembly: GCF_963924665.1. Taxonomy (NCBI): domain Eukaryota; kingdom Metazoa; phylum Chordata; class Mammalia; order Rodentia; family Muridae; genus Micromys; species Micromys minutus. The sequence continues at coordinate 40,769,766 of NC_137957.1, read as the reverse complement.
GAGAGCTGAGACAGAGAACTGAGTTTCCAGAGCAGGCAGTAAAGGATAGTCAGTGTGTTCTCTGCCGCTTAATGCCGTTCGGAAAGTTAGAGCAGCAAACCTTTCTGCACACGTAACGCTACCACCTGCCACCTCGACTGTGTAACCAGCTTCCCCGCCTTTGACATTCATCACCTCCCCTACGATACTGCAAAAGCTTCTTAACAAACCTACCTACGACCAGTCTTATTTCCTTACAAGTTCATCCTCCTTTCCACGGCCAAGCTTAGCTTTTAAAAACGGGCATCTGCTAATAACCTCTGCCTCGGAAGTTTGAGGACAGCCAGATTTCCTACGTAGAATTTCATCACCACTCCTTCTGGTCTCACCATCTCACTCTTCTTTGTCCTTGTTTTAATCATTTTTATTGGACATTCTATGTATTTACATTTCAAGTGTTATCCCCTTCTCCACCCTTTCCCCTACCCCCTACCCCTTCCCTTGATTCTATGAAGATGCTCCCACTCCCAACCACCCCCTCCCACCTCATCTCCCTGGCCTTCCCCTACACTGGGGAAACGAGCCTCCTGCACTTCTATATTTGCCTGCCTGCACCTTTGATCATACTGAACCTTCTGCTTGATAAACACAGAAACACATTAGAAGACCACTCTTAGATATTAGAACTTCTACCCTAGCTAGACATACATATGTATAAGAATACTCCCACTGAGTTTTGCACCTTCAGGAAACAAAGGTCATGTTTTATTTGTTTATGTTTTATACTTTGAATTGCTAGCAAGTACATATGTATCAAGTATTGAGTTAGAATAGTTTACTGGATGATATAAGAATAGCCAAGCATCCCTTTCTACACATCTAAATACTTGCCCTCCATGACTGCAGAACCAAGCCATTCCTTATAGTAGCAGGTGCCCTGTATAGTGTAGTGCCATTTTACTAGGACACATGCATCCAACATTCGCTAGCCTTTAATGATATGGTCACAGAGATAATAAAGAAAAAGGAAGAGATAAGAAAAAAAAAATGCTGCTTAACTGGTTGGTTGATTGAATCCCTTCAGTATTCTGAAACACATTTAAAATAAAATAATTTAAAAGATAACATACTAGACAGCAAATAATTACAAAGCATATATATATGTATATATGTGTGTATATATATGTATACACACACACACACACACTCACACACACACACATATAGATAGAGAGAGAGGGGTGTGGCCAGGAAAGGGCAAAAGAACCTGAGATAGGGAAAGAAGCTCTTAGAGGAGTTCATTGCAGGTAACCTCAAACGACTCAAAATAGCAAGCGAGGAACCTTATGAGATTGAAGGCTATCAAGATAAGATTAGAGACTTGGGGAATTGTTACCAGGGAATTTTTATGAGGAACTCCAGAGACAAAGAACTGTCATGAAAAATGTATTCCTTCAGTAGTCGACTGAAGACTACTCTCCCAGCTCCGGTCTCAGGGAGAGAGATGGAGGCACTGGCCAAGCCTGAGCAACGAATACACGGAGGCAGGAGCAGCAGTAGATAGGTCCTGTGGGGCACAGGGAAGGACTCCACACTCACCTTCCTTCCTCCAGCCCCTCAGCCCCAAGATGGACCTTTCCCCTCTATGCCTTTGCTGGCTCTAAAACTGTCCTTCTGTCCTGGTTTTCCTACTGTCTGTTACCTGGCTCAATAGCAAGCAATGAGAAGGAAGGGGTGGGGGATGGGGAGGAAGGGGAGGGGCTCAGAGACAGAGAGACAGCAAAGGAAGGAGAGATCCATCTCAAGACATCTCTGTGGTTCTTCCTCTCTGAGGGTTTAAGCAGTAATTTACATCCACTACCTCTGTTCTTCTACTTCACGGCCAGTTCTTTTTTTTTTTTTAATTTCAAATAGTATTTAATATAAAAATATTTAGGAATAAAACCTATACATGTTATACAACATACAAACTACAACATGAGATAAGTTATTAAGACCCAAAGACATTACAAGAACAAGATGAACTGTAAACTTTGGGAGTAAGTCTTATGTAAAATGTTATTCAAACATTTAAGATACTAGAAACGATTCTGTTGTTAATGTTTGAATAATATTATACACCGTCATCTCTGATCTGGCTTTTTTCCTCCCAGTCTTCCTGGGAAGAACTGTGTCCTGCTCATAGAGTTTCACCAGCCAATCTTATTACCAAAATCAAAGGACCTCTTCCACTTTTAAATTTTAACTTTCTACCTGTGAGAGTTTCTTATTTTTATACAATAATTTGATTGGCCACGCCTCTGCTGTGACCTATCTCATTCCTCCCCCGACCCCTGCTTGCCCCTGCTTCTTAACTGGTCTGGCGTTTGCTCTTCTGTCTCTTTTTGATGTGTGTGTATGTGTGTGTATACAAGTTTTATGCAGCTGCTGGTTGTCTGTCATAAGGGCCGAGTGATATCCAGAAGACAATATTTTGTCGTCCCCTCATCTAACTTTCACAGGCTTTCTACCCCACTCTTCTGTGACATTCCTTAGCCATGGAGTGGCTGGTGGAGATGTCTCAGCCAGAGCCCAGCACACAGGGTCCCCTGGTCCCCACTCATCCACTCTGCTCTAACCATGGCCAGCTGCCGAGAGATTCCTCTAAGTGACATCAGCTGCTTAACCGAATCTCCACTTATCAAAACATCATAGCAGAGTCCCTGAGAAGGCCTGTTAACTCTCCAGCCAGAGGCTTCTGACAGTGGCTGCAGAGGACTTTTCTGCCATGTTTACTACCTGGTTCATGGACCTTCTTCGTGAAAACCATGTCTCTTGGCTCCTGAGACAGCATACTCTTTCCCTTGGCTCATTTTCTCCTTTGCCTCCCACTGTCATGGAATTCCCCCAGGTCTTCTTCTTCACAGACCCTTCATTCATTCTTTCAGTTACAACCCCCACCCACCTAGATTCTTGTCACCCTCAAATCTACAGCTCCAACCTGAACCTCTCCTTAAACTTTAGCCTCCTGCTATAACTGCTGGCATCCCCTGCTGGTCCACGGCAACTCCCCAAGGAGAGCATGATATTATTCTGTCTTATCTCCAAACGCTCTGCCATCTCATCTGACCCCTTAACAGTCAACAGCCACACCCTCTGCTCATGCTCACCTTGAGCAGTAATCAAATCTAGCCCATTGTAACTGTTTCTGCTACTTTTATATCACTATTTCGGCTGCAACCATCTAGACCTCCTCGTCTCCTGCATTGTTTCTACAAGGGTTCTCTAAATGGGCTTCAACATCTAGTTTTATCTCTTCAAATTGCATTTTGAAGAACCGCTGGGGTATACTCTCTAGGCTGTTAATCCAGTTATCTCTTCCCAGAAGAAATGTCAAGCTGACTGTCTTATGTCCGGCTACTGTTTAAAAAAAAAAAAAATTCACTGACCTACCTCCCCCTCCTCCTTCTTCCCCCTCCCCCTTCCCCTTCTTCTCCAGCCCTCCTCCCCCCCCCCCCCTTCTCTCTCTGGTTTAATTAAGACTGTGGATTTTTAACTCTCAGGACACTATTTCGTTTCTCAATGCCCTTTTGTCCGTACTGTAATTGATTCTCACGATGCTTTCTCCATCCTCTGAATTCTGATTAATTCGTACACATCACTTAGGAAGTATTATAGTCACCCCGCCCAAAATGCCTTTCTTAATCTAGGCCGGTGTGCTTCAGGAATCTCTTCTGCACAGATAATCATTGATCTTGCTGTACAGAAAAGAAATCTATTAATGTGCTTGTCTTCTGCTCCTACCTCAGCTTTATCAACTTCCGTTGACTTTGAGCTTCTTCAGGAGAATGTCTTAATTGGCTCTGAATGCTCAAGCTTCACCAAGTCAGTGTACCATGGTCTGTGCTAATTAAAGGTTGTAAACTGATGAGTGAATGAATGAATGGATGGATGGATGAATGGATATATGATGAAACTCCAACTTCAATGCCTCTTGTCTTTACCATTTTTAACACTAGAAGCAAAGCTGGAAGTTACATACATTTAGTTAATGGGCAGTGAAGGGCTACCCTTGTTCAGATTAAATGACTCTCATGGTTTCTGGTGGAGATGTGTCCGTGTCCCCTTTCCACCTAGTTAAAAGGGTGAAGAAAGGGGCACAGATCTCTAGCCATGAGTGGTTTTTGAATCAGTCTGCCCAGCCCGTGCTCACTAACTGAGCTCAGACTATAAGAAAAGTTACAGCATGTCTACCTGTAGCAGAGTGGGCCAGAAACCAGATATTTCTGCAAAGCTTGTGCCTGGGAACATAGCCAGCTATATAATCTGCTGGGACTAGTATAAAATGAAATTGTAGGACTCCTTATTTAAAAACAGAAGGGAGGGAGCCATTGGAACACATGTAAAGTTTTTTCCTGTGGTCACTATCTGGATTGCCATGGTAGTTCATTTGTTTTATCTGCTGTTTAATCTTCTAAAAAAATAGAATTATATCTTTTAACATGAAATTTGCCATTTGTTTTTCCATTGTGCAATGCTACTTTCAAATGCAGACATTTAAATAAGCATCTAACTCTTATGTAATATCACCAGAATTGTAGTTGAATTCTGGTTCTTATCCCAGGATGCCTTGATTTAGCCAGAAAAATGGAGTGTGGCAAACCTAGGAAGGTTAGAAGGAAGAAGGTCCCAGGCACAGAGATGGCCTGGCAAACAAACTCAAAACATCAGATAATTGTAGGGAGAATATAGCTCCTGAGGCACCTTGGACCCTGCCTCCTGATGCCTGGTGACATCCTCCCCTGAACCCTACATCTTTCTGACAGATGCAGTACCTTGTGGCAGCAGAATCTATGGAAGTCTCACCAGATACATCTCTTGCTCAGATGTCATCCAAACCTAGAGCAGACAGGGAATCTATGTGCTAAGATAATCTCTGTGCTTCTGGGTAGCCACCCAGATGCCAGTCAGATGCAAAGGGTACCTAGCATGAATCCTCTCTGGACCAGTTCCCAATTTCATCCTGGGATAAAGAATTGTAGCATTTTCATGACAAGCCAGTGGGCAGGAGGGCAAGCAGCATACACAGCACTAGAGAGCAGCGATAAAGGTTCCTGCTAGGACCATCCTGGGGAAGCACAGGAAGAGGAGCCTCCCGTGACCTGAGATGCTGATCCCCAATCACACTTTGTTGCCCTGTCAGACTTCACTAACAGAGCACAAATTCAAAAGAAAAGAAAATAGGGAGAATTTCAAGACAGTAAGTGATCACAGAGCTGAAGCCCTGTAGGCCTGGGATTTCATGAAATACCCACAGCTGAATGACTCACCCAGGCCACAAAGCAAGGTAAACGGCACAGCTAGGAATAAACCTGCTTCTTTCCCACCACACATGCCGCCTCTTTTAGAACAGACTATTTCTGGCAAAAAAAAAAAAAAAAAAAAAAAAAAAAACCCACAAAACTACAAGATTTACAGTGCTGTGTTCTTTAAAAAGAAAGAAGGGAAGAAAAGAAGGGAGGGGGAGAGAGGAGGAGGAAGAGGTGGAGGAGTAGGTGGAGGAGAGGAAGAAGAAGAAGGAAGAGGAAGGAAGGAAGGAAGGAAGGAAGAAGAAGAAGGAAAAGAAGAAGAAGAAGAAGAAGAAGAAGAAGAAGAAGAAGAAGAAGAAGAAGAAGAAGAAGAAGAAGAAGAAGAAGAAGAAGAAGAAGAAGAAGAAGAAGAAGAAGAAGAAGAAGA
>NC_137957.1:40596572-40759072 GCF_963924665.1 Micromys minutus | reverse complement strand
GTGGAGCCTCATAAACCCCTCCATATTTCATGTTAGGATTTTGCCTGGCTCAGTCTTTTGCTCATCTTGTACAGGCAGCCACAGCCATTATGAGTTCATTTGTGCAACAGGCCTGCTGTGTTCGGATGACACTGTTCCCTCTGTCTTCTGTCCTCTGCAACCTCCTATTCTTACAGTCTTCCTGCCTCCTCTTCCAGGATGATCCCTGAGCCTTGGCTTGTGGGGGGGAACATGGTAAAAAAAATGTCTCGTTTATGCTAAGCACTTTATAGTCTCTTCTCTGCAGTTTGGCCAGTTGTGGGTGTCTGTTTTCAGCTCTGTCCATAGCAAAAATGGAAGCTTCTTTGATGAAGGTTGAGAACCACATTAATCTACAGCTATAAACTGAGTATTTAGATAACAGAGCCATGTGATACTATGTCCATTTAGCAACATAATAATAATAAAAGCTTCTGCCCCTAGGGCCTATAACCTACTGTGATGTTGATCTTTACAATCTGGCTTTTCCCATTGGTTCAGATGAAAACTTACATTTGCTATGAGACTTTGACTCCCCAGAGAAACCAATCCATACTGTCCTCTGAAAGGTCAGCTTTTGTCTCTCTCCCTTCAGATAGCTGATGTTTGTAAGGCATGTTTCAATTTGAGTTATTGAGTTCAATATGTCACCCTGTTTCTTCGATATACTATGCCAGCTTAGCTGATTTCAAATTAGTTGATATCTTCCCATTTTTCTTATTATAGTTGGAATGAAATTAAAGTTGTTGGGTACCACAAATCCCTGCATCCCTTAGGCCTTTCCCTGCTTTCTACACCAAAATCTCTTCTTCAGTGACCAAATTCTACTTCTGTCCATTCCTACATACTTGGCACTGTTTCCACCCCAGTGCCTTTGTGCCTGCTGTTGTTTCTACCATTGATGTCCTCCATCCTTCTGATCATTTAAAATGCTTCCTTAAGCTTTCCTGCCCAGTCTTTCCAACACAGGTCTTCTGTGTTCAGTGTTGCTTTATCCTGGGTCTCTATTAAGTTCCTCTAGAGCAGCTTGACTTTCTCTGTGAGCTGAACACATTGTCAGCTTATCTGTGCATCACATTGTTAACATTGTAAGAAGATTAATTGTAACAACTTCCAGTGTTATAATGGGCAATAACAAGTCAGAGTGTTTAATGGCATATAGTAAACATAGGTGTGCTGAATCATAATTTGCATGTTTTTATTTTAACTTCTAATGGAAAAGGATCTTTTCTATCATAGGAGGGTGTTCTGAGAACCCCAGTAACATGCCTGACACAGAGGAATTGCTCAAAAACTGAGCTGAATAAATGTATGTTGACTAAGTGAAAGAGTGTCCATTCTTGCTCTCTGACACCTCTAGATTGGACTCTATTGGTTCATTCCCAGCTTTCTGTGACTTCAACCCTAAGGCTTTCCAAGTTTGAGCATGGTGTCAGCTTAAGTTCAACTGATGCATTTTTTTTCCAGCAACCATATTTCCTTCAATACTACCTCTATATTTCAGAGCAAATCATTCCTCCCCTTTTCTCTTTCCCTCCCTCCCTTCTTTTTGGTCCTTTCATCTTGAGTTTCTATAACTAAAATGTATCTGAACATATTTCTTGGTGTCAGAAAACTTCATGACCTTTGAACCTGGGGATGTGTATTTCCTGGGGATTACCATCATCTCTGAGAGTTAATGAATTACTTGTCATTTTGATTGGATTCTTAATGTTAGGAGCACAAAATTGTCCACTTCATGGTCACACTTCCCTTGGCCTAGATCACTTTTCTTGGAGTCTAAAACTCACACCCATTTCTCTAGATTCTTAACATAGGGACAAGGAACACAAACTCCCCTTGACTTTTTCCCAGATACTCTCCAGCTTCCTTCATTCCCAGACACTGCCCTGCTTCATTCTGGCTGTGAACAAGATCTTAAGGACCCATGCAGACATACCCCTGGCCTAAGAACTTCTCCTCATCTGACCAATTAATCTTCTGACAAGGGTTTACACAGGAGCTGGATCCCTCACACCCACCTGTTGCCAAACGGATGCTCCCACCTACGTGTGGAGCCAGTTCAGGACAAGTTCTGTAGTACTTTAGCCAAAAGTACCCTCAGCCACATTTATTAAGAGGCTTGTTTTTGGATTATAATATGAAAGAACTCACAACCTGACCTTTCAGAGGGTATATAATTTATTAGAAGTAAAATATGTTAGAGTGTATATATATATATATGCATGGGAATTAATCTTGAGCAGTGTTATAGTGTTATACATCTGTTGACCAAATAAAACATCTGTTCCTAGACACCTGGTTCTCTTTCCGTAGAAACTGAGGTCCTATCTTGGAGTCTGATAGAATAAAACACTGATCACATATCCATCAGATACTGTGCAAATTTGAAGCAATTTCACATAGCCAAGACTATTCCCTCATCTGTAAAATGAAAATAATGCCACCTACTTTACAAGATTCTAACAAGACTTATACTTGAATGGGCAGTGTTGCAGATACCATGAACATGAGCATTAGCATTTAGTGTTTCTCCACACCACTAGCCAAAGGAGTGTGTAAGCCTACTGGAAATACCAAAGCATTGCGTTCCTCCTCAGGCCAGGGCAGGGTGTCCATGCTAAGCTAGATGTTGCTCACTTTCCTCTTGAGAGGCACCAGGAAGTAAATGTTCAGCATATTAGATAGAAGAATAAAACTTGGTACCTGCCAAGATTATGTACAGCCTACTCAAGAAAAAAAAAATTAACTTCACAGCTTGTAATTGGAAAAGGACATGGGACAGCTGCTAAGTGTTTTCCTGTCTCTGCTTTTGGCTTGTTCCTCTAGTAGCTCGCCTTTAACACTCTGCATTGTAATGAGAGCAGAACAAGTAGAACTGGGGTGTCCCCTCCAACCACAACCCCACAGTCAGACTCAACATCTGGGAAAGACAATTTAAAGTACCTAACATCCCAGCAACCCCATTGGGATGGTGTAAAACCAGCTAGACACCATGCTGTAAAGGAGAAGTTAACGCGCCATGGTTAGTTAGGGAACATTTAAGCCAGAAAAGCCTACAGGTCCCTGCCAGCCTGATTCTGTGATTCAGTGAACAGAAAGGACCAGAGTGAAGAGGAGGGATGGGTCAGACAGCTTTCTAAATGATCTTCCACAGAGAGGGAGCCGGCTGCTTAAATGCCATGAAGCCAGACATGAAATACACTGGGGCACCTACTTTTATGTAATTTCATATGCCTCTTAAGTAAAATATATGAATGGCTATAGCCAGGGCATGTTTTGTTTTGTTAAGCTGAATCTTTCCTTGCCTGCATTAGCCACACTGGAGGTGGCGTGGGGTTAAGAATGAGACCGATTCGTTGCCTGCTGTACTAGGAGGATGACTGTCTGGGGTAATTTATAAAAAATATTCCTCAGCTTCAAGTTAACTTGGGTTGCCAGAAGAAAGAAACATGGTAACATGTATAAGGCAATTTGAATGGTGCCTATAGCACACAGAAAGAATTGAGTACAGTATGTAGTTTATTCTAGCTTACCTCAACCGCCACTTCAATAAGCATTAAAGGAATCAGTTCTTATTGATTAGATCGATAACGTCTCTGAAGCTGTCTTTCAAAGTGTTTTGTGTAGATGGATTTTCATAATCTCTGAAAAGATAGGGGACTGGGAAATACATGAAATGGTCTTTCCTATAGATAAATCTGAGCCAGGGTGAGAATGAGGTGTGGGGGCCTCTCCCAGGGCAGTCTGTCTGTACTGTCTGTCTTTCTATATGTGTGTAACTGGGGGGGAAAAGTAAGAACACTCAGATAAATTTTTCTGCACGTGAACTTTCCTTCTTACCTCAAGAAGCTGTGAACCAGCAGCCTCCAAAATAAAGACTAAGGCCTGGAGAGATGGCTCAACCGTGAAGAGCACTGTTTGCTCTTCCACAAGTCCTGAGTTCAGTCCTCAGCAATCAAATGGTGGCTCGCAGCCATCTGTAATAGGACCCGATACCTTCTTCTGGCACAGCATGAAGGTATACATGCAGATAGAGCACTCATGTATATAAAATAAATAAATCTTTAAAAAGAAACCTGCAGACTAGGAGACCTCCCTGGTAGCTATGGGAAATTTGGGCAAAAAAAGTTTAAATCCCTACACAAATGGACTTCATTTATTCTTTATAAACACATGCAATGCTGAAGTCTGTATTAGTCTCAAACTAACCATAACTACAATTAATAGTTTCATCAAGCCCTGCTAAACATTCAAATAAATAAATACCTCTTTACTTGAATTTTTTAATCCTTCTCCATAGCTTAAGAAAAGATGTCTCAAGAGGGAAGGAGGTAAAAATGGTGACAGGGAGAAGGAGGGACTAGAGAGGTGGCTTGTGGTTAAGAGCATTCACTATTCTCACGGTGGATCTGGGTTGGGTTTCCAGAACCCACATGATAACTTCAGTTCCAGGGATTCCCTCACGCTTGTCTGGCCACCTCAGGCATGGCACATGTATACATGCAACAAAAATCACTCCTACACATCCTATAGAAACAAATAAATCTTGAAAAAAAAAGTGACAGGAATTTCACTGTGATTGTACTAGCTGTTAAATACCAATCTTAAAAGTAAATCTAGGATTAAGTGTATTTTATGAAATATATACCCTGAATGAAGAAGTGTCTCTAAGTAACAGAACAGTGGTGATTGGCCAAAATGAAAGAAATAGATGGAAACAGAGAAACCCAGAACTGCCCACACTAACTTTTCTTCTTACCTGGAGAAGCTGCGAGCTGGCGGCCTTCAGAGTAAAGACTAGGGGCTGGAGAGATGCTTATCTGTCAAGATCACTCTCTGCTCTTTCAGAGGCACTGAGTTCAACCCCCAGCAATCACCTGGTGGCTCACGACCATCTGTAATGGGATATTTTATGATGCTGAATTGATCATGGACAGGTGGGAAGGGATAGGATTACGTCTTTGTGTGTATCTTTATTAATTTTCTACTAATACTGTATTTTCTACTTTATCTATTGGATTAAACAAGACTTCATGGCGTGCCATGCAGGTATCATGTATGTATGATACCTGGAGAATAAAATTCTAATTCCAGCTTCAAAAATTTTTTCATGTGACCTTAAATCCAAGAGAACTGTTCATAAGCTAAAGATAGCTGATTAAGCGTATATAGGAAATACTGTTGCAATCAAGAGAGTATGTTATGGAGGCCTACGAGAGGCTACAGAAGGGCTACTAACGCCTCTCGTGCTGTTCCATTAGTGTGAGATAAGGAACTAGACATGGAGCGTGTAGGCTGCAAGGTGGGGCAGCAGGTGGAAGCACTTGTTCAGAGGCCTGGTGATCCGAGTTTCATCTCCAGAACCCACAGTGTAAGGAAACTAACTCCTAAAAGTTGTCCCCTGTCTCCACATGTGTGTCATGGTATACATGAGCCCACACTCAGATGCACAGCTAACACACACACACACACACACACTCACACACACTGATAATAATAATAATAACAATAAATTGGAGCACCCTCATCATCTAGTATATGTGCATTTCTAGTCATAGTGCTTCTGGAGGATGAGGTAAGTGTAACTTTATTCTACTTCAGCACAGGGAAATTAGAAACCTGTTACTTACTCTAATCGCTACTATCACAATTACTCAGAAGTCATGCCTTGAATTTATCTCTAAAGCGAGACCAAATAGACACAGCACGTTGTACATCTAAGAAAAATGATGTGCAGCTTTCTGCTGTAAATATATTAGACGGAAAATAAAATAAGTTTTTCATGTGCAAGTTTGTGAGATTGATGCTGTTGCACCCGCCATGCATCCTGTTTGAAATCCGCCATTGAAGTGAGGCCACACAAATTGTGGGAAGAATCTGATTGACCTAATTATAAAGCAGACACCATTTTCTCCACCAGTATTATCTCTTGATGTCTTCCAGGTTGAGCCTGCCCGAAGAAAAAGAATAGCAACATTTCCTACTCCCGTGGGTACTAACATTTCCTTCCCGAGGTCCTCACGCATGTTTCCCTGGCACTCGATTTAACATGGGATGTGAAGTCAAAGATTCTAAATGAATGCAATATTGCATTAGTTATGAAACTGCACGAACTTCTCAAGCTGTTTTGAGAGCCAGAGCCATTGGTACAGACATCCCTGAGATATGATTTCAATAAATAGTTGTTCTGTCTCTAATGGGCTGTTAAACAGGAAGCACAACTTCTCATTTCTACTTGGTCATCTCGGTGGTCTATCTGAGCCGAAAACCTCCATATATAACCATCTCCCCACGGTCAGAGCAGCTTCAGCCTCAGCTTCAGCTACTGGCGCATAGGATATTAGGTGATTTCTCTTCATTCTGTGATTTAAGAAGGTAATAAAGAGCCCTTGATCTGTCAGTCCTCACTGGGAAAAGAGCAGCAGCAACTGGTAAAACACCACCCTGGGCCTTTGATCGTGCTAAAAAGTTGTTTAATTACTGACTAGCAAAAACCACTTTCCCTATGATTACTCTTCCCCAAAGCACCTGTGTGATATAGGGCGGGAAGCTCAGTAACTTGTCTGACTTGTCTGTACTTGTCATTACATAGCATGACTTTCTAAAATCATAACAAATCAACACTACCCAAAGTGTACGACTTCATAATTCATTTTGACCACTAAAATATTGGGAGATAATTTGCTGAAGGCACTACACTTAATATCCACAGATTATGACGAAATGGTATGTAACTGCATCTGGAAAATGATGAATATGTCTTACTCCTGGCCTCATTTACCCCATCTGTGTGACTTGACTATGGTTTTGGTGTCAGTAAGTTAGAGAAAACCTGACTAACAGAACTTGCTACAGCGACAGACATGCTGGAAATCAGGTATTATCCAATACTGCAGCGACCAGCCAAGTTAGCCAGAAAGTACTTGGGTTCAGGGCTGAAAAGAACCAACTGGATTTGGCAGTTAGGGGTCGGTCTTAACATTTGGCAGAGAAGTCTATAGTGCTTATACTTACTATGGGGTGGGGGGAGGTGGCTAAGTGGGCGAGAGAGAAAGTGTAACGGGATGGCAAAGAGAAGGCATGTACTGGCATAGGTGGCTTACGCAGAGGACTAGCGTGGAACTCTGCTCACCAAGCCAGTAATCTATCAGTGGTGTGCAAACTGGATGGATGATGGAGTGCGGAACTAGGTTCATCTTCCGCTTTTATCAGGGGGAAAGAGTAAGTGAGACTGAAATTCTCTGCATTAACCAAAGGAAGCCAGAGAAGAGGAGCAGACTGCAGTTCTGTAGGCAGAATTAGAGTGTCTGTGGTCTTGACAGTGTAACTGTGGCCCAAATGTAAAAGGAGATCATAATTGTAAAGTCTTATTTTATTCTAAAAGAGCTGTAAGAATCCATAACGCTATGAAGAAGGTATCTTATTAGCTAAGATTGCTCTGTCAGAAACAAACAACATATTTTTTTGAACTTTTCAATAATCATTTCTTAAAGCCAACTTTAGGTCCTAAATTGTAAAACACTAAAGTGATACTTCATAATTCACACTATTTATATACAATGATACTTATCAAAAATTAAACATGGCTGAAAGCATAACATTTTAACACACATTGATTAGTCGGCTTTGTTTTACAGGTAAGAGCCAAGAAGCCTAAAAAACCCTAAGACTTAACTAAGTTTGCCCAACTGTGATCCAAATAAGTCTAAATCACCTTGCATTTTAAGCAAAAGATAAACTGAAGATATATCAAGATATTGGGGGTTATTTAATGTATTATAGAAACAGGGGAAATAGAACATTTTCTTTTTATTGGTATTTCTTGTGACACAAAATAATTGTACATGTTCACCACACACATTATGATGTTTCTATTTATGGGTTTATTGTATAGAGAACAAATAAGAATAATTAGCAAAATAAAAAATTCGAACAGTATGCCTCATTAGGGACATTGAATCCTTTTCTTTGTATCTCCCAGTTCATAAGATACATTCCTATATTTTGTATTACAATTCTCTACTTCCCACTCACTTTTAAAAGTGTTTCGTTCATATCCTATATTCTAGGAAACCTGATGAAAGCATAGAAGGTTACTGTGCATTTAACACTCTTTTAAACTTTCAGATTTCTGTATAATTGCTCCAAAACTCTCCTCCCCTGTTGAAAACAGAAAGGATGGTATATGAATGATGTCATGGAAAGATGGTGGCCTTTCAAAACTTAATTGTTGAAGCCATCAAATTATTTAAATACAGATGCTAAACGTTTAGAATTAACTATAGACCATAGGTCCTACAAACCATAAAACCTCAAGGATCTGCTTGCTAATATACAAAGGAACGAGGCCCCCACAGTCTGTATGAGGTGAAGGTATGGACTGGTGACAGTCCATGGAAATCGTGACAGCGGTCTAGCACATAAATGGCCAGTGTTGTTGTTTTAGGGTCGGTACATGCTTTGGGAAATCCTCAAAGATTAAAGTCAGACTGGGCTTCATATATCCCACTCAAGCTCCCTGAGTCCGTTTCTGGGGGTAATAACGATTTCTCAGAACGAAGTCCTTGCTATGCTCAGCTATGCTCTATGGCATGCAGGGGTAGTTCCTTGAGAGCAGCGTTCCCTCTGGCACAGTGCCAGGACTGGCTTCCCTTGTTTTTCATTAGCCTGTCCATTATCACGCTGCTGTATACCTGGATCATTCTACCTCCGCCGAGGTGGCTGGTTTGACTTAGGCATCAGCATGATGCTCTGAGTAGGTGGAACGCGGTTTGTTTAGTGAATGGCCATCTTAAGTCCCTAACCGTGATACCATTCTAATGGCTTTAATCTTCTAACAACCGTCAATTATCCGTTTGTAACCTGGTCTGATATTAAACTGTTTACATCCATCTATTCCGCCCTTCCTCTGTTCTTATGTGAGGAAAGGCATCTCCTGCCCCACTCTGCATTTCCTGTCTCCGAGTTCAGCAGGTCCAACCTCCAACTAAAACCGCTTGATACTTTTCCATAGTCTTCTGCCTTCCATAATGATTACCTAAGCCCAGGCCCATTCCATCCTTAAAACAGCCATAGCACCCTCTTAATGGTCTGCAGAACCCCGGAACTGACCTTTCTAGTTCATTTCCTGTCGCTCTGAGCCTCTGAAAGCACCTGTTTTTCTCCACGTTTTTCTGTCATTTCTCTCTTAAGTGTCTCATGCTATGCATTAGTAGGATGAGAGCTGATTGAACTTCCACCCATTCTTCAAGTCTCCAATCTTACCTTTTCTGTTTGAATGGAATAATATCCCTCTGCTTGTTCATGGAGCACAACATGATCACGGATACAGTTATGCAATGGATAATGACCAGATCTGGCTAATTAACATCTCATCTTCTTAAATATCGTCCCTGTATTTTATAAAATGTTAGATTCTCATAATAATTTTAGAATCTATGAAACTGTTATATAATACAGCTAGTCTACTGTGTGATGCAATATCTTAATACATTTCTCCTATCTATCCCTTCTTCTAACCTCCCAGCCTCTCCTTCAGAGCCTTGCAACCTCTTTTCTTCTTTTGGCTTACACCAAAGAGTGAGAAAATGTGGTTGCCTTATTCCATGTGGAATATTAGAGTCTTCAATTTAAAGAGAAGCTCTGTCCTGTAAACCCTGAAAGACTGGAGTTTAGGGACAAAATGAACAGTCTCTGCTTTTCCGTTTCAAACACTGATAAGGGCTTAAAAAACTCACTTGAGATCTGAGACATTTTTAAGAAGAGTGGTCCTTGGAGAATGTGAGGTTCAGACAACTGAGGCCCAGCCATAAAGGCCAAAATGATCTTTCTAAATTTAGGATTTCATCATGTAACTCTTTTTTTTGAAGGCTTCCCCTGGCTTCCCATGATGGCCAGAATGAATACAAACTATCATTGTACCATACAGTGTTCATTCCAACCTTACTCTCCCCCCTCCATTTTATTTCCAGTATACATGTGTTTTTCTATGGGCTATTGCACATGGCTTCTCTTTCTTCCTTCATCTTTGGGGTCCTAAGGATACTTCAGATACTTGATTCTGCATCACCTTCTCCAAAAATGTGCCCTTAATTGTCTCAGGATTCCCAAGCAAGCATCGCATGGCACCTGTTTGCAGTATGCAAATGGAAACTACCATCATTTTCAGACACTCACATCTTGTTCATCATCCCATCTCCATGTTTTAAGAATCTGACATTCGACATTCTAAAAACGAATTGTTTTTACTTTTAACCTGCCATGTGCCTGTCACTTTTCCCATCAGCCCTCCCCACGAAAGCTATTTTCAGGTTAGTTTTTAAAAATAAGCTGATTCATTCACATCCTTCTAGAAGTCACAGAAAATCCTGAATGATGATTCTTCCTGAAAGCCCTTGTATTTTTACAGGAACAGAATTCTAAGTCATGGGGATGACTCTTTAATGCAGAGAACTTAATCAGAGTCATAAGTCATGGGAGCCGTATGTGAGGGAAGGTCGGCTGCCATACCCTTCCCATCAGTCCCACCAGTGACCTGTTCTTCATTCAGAAAAAGCACAGAGACTCTGGTTTTATTTATAGAACTCAGAGAACTTGTTTCACTCTGCAAAAAGTAAATTCTTATTATCTCACAGAACATAAATGCTGGATGTGTCCTATAACCTTTCTGTTTTGTTTTTGTTTTGTTTTGTTTTTCAGGGAAGCAATGTTATGGAAGATCAGGATTTGTTGGAAATTGGAATCCTCAACTCTGGTCACAGACAGAGGATTCTACAGGCGATCCAGCTCCTTCCAAAGGTAAGAGATGCTTCATTGGGTTCACCTCATAAATAACTTCTAATTGATTTATGGCCAAAGCATACAACAGTATTGGCATGACAGTACAGTGTCCCACTTTAATCAGACATAGAAGATACCATAAGCTTCACTTGGTTTTAAACTGACCTGAAAGATGCCATGTATCAAGCCCCACAGAGCAGTGAGGCAGATTGAGAATATCTCTTCTGCATGAGTCCTAACACAGGTCTAGTGACAACTTAAAGAAGACGGGCTTCATGTTGACTGAGTTCAGAAATGCCCTTGGCTTAAAAGCTTCATAAATGAAAGAAAAGTTAGGCTGTCTATACATCTGACAGGATTAACATCTAGAATATATATTTAAATATAAACAGAGAAATACACAAACAAATAAAAACCTGAACTTTATCCACCCCCCCCCCAAACCAAACAATTCAATCAATAGATGGGTTAATGGAATGCAGAGGTAGTTCTCAAAAGAGATGGCCAACAAGGATGCTAAAAATGTTGAGCATCCTTACTCATTGTGCAGGATTGTTTTATGTCAGCTTAACATAGGATAGAGTCTCTAAGGAGGGAACCTCAATTAAAAGGGAACGTCAATTGAAAGTGTACCCTGACTAAGACAGCCATAAAAAAGACACAGAGATCAAGACTCTATCTCATCCCATTCTTGATGGCTACCATTAAGGAAACAAGCAACCACCAATGCTAGAGAGGATGTAGGGGAAATAAAATGTTTATATACTGTTAGTAGATATGTAAATTAGCCCATTCACTGGCCCAAAAGTTCCTCATAAAACTCCAAATATTACCTAGTTATATGACTAGCAACTGTATGTTTTAAGAACTCTAAGTCAGTATACTATACAGATTCCTGGACACATCAGCTATAGAATCAGCCTAGGTATCTATTAGCATCTGAATCATTTTCAGTGTTGTATATAGATAGTATATGTGCATGATAGAGTTGTGTTCATCATAATAATGAATGAAATTTTGTCATTATATGGAATATATAGACAACTGAGATCACCATATTAAGCCAAATTAAAAGTAGAAAGAAAAGTGTTGCACATTTTCTTTCATTTGTGAGTCCTTGAATTCTTTGTAATCTAAAAAAAAAAGAACCTATATTCACACATACATGTGTGCATCGTGAAACCAGAAAGGAAATATTGAAATGGAAGAGGCCATCAGAAGGAACAGTGGGTAGGAGACTAAGGGGAGAGATCAGTGTGGTCAAAGTACAGGATATTCTTAAAGAATTTGTCTGTACAATACTATATGCAATGAATACACACCAATAAAAATGTTGGGGTAAAAGAGCCTCATGCTTCATAAGAAGCAATTCCAAGACTTAGCCTCTAGAGTTCCTACAAGGGAATTGCCTAATAACAAAAGACATCATTTGGAGAAATCCACTGTGTCCCATCCCATCACACATTTGAAGTTGATAAGTTAGTTTTCCAGTCTAGATGTGATTTGTCAGGTAGGTATCATTTTTAGTGGAAACTGTGTAACCTAGCAACAGAGCTGACCTTATGTTTTCAGACAAGGTTTTAAGGGAAGAGGTAGGATGTAAGTACTAGTCTTTCAAGGTAGGTAGGATTTTAATTGGTAAGGGAAGGGAAAGGAACTTCAGGAGGCCAGAAGGAACCGTGTAATTACAGGTGTTACCCAGGCAATCACTTTCTGGAAGCATTTAGGAAATAATTAGTCGTTTAGAATCCAGTGGGATCAGCACAACAATGCCAGTGAACAATATGGTTAAAATATTTAAGATGGTAAGTTTTGTGTGCATTTGCCATGGTTTCCAAAATCATCAGAATAGAAGAAATTTTAATGTGCTTAAAATAATTGAAAAGTGTGGCCTATAGCCAAAGATAAAACAGAAAGAGTAGGTTTCTTCTATTTGTACAAGGCTAAGGAATTTCAATGTGTTTTGTAGTCACTGGGGAATGCCTATGACTAGAATTCTCTGTTCCGCTCACTTCTGGGGGCAATTTACCAGAGGAGCTGAAGGAGAGAGGGTTGAAGTAGATCTGCCAGCAGAGGCAAAGATGGAGGGAAAAAAGATTGGAGCAGAACTGTAATGGGGCACCTACACCCATGATCAGTTGCTGGGTCTTGTCCCCTGTTTATCTCTCTTCCTGTCAAGACAGAATACATACTAATCACAGTTTCTTAGCAAGCGATCTGATGAAATTTGCCCACTGACAGTGAACTAAATTTCGCTGATAGGAAGTTAACACATTAGCAGATTCAAGGGGAGTTAGGCACACTGAAGAGCTTAATCATACAAGTTTCTATATTAAAAAGGAGAAAACGAAAAATGCCTGTAATCTTAATTCTCAAAATAATTCCCATAGGCATGTTATTCACTTTGCCACTTAAAGTATTATCTCCTTAATAAATGTCCACTCGCCTTCAGCAGGGGCTTGTACAGAGCTGTGTACAGCACCCAATGCAGTCCTCACCCCTTAAAACATGTAGGAGTTCCTTGTAGCAATGAATGGCCTCTGTGCCATATTTAATGTTCAGTCTAGACAGAATTATCTCAGTTCTCCTAAAAAACTTGGCCTAACCTGGAACCATTTCTTACCACATGAGCATTAGAAATCTAATGCAAACACACCCCCTTCAGTAAGCCTGCCAGTGAATATTCTGTTCTGTTATTGTTAGGCTACCTGAACCAATAATTCATTGATCCTCTCTACCCTGGACCATCCACTTGCTTCCATTTCTCCCTCCTGGTTGTTCTCCCACCTCAGCAAATGGATTTTCATAGTGTCTCCCTCCACCAACCCTTTCAAACTGTGAAGTCGAATCATGTCACACCAGGCTGAAGCTCACAAGTGTAATTTTCTAAGCCTTTGGGATTAGAAGAGAGCCCTTACCTTGGCCTACCAAAGACATTAGAATCTGTCCCTTTCCTGCTGCATGGTTATATTTATCATTCTCTTCTTCTGCTCTCCAATCAATGACTTTATCCTTGTTACACAAAGTGACAAGCTCATATCTGCCTTGGGCGCTTTGTAGATCCTTCAGATCCCCATCCATCAATACATTGGTAAGGCTTGGACTCAGATACCCAGTCCACAGAGGCATTCCCTGATGAACAGCCATCCCTCGCTCTCTTTGATAGTGCCTGCTTTATTTTCCCCATAGCACCTATGGCTGCCTGAAGTTATATCATTTATTTACTTCTTCATTATTGCCCATCTTGCCACTTGGTTGCCAGTCCCAGAAGTTCAAGAACCTTGACTTATCTGCTCCTTTCTGTAATACTAACACCTTCATGGTTGCTGTCTCCAAGGAGCTATGTAACAAATACTTGTGGAATGAGAACATGCAGGAGTCCCTGGTTTCTTTGAGATGTTTGCATCCTTTTTTTTTTTTTTTTTTTTTTTTTTTTTTGCTCCTATCTGAAGATACTGATGTACCTACGCATCCTATCACCAGAGATCACTCAGCATCTTGAAAGATCACTCAGTTCTTCATCCTGTATGACCATTTAGAAGAATGAATGAATGAGCAAACTAAAGTTGCCTCATACACCACTCACATATTTTTAAAACTCAGAATGCTGCAATCTTAAGATAATTCTATAATCATCCACGTACAATTTCATGGGAAATGAAAGGAGGGACCTTAACGTAGAATTATTTGGAGAATAAGTAAAGTGTTTATTGTTAAGACAGGGCATCATTCTCGTTGTAGAAAGCAATGTTGTAGAAACAGGCAAAATTAAGCTAATGCCCTCAGAGTCTGGTGAGGAAGTTTCTACTGTGCTCACACAAATGAGTAGAGAATGCGTAAGAATGAGCAGATTCACCCCCCACCATACCACAGAACATTGCAGTGCTTCAAATTGATATGTTGCCTTTTTAGGTAATGAGCCCAATCTTCAGATGGCTAATGGCCTGATATTAGTGCTAGAACATTCATCTGCATTTACTGAGGCTTTGCACTTGCTAGAATAATTGACAGAATGTCTCTTCATTTTATTCACAACAGTTTCTGGCCTTCGGAATGTTTGTGCTCCTCATCTGTCATGAGAAGCATTTTGTAGTCCATCACTCTCTGAGATGCCTTCACGGCACAGTGTGTTTGGGATTCGGGGAGGCTGCTCCCGAACAGAGACAAGCTGGTCTTCAAAACACAACCCTGATCCGCTGGCTTCTTTTGGAGCATGCCATATTTATGTCCTGTTGATTCAAGTGTTGAAGGAAAATAACTTCTTTTGGCAAGATTGTTCCTGTAATTTGTCTGTTTTAATATTGAAATGTACACCAATGCAAAGACCCACAAGTTTTTAAACACAATTGACATATTCATGGAATGGGACCTGCTGCCTGTATTCTAACGGCCACAATCAGAAAAGGAATCTCACCGAGTCAGATCCTTCTCCCATTAGTTTGCCTGCATCTTTTATGGGGCATGGCCTCCAACAGTAAAGGGTGATTTCCAATGCTCACACGGTGCCCACTTCTTCCACCAGTCCCAGCTTTATTCGGGCCTAAAAGTTTCACTAAGCTTTTGAAGATCAAACTTCATCCTCTTCCCTTTATGGAAAGGAAACCATGCCACCATTTCCATAACAAGTTTTGTATTCTCTTACAGACTAGACATGTTGCACTGTTTCTGTCCCTTAGACACAGGGACACAGGGAAATTATCTGCTCACCTGCTTGTAGCATATCACCCTTTATTATTAAAAGATAAGAACCCCATAAATAAATCTTTGAATGAACCTTAAATATTTTTTCCTTTTAAAGGGACGTAAGTGTTCTTGTATTTTGATAATAGAACACCTGAAGGTCAGATATTCAAAGGGTTTTCATCTTATGAAGGTTCAGAGTGCTTAGTGTCAAGGTCCATGTTGTATCTTCTTAATAACTCTCATCCTGAATTGAAAATGGACCCAGCCAGATCCATGCCCATTATGTCCAGGTTTTCCCTGTCTCCTACTTCTTCTGCTAATGCTTCCCAGTATTACTCAGCTACTCAGCAACAGTCTACAAATACCATCCATCCCACAATTCTCTCTTGTGGCTCAGTCCTGTGCTGTACCACCCAGGTTATGTTTCAGGTCACTGGCAGCCACCAGAACAGTCACTGAGCCCCTTTGCACCCTGTCCTTAACAGCCTTCAGTATCCCTGATCTAATGATACTGTTGACATTCTGCTCTTTGATTCCACTTTCCAGCAGCCTGCTCTGCCCCCTCCTTTGCCTCCTCCTGTCCCATAACTCAGATTTAAAACTCTCTGATAGCTATTGACCATAATTCAGTTTCTTACACTCACTGTCTGTTGCCCCGGTAAAGATGTTACTTCATCTTTACCACATAATGAAAACCCAAATTCAAGTTATCCTTCCTATCTGAATCCAGTTCATTTCACCATTTGTGGTAGCAACAGAATTTCAATTATTTATTTTACTTAATGGGACTGTCTTAGTTTGGAGTTTATTGCTGTGAAGAAACACCATGATCACAGTAACTCTTATAAAGGAAAATATTTAACTGGAGCTAGCTTGCCAATTTAGAGATCTAGTTCATTGTTTTCATGGTGGGAAGCATGGTAGCATCCAAGCAGGCTTGGTGCTAGAGAAGTAGCTGAGAGTTCTACATCTGAATCAGCAGGCAACAAGAAGAGAAAGGGTGATACTGGTCCTGGCTTGAGCTTCTGAAATCTCAAAACCCACCCCCCAGTGACACACTTCCTCCAACAAGGTTACATCACCTTGACAGGGCCACACCTCCAAAATGCTGCCTCCTATGAGTCTGTAGTGGCCATTCTCATTCAAACCACCACATTCCACTCCCTGGCCCTTATGGGCTTCTAGCCAAATCATAATGCAACATGCATTTAGCCCAACTTCAAAAGTTCCCATAGCCTAAAACAGTCTTGACCCTGTTTTAAAGTTTAAAGTCTCTTCAGAGATTCTTGAATATCTTAATGACAATCTCTTCACTGTAACACCTGTAACATCAACTTTAAAAAGCAGATTGCATACTTCTAACATACAATGACATAGAATAGAGATTACCATTCCAAAAGGGGGGAGAGGGAACATAGTGAGGAAGTACTGACTGAAACCAAACCCGACATCCAGATGGACAAACTCCAAACTCTGCATCTCCATGTCTGACATTAAAGTATTCTTTATATCTCCAGCCCCTTTCATCCTTGCTGTCTGCAACACACTTCTTTATTTTGGGCTATTTACACTTCCTGTTATCAGCTTTCCTTAGCAGGTACTCCACAACTTTGGCATGTTCAATACTAAGACCTCTACGGCAATCTGGGTTTCACCTTCACACAATGGTTTTCAAGGCCTCCATGTAGGGACATTCCCAACACATCCCTGGCCTCAGCAGCTCTCCTGGGCCATGGAGGTTGATTCCCTAACCCCTTTCTTACACACTTGACTCTAAAGCCAGAACTGCGTGGCCAAAGCTGCCAAGTTCTGCCTCTTGTTAGGGCTGAAATGTGGTCCCTTGTTCAATTACATTTCTGTTTTTTATGATTTACCAAAAGTTTGGCAGGCCTTGAACTCCCTCTGTAGAGCATCCTGGCCTCAGACTCAGAGATAATCCTGCCTCTGTCCCCAAGTGCTTCAACTAAAGGTATACAGCACCACACCTGGCCCCAAGCTTTTCTTTAATTCCTTTCTCAAGTTGGAAAATTAGCTGGGTGTGGTCTTGCTCCAAGACCACCACTCCCTTTGTTCCACTTAGCATCTGGCTTCTCTTTAATCTGTTTAATCTTCCTAGTGCCCCTTTTCCCTTCAAACTGTACATTTTTTATTTTTCTCTTGTGCAGCTTGATTCTTTTCATTATAGATCTGCATAAGACTGGCCACCAATAAACCATGTGATTCGGTCAGTTAACATTGGGCTGTTTTGAAATTTTTGCAAACTCAATCCAAAACTCTTCAATTTAGCCTGAGGCAGACTTTTCAGATAAGAGAAAAATGCAACCACATTTTTCACCAAAATCTCCCAAGAATAATGTCTAGGCTACATACTAATAGTCTTCTCCTCTGAAACCTTTTGAGCCAGTCCCAAACAATTCAAATCACTCTCAGCACCACTGTCTCCCATGGTTCTATTGCTTTTTTAGTCCAAAGTTTCAAAGTGATTCATATTCTTCCAAACAAATAAATGGTCTGGCTTAACATATCAATACCCCACTCCCAGTACCACCTTCTTTCTCAGTCAGTGTTTTATTGCTATGAACAGACAACGTGGACACAGCAACTCTTCTAAGGAAAACATTTAATTAAGGTTTGTTTACAGTTTCAGAGATTTAGTCCATTATTATGGTGAGAAGCATAGCAGTGTTCAGGTAAACAAGATGCTGGAGAAGGAGCTGAGAGTTCTACATCTGAATTGGCAGGCAGGCAAGAGAGAGGGGGAGAGGGAAGGAGAGAGGGAGGGAGAGAGAGAGAGAGAGAGAGAGAGGTGAGGGAGAGAAAGAAGTACTAGGCCTAGCTTGAACTTCTGAAACCTCAAAACCCACCCCCAGTGACACACTTCCTCCAGTAAGGCCACACCTCCAACAATGTCAGTCTGTATTGTCTGTGGTGGAGGGGACATTTTTATTTAAACTACCATAGGTCCAAGACACCTTTGATTGAACTAAATCGCCGACTTTTCTAGCCTCACTATAAGACTTAGCTTGGAAAACAAAACTATTCCTATTTCAAGAGGGAAAAAAAAGTAAGGTTCTATATAGCTACATAACAAATTTCCCACAAGCACCAAGTTGCAACTTCTGTTGAGAAGGGATCCTGGTGTCACATGACTAGATCTTCCATCCTAAGATGTCTCCCAGGGATGCAATGATCTCTAGACTCAGCTGGGAAGGATGCACTCCCTAGCTCACACATGTGCTTATGGACAGGGTTTAGCTTTTAAAGGGGTGGAGCGTATGGTGTCAATGTTTATGGACCAGACCTTTCTTACTTCCTTTGTATAGCCCGCTTTATAGAGCATCACATTCAGGGAGTTACTGGCAAGATGGAGCTCACCTTAAATAATCACAAAGGTGGCATCCCATCCGTTTGTCATACTGTCTCCATCAGAAGCCAGCCACTAGAAAATGCTCGTGAGACACTGATAGAAAGCAAACGTATTTTTTCCAAAAGTTGTATTTATGGGTTTATTGATTGATATGTATCAGACCAGTGAACTTCAGGCTGCCAAGTCAACATATGCAAATCTATGGTTGAATTTCTGGGTTGCTGTATCGTGCTGTGCACCCATCACCATCCACATGGACCTGAGCTCTGTGACTCGTATTCTTCATAAATGATGGTGATAATCTGAGGAAATTAAAGGCAAACTTTTTTCTTGTTGACGTTGGGTTTTTCCATTTTAACCCCAGTTATATAGGTAGGAGAAATGGACCAAAAATGACACCATTATAAAGTATGTCTAGGAGAGGCGGATTTCTAAGACATGTCCCCTTTGTCCTGAGTCTAAACATCCTTGTGTAAACATTGTCTTTTCCTGTCTCTCCTGGGGGAAGCATGGTCAAATTCTATTAGGACTTAAAGCTATCAGAAACAAATACACAATTTTGGAAAGATAGGGAAGCTAGACAGTTCAAAGACATCCTTTAATTTCATGTCTGATTGAAGGGGATGAACTGAAATGAGTTTCTAAAATCTACAAATAGTGAGACCCCCTGTATGAAAAGCCATGGAGATACCGAAGAGTCTGTGCTCAAATCCCTTAAAGGACAAGACAACACCATGGTGGTAACCATGGTGAGAACCAAAATAAAGCCCTTTGCTACACTGGGTATCACAGGAGGGAAAGAGGAGTCTTTCTGTGATGAGAACACACACTGTGTGAGGACTGGAATGGAGAAATGCAGACGTAGCATTATCTCACTTAAGCTTTGACACACCCCTACCCTTGAAGACTCTGCTTTTCCAAGGACTTTAAGTCTCAAATGTTTCTTAGCAGTAATCTCACACAGACAAGGATCAGCTTTGGGGAAAAGCATCCAACCAGTGTAACATCTTTAAAAGTCTGGAATGGCAGGCTCAGCCTTATTCCCCTGTCACTTAGAAAAATGACAGAAACGTGTTCCTATTTCTTCTAAAGATTTTCAGAAGAGCAATGACAAAGCACAGGCCACAGGCACAGATGGCCCTATGGTCCTTTTGACGGGGCTAACTTTCTCCTTCCCTTCCCATCACCCATTCTCTATGTGACCTCATCTTTCTACTCTATTTCCCCTCCTCCTACCCTCCTGTTGCTGTCGTAAACTTTGTGACACCCAGATTGGCCTGAACATCAATTAAAAGGCACAGTAAATTGAATCCCTCCTATAATCCCAACCTAAAGAAGATGCACAAGGCTCAAGTGTGAGTTCATACAATAGTCCACTTTCTGGAGTTTCTTGACTTGGGTGTGGCTGGGTCTGTGTGGCTCTGTGTAGTCTTAAAAATGCTTTACTGTTCCAGAACAGGCATGTATGCCCCCTCATACCAGAGGTTGGCAAACTTTTTCTTGTAAAAAGTCAGACTACTCTTTACCAGCCATTTGTCTTCCTTGCAGCCATTCAACTCTGTTACGGAGTAAAAGCAGCCCTGGGAAACTCAGAAAGAAGGAGTGCATGAGTGTGCTTTAATGACAAGAACAGGCAATGGGCCAGATTTGACTTGTGAAACATAGTTTACATACAGCTAACTTACTTTAGCAATAATTCTCTAGCTAGATGGTTTTTCTATGCATATAAGAGTCTTTTAGTTGGGAAGGAAACTCAGATCAGAAATACTGTCTACTATGCCAGACTAATATAAGGCCCCATGATGGTCCAGCAGCCTCTAGGCATCATACCCAAAGCTGTGTGACAAAGTCATTTGTAATGATTGACAGGAATGACACTAGTTGTATATATCTGTTGGGAAAGTTGTCACTGTTTCTTTCTTTTTTTTTTTTTTTTTTTTGGTCATCTTTATGGGAACACTTCAGAGTCCCATACTTACCAGTCAATAAATATTTGTTTATGTATTTATTTATTATGATATTTATTTATTAAGTCCCTTCATAAGATCTGACCTGGGCTACCCCTCTCACAGTTCCCTCACACAGCTGTACCTCTTACACACAGGGGACAAAAGAACTCTAAAGCCTCCGCCTTGGCATTTGCTAGTTTCCTATGCCTCTCTTTCATACCAACATTCTGTGGGATTTGGGGGTTCACACTCTCCTCTTCCTGTCCTTAATATCCCTTGGCATCTTCACCTGCTCCCTGCCCAGAGTTTTCTGCTATCTCCTACACATGAGTGGCCAACAAACCTCTGCCTCTGAATTTATAGAACTATCCCTTCAGGAAAACCACATAATACATCGAATTAACATGTGCAAAGAGAACCCATATTCAAACAAAAGTGACCTGCATCTTGTTTAATTTATCGTTATTCGTTGTTCAAAAATCTAAGAGGGTCTCTGCACACCAGATCCTTCCTTTACCTCAGTTTTATGATACAGAACAACATAAAAATAACCCATAGCTCTTGACTTCACAAAAAAAATTTTATTTTATTAAGAAAAGTATATATAATGTGTGTATATGTACGTATATGTTTTCAATGGCATTCCTTTATCAGGTACCATGAATAATATATGTAACTTATTACACATATTGTAGTGTATCACTGACATATTTTTATTACTTTACAAATACAGTAATATACTTTATTATGTTATATAGTATATTACAAATATACCCATACATAATATCTGTTATTTTATAGTGTCTATTATAAAGAAAACCCAATGGATAGGCACGGAACACTGGGAATACATGAAGAAAAAGCAAACAACTTGCTGCAGGGCTGTAAAATTCAGTCTTTTCTCAGCAAAAGGAGTTGGTGCCATTGGAGACTAGGGAAGGAAGAAAGAGTAATTGCCTTTAAGGTCAAAAACTTATGTAATTTGATGTCTATCAATTTGGAAGTAACAGCAAGCCACTGAGTTCCTTCTTGTTATTCCTGAGCCTGGTACACCGCATAAGCTATACGCTGGGGAAGGACTGTTGCATAGAAATCAGAAGTGTCAGGTAGTTTAACACTAGACACTTGGTGCTCATTCATAGACGGTCCGCTGTCACAGCCTTTCCTCCGTGTGGCTAGGAACCTGGTTCCTTCAATGATGAGGCGTGTCCCATCTTGCTGTTCTCTAACAGCACCCAAAAGCAGGAGAGCTAGGAGCCTGGAAGGTCACCCGGGGTTTTCTGGTGAATGGCAGGCCTAGAAATAGATCACTCACCTTAGACCACACTGGACTCCCCTGGAGTCAAGTTCATGCTGCTCTCTAAACCGCTAAGTAGAACAGGAAGCACAAACTCACTGTGCGAGAAAAGACGACCAAATTCTTGAGATTCAAGCCATTCTGCGCCCAAAACACCATTTCTTCTCTCCCTTCAGCTACCACAACTTCTTCTCTTCACCCCCAGGGGCATATTTCTTTAAGACACATCACAGGACAACTTTTCCCTGAACAAGATGAGCCTTCTGACCTCTCTGCAGTGCCACTTCGTCCTACTGACTAGTTTTTCTCTGTCGGTCAAGACCAGCATCTCTGCCCTGTTGTCTTTATTATAAAGGGTGGAGCATCCACTAATGGACCATAATAATGCTCACTCCGTGATTACTACATAGAAGGAAGTCACTCAATAGAGCAGATTACAGATCCATCCATCCCGAATGGGAAAGGAAGGCGCTTTTAAAGAGATTTCCTGCCTCTCAGTAACTTTTCTTTCCAGTGCTTTACAAAGCAGCAGGACAGCTCCTTTGTGAGCAAATTACCCTGAACAGTGGAGGCTTTAATTTCCCAGAGACTTGCTCTCGTCCTTTACACCTCTTTGCAGGTGAGGATCAAGAACTAGTTGGTTATTTAGGAATATGTTTGGAGAAGCCATGGCCCGAGTTCCCTAAAATTCTTTCTTTCTCTCTGCAGTGACTAATCTCACTGTTTGCAGAGCACAAAAAAAAAAAAAAAAAAAATAACCACAGCAGTTGGGGTCGATAGATATTCAAAGAACTGTTAGCTGCAAGGAGAAAGATACAGCCAATTATTCACCTGTTTGTTTTTTGTTGTTTTAGTGGTGGTGGTGGTAGTGGTGGTTGGTTGATTGGTTGGTATTAGTTTGTTCTTTGCCTAGACTTTTCATGAGTTTCAGAAAGAAAAATGGCTGCTACATTCTTGGGGGCAGGGAAGCCTAAAAGCGGGGATTTTTCCATATCTTAACTTTAAATGAATTTACTTTGTAACAGTTTACCGCATAGACCAGAGAGCTGCTGAAATCTTGTTGTACTAATAACCTCTTCCCCTGATGTTTACAGAAAGACAGAGGAGGAACTGGGTGGGGAGCCGGGGCCTCATCTAGTGCTAGTCACTAGTGGCTGTCTACCTCCAACTTTGAGTGGCTCACCTCTATTGGCTAAAGAGCGCCAGGGTGCCTTGGACTTAGGCTGTAGGCACCAGTGAGGATGAACGGGATAGAGTCTGGGCACTTCATCTTTCTTGTATATGTTTTCAAGGAACGCTCACAGTTTAGAGCTGGAAGAAACTTTAAACATCCTGCTCTACCTCTTACCTGTGTCCTTTCCCAGAAAAGGGCAACCAGAACTAAATTCTAGCCCCTCGTACTTGTGGTCTCTTGGGTGAATACTGCGCTATTTAACAGGCCCAGGGCTGTGGCACGGGTGGGAGTGGGAGAAACGGAAAGGGGACAAGACAGGAGAGGACCCAAAGATGAAGGCAAGAACAAGAGTATTTCTAACATCGGGCTTTATCTTAGGGTCCGGGCTTAGAAGGCAGCTTCTGAGGCTTGCGCAGACCTCTCAACTCTATTCTTGAGGCTGGCAGGAAAGACAATGGCAGGGATCCAAAAGACAAGAAAAGGCAGCAAAGAGACAGACGGGAGAATGAAGGCTCACGTACGGTCAGGTCCACTGTCCAGCAGCTTCCAGAGTCTGCCTTATCCTTAGAGGCAGCCATACAGATGACGTCACCGACAGCAGACATCACTTCCAGGAAGGAAAGCATCACAGACTAGAGAGAAATAAGTAAAATAATCTTATTCATTTCTTCTTTGAAGAGGGAGAGACGAGTAAGATGGAAGGGAATTCTCCAGAAGAGAGTGGGACCCGTCTTTACAGCATTAAACTCCTTGGAGATGGCATTTTTATAGGATTAAGCCAGAGAGCAGCATGCTGTAATGGTTGGGAATGTGGCCAGATTCCGAATTTGATTCTTGGCTGTGCTGTGCCTACTTGTACAACCATGGACACGTTTCTAAACTTTTCTTTGCCTGTTTTCACTTTTAAATGGAGGTCATGATTTTCTTACCCTGTAGGCATGTTGTGCCAATTAAGTCACTCCGTAGTATATGTGAGTCAGTTAAAATGGAGCCTGGGTTACTGTATATACTCCATTTCAATCTATTAAATGCATTTTTTTTCAAAGAAGGTTGAAGGTGAACCAAGAAATTTGTGAGATTCCTCCAGCGCATTAATGATCCTTAAAATTACAACTCTGAGTATAAACAATAAATAAAACTGCCCATATTATTTATCCATAGCAAAGACACTTATGAGCCGGCTGCCGCATGCTAGTTGCTTCTCTAGCATCTGAGCATTTGGTAGGAAACAAGGCTTACAAAGTCATTGTCCTCATGCAGATTATATTATGCCTATAAAGGGCAGTAAACACATGGAATTTGAAGGAATGACAAATGGAGCTACGAGGGTGGCCAAGGAATGATGGGGTATATGAATGCTTTTGTAGGCAGAGAAACTGAGTCTCAGCCAAAGCCGTTTAACTGAGGTCCTTAACAACCTCTCCATATTATCTAAACACTATACTTCAAACCAAAACAGGGATGCTAATGGGGAGGGGTGCACTGAGGTGAATAAGCTAAATAATCCGCTTTCTGCATCTTAAGGAACTTCAGTTTTGCAGGGGCTCAAAAACATGAGCACTCTTGGGCTTTCGTCCTTAATCCCAGTCTTAGGCACCCTACCACTTGCATCACCTTGGGCAAGTTACTTAAATTCTCTAACCCTCAGTTTATCTTTGTCAAACAAATAGAGTGGCAGAAAGTACTGTACCATATTTCTGGTTGAGTTAAAAAATATAACAGTGCAAATGAAGGTCCTGGCACTTTAATACTAGAGCCCACCTGCTAGTGTTCATCACATCCTCAGTTACAGATATCAGTGGGTTTCTAATGGTGCCCTTCTGTAGGACAGAAGCAACCCAAGGGGGATGCCTTTTCGGACATCAGTATCAGACTGGCACATCACCGCGATGGGGCCTCACGGGAAGTTTACCTTTCTCTCACTGGTAGATTTCTGCATACTTTGATGACTCACTATCTGGAATGGGAAGAAGAAAATTGCAAATTCCCTTGTCATCATCTTCTAACTTAACTGTGTTGGAATACATTTGGGATGATTGCCTCACCCATTAGAGCTAGGAAAGACAAGGTTCAAAGCTATAACTAGAGCCTCCCTGTATGACTAAATGAACCAGCATAATGCTGAGAGAGCTGCATGCCTCTACATTGCAGAGGTAATGACACTTGCCTCAACATAACAGGACCAAGGGAGGATAAAGAATACCCTTAAGAGCAAAGGTTTCATGTATGTGGCATGGAATGAAGTGGACATAGACTAAGAAGCTGAGTTAAACCTTGACCCTGTGGCTCCTGAACATCAACAATGATATTTTGATGTCATAGAAACGTACAAGGATGCAAATTATACCAGTTCCCATAAGCCATAGTCAGGCCACTGATACCTAACCGTATACGTTTATTGGACAGTTGAATACAGGTTGAATATATCCTTATTTTGAGTCTGTAACATTCACGTAAAATGAGTGTTCTGTAGGACTACAGCTGCTTTAGGTGTGCACGTGGGTCTCAGATATAGTACAAGAGAGAAAACACCAAAAGGAGGAACTTTCCAGTGCCGCAAAGGGCGAGGCATGGCGTGAACTACAGTGGAAGCCAAATCACGGTCTTTGGATTCTGCCTGGAAGGTTGGGGATTAGGAGAGGATTTCTGGAGGAAGAAGCAGATGATTCAAACAGCTATTCCTGTGTGCCTTGAGAGCGTCGTCGTTGTGAAATTTTTGAAGCAGCTCACGATGCTTGAGACAAAAAAAAAAAAATGACCAAAGCATTTGTTTAGCTGGTTTGGCCAGATGGATGTGCTATTTTGTTTTTTCTTGTTTGTAAGAGCCATCCTCTGACACGTAGCTAGTACCATTAATCCTGTCCTGAAATTCAGCTGTCACATCACCCTTCCAGGTAAAACAAGTCAAACACAACAGTCTCAAACAAGCTCCTGCAAACTAGCTATGGCACAGGTAGTATCTTCCCACCCAAAGCTCTCTCACTGAATGTTATTTATTTCTGCTTGTTTCTGTTGGTAAGAGTGGTAGTCAACAGGACTTTTCCACTTCAAAACTGGAAGTCTTCCCAGCCATCATTTTTGCCTTGGGATCCTGTTGAACACCCGCAGGGTCATAATAGACAGTCTACTTGAGAATCCATGTGTCCTGAGACCATCCTACACAGGCCAGCAAGGCGCCGCAGAGTGAACCCTTCCACTGATAGCAAACATTTAAATAGATATTTTTCCATATGCCAGCCGTGTTGCTGAATGCCATTGGACTAATTCTCAATTAACTCACTTAGCTCTTATATTTAAGTTCCCCATGTCACGGGTAAAGAACTTGAAGCCCAGAAAAGTTAAGTAATTTGCCTAAGGGAGCAAGTAGCAAAGTCAGGATTAAAGCCATTCTGCCTGGTCCAGAGTCTGTGTTCACACCTGCTTTCTCCACAGTCTCTGACTCACGGTAGCAGTCTCTGTGCACCGTGGACTTGAGCAGCACATTTCTATGTCACATGGACGAGAATGTCACATCTCTGTGCTCCCCGGGCCCTAATGGCATGTTTCTGTGCTCCCTGGACCCTAATGGCATGTCTCTGTGCTCTCTAGACCCTAATGGCATGGCATGTCTCCATGTCCTTTGGGCTGGAGTGGCATGGTCTCTGCACTCCAGGATCATGTCCCAGTACCTCTGCCATCAGGAAAAGGCCAGTGGTCATTTTTATTATCTCCCACTTTCACTATCTTCATTTTCTATCATCCTCACCCACCCCCACCCCACCTACCCTCCCACCCTGACTTCCAATCATCAGAACTTCCACTTTCTCTCTCCTTTGTGATGCTAACAGAAAGGCTGCTCTTGGAGCGTCTGAAGCTCAAGAAGCTGCCAAAGTCTTTCAGAGGAAACACAGTTTAGCCTTACTTCTCCTCAGAATCCATGATGGAATAAGTGCCAGACAGATGCACTTTAAATCATTTCTAGGTTTACAATTTATGAATCGTGGGAGTCCTGACAGGTTAAAAGCCTTCCCTTAAATGCATATTCGGTTCTAACCTGTGTGTCTTTCTTTACTCAGAAGCCATTCCTTGGTGGCAAGGGCATGTATTTCCTGATTTTTCTAAATACTAAGAAGCAAATGTATTACAGAAACTCTGGAATGTGAAATTTCCCCCCCCCACCAGTGTATAAAAGATGATTACAGGAAATGTAGAAAAGATTGATCCCCTTGCCTCTTGCCTCCGGGGCTCAATTACACCATCATCTGTCAGCACTGACTGGCATCCACTTGGACAGAACAGTTTTTCTCAGTGTTACATGATATAGTCACAAAGTAACAATTCACCATAGAACTAGGACCTTAGCATCCCGGGCTCAGGTCCAGGGAGAAGAGCCAGTGCAGCTAGCTAGCTACAATACAGAGCCCTAAACATCCCTCAGTCAGCTGTCATCTGTCCACCCATCCAATCATATCATGATTCTTTGTTGGCCCTGTGTGAGGTTCCAGGATAAGAATGGGAAAACAGATAAAGCTTGGTCTATGCCTCAAGGGGTTCTCCCCTACATGTAAACAGAGATGGGTATATCCTGAGCTAGAGTGATGCTGCAAGAGAGAAAACTAAATGCGCGTGGGATCAGGGAAGGACATCTGGGTGCAGGGATGGATGATTCTTGAACTCAATCTCAAAGAATGAATGGGTATTTTAGGACATGGAAGGAGCCACTTGCGGCAGATGCTGCTGCCTGAGAGCACTGGGGCTTGGTAAGAAGAAAGGACTGGCTGGCTGGGTGTTCTCTTCTTGTATTCCCTCTCTGTGTCTCTCTCTGTCTCTGTCTCTCTCTGTCTCTCTCTGTCTCTCTCTCTCTCTCTTTCTCTCTCTCTCTCTGTATGTATCTGTCTCTCTGTCTCTGCCTCTTGTCTCTCTCCCCCTTCCTCCCTCCCCGTCCCTACCCACACACACACATTAATCCCAAGACAAGATATAAAATGAACTGTCAAATTTTCCCAGCTCAATCAAATCTTTCTTTCTCTAAAACATATAGAAATTATCTTTTAATTATTTTAATGTTCTTTAATGTATACTAAAGAAAATAACTTATTCCTGAAGGTGGGGGCCTTGTAACCTATCGCTTTTAGACCGCACCTAGGGATTTGTTACGTAGCTCTTCCCTGTGTTAGCATTCTCACTGAACTGAGTAAGTCTTGCTTTTAAAATGGCTTTGATAGCGAACTTGCTGGTAGCAGTTCCATCAATAGAGCTGAAGATTCACAGTTATTCATTGACTAAAGTCATTAAATATTCTGAACTTACAAAACAAGCAAAGACTGTGAGTCTCCAAGTGTGTCCCCAGCAACAAAGCTGTCTCCTCATGACCACTGTACCCATACCAAGCAGAGGAACATTTCCTAAATCATCCTTGAAGTGTAGGTATAAAGATGTACTTTTGGTTATCTGTGTATATGCATGTGTAGGTAGGAATGCATGCATAGGGGACAGAGAGATTATGCCTGTGTGCTAATTTGGCTTTGTTTGGTTTTTGGAGGTAGCTTGTTCTCTTTGCTTTTATAGTGCTAAGACATGAGACTAGGACCTTAAACATGCTAGTCAACTACTTTACCTTGGAGCTGTATCTATAGCCATTGGTTTTGTTTTATTTTATTTATTTGTTTGGGGGCACAGGGTCTTCATACATGCCCCAGGCTATCCTAGAACTCAAGATCCTCCTGCTGTTGTTTCCCAAGTGCTGGGCTGACAGACATCCGCCACCATTCCTGGCATGAAAGACAAACTGGGGAACTTTACAATGGGTTTTAAGTCCTGACCACAGAGCGACACTTTTCCATAAGGTCTGGATCTTTAGAACCTCGCACTAAGGCTCTGTCTCAGCTGCTTTGTGGTTTACATACACCATCAACGACAACACTGGCTAGCCATGGGCACTTATTCAGCTTCTCTTGTTCTAGCTAATTGTGGTGATGGCTCTTGTCACCAAAGCTTAAAATCAGGCCACCAGGACTTATACAAAAGCGATGCCAAATTACTCCTAAAATGACATACAAAAACTGCTTCAGAGCTGCAGGTACCCAGTGTGTTGAAGGCCCCAGTGGCTGTTCTCCTAGGGTGGTGCTCAGTGTCTTCTCACCAAGGGCACCTTGACCAATGCCAAGTAGATGTTCTGCCAATGCCATTGGAGCCTGCCAAGAGTTGAGAGCACCAATATCTGGTATGACATCATCTCTGCTTGCTGATAACAATTCTGAAGCCAATGGTGCAAACTCCTTTTGTTCCCAGTGCCCTCTCTTACCCCTTCCCAGAACACTTTGATGATATAGGCCTTTGCATCTTAAAGCCCGGGTTGTGGGAGAAGAACCCAATGAGAGTACCAGAACCTGAAACACATTCAAAAGTGTCATCCCTCCACATGTGTGTCTCTTGTTCCTAGAATCAAGTGCATCTGCCTTAGCTTCCATTTTGGAAAAGAGATTTTTGATGTTCCTGGATCCCTCATTTGACATGGACTCCTTTAAGGCCAATCCTGACAGTCATCCATAAATTCCCACAGAGGGTAGGCAAGCAGTTTTGTTCAAGGTGAAAGCTGCATCACATAGCTCAAGTCACAGCTGGCAAGCTCCAGGTCCATGAGAAAGAACAAAGAACATTTTTATTTTGTGTTTCAGGAGATCATGCTGAACTACCTTCAAAATATATTCTGAATCTAATCATTTTCTGCCACCTTTTTTTTCTGGCTTCTTGTTCAAGACACCATCCTCTTTCCTCTGAATGACTTCTCCCACCTCTGAAAATGGCCTCCTTTCTAGATGTTCTCCACACAGGAACTATAATGATTCCTCTGAATCATAGGCCAGAGCATTCCCAACCTCATATGCAGGCATTGGCTTTCTGCTTCTCTTAGGCTCAAAATGAGCCCTGTGGGGACCTTCTAGACACTAGGCCACCTCTCTGACCCGAACCCTATTCATCTGCAGCTACACATTGAACTCACCCATTGGCATTGTTATTTGTTGAACAAAGCTCACTGGGCTAGTCCCTTCCTTGAGGGGCCTTTGTGCTAGCTGCTCTCTCCATCTGAACCTTCCTCTCACTCACTGTCTTCAGAATCTTCAAGTCTTCCGAATGAAACCTCCCCTGACCACCCATCTACTGTTGCTCCTTCTCAGGTTCCCAGTTCCATGTTGTAGTTCCATTTTCTGACATAACACACAATGTGTTCTGCCTCCAACCATTAGCTGTCTCCCCTTCTTAAAAATATAAGGACTGATAATATCAGAATTCTGTTTACTGAGGCCACCAAAAGAGTTCCTTGAGTAGAACAGACACAGTAGTTGAAGAGTAAAAATGGCAATGGATGGATGGATGGGTGGATGGATGGATGGATGGATGGATGGATGGATGGATGGATGGATGAGTAGGTAGATGGGTGGATGGGTGGATAGATGAGTGGGTGTATGGTTGAATAGAGAGTAGGTATGAGGTTTGTTACACCTGAGATTTGTTAAATGGATGTGTTAAGTAGATGCTTAGTTTTGACTACCATACAAATGCTTGGCTCAGGCAATACATAAGTAATTCATTTGTAAACTGCTAACTTTGACTTTATGGTACAATTATCTGTTTGAAGTACTTCAGTGAATAAAGTTATGTACAGGCCTAGAGGTTCTGAGAAAGGACATGGTTTTTAAATATCAAATAAATAAAACTGACATTCAAAGTATTCATTATCTTCTGAAAATTGAGGTTCGAGGAATTTTTTTCTGCACCAAGACTAAAAACATGCAAAAAAAAAAAATCTTTCTGATTGATAGTAACATTTAAAGTTTCTGTTTTAAGGGGAGAACAGTGAGCTATATTAACAACCAGATAGCTACATGAATGTCAGAAAACATGTACTTGCAAAATGAGGAGGTCACGTGTCTTTTTCTAAATATAATTCACATCACTGGGAGAAGTGGGAAATGTGAATGATAGCAAGTGCTGTTCAACACCTTATTCTAGCTGCAGTAGATCTTCTGTTCATCTTTAATCTAAGACCTTGCTTCACAAAAGAGCTTTGCACCAAGGAAATAAATTGAAACAAGTAGAAGTGTTTAACATAGGGCTCTAGGATCAATGTGATCTTGGTAGGGTTTGTAAATTAGAAGATGGTAGAAAACACATTTTGTTTATTGAATTTTTGAAACATATTTTAACCCAAATCTTTAGGGAACAGTAAAATACAGTCATTCAGTAAAGTCACCCAACCCTTGAACCATATGTGTTCTGTATAAAGCCTTTACGGATCATTCTACCCAAAGCCCACACAGCTTCCTATGGCAGCTATCTGTTCACAAGTAGGAGCACAGAGTTACTTTCTGTGTGTCACAAATGAAGCTGAAAAGGCCAAAGACTAACAGAGCACTCACACACTTGCAGACAATAGATTCTCTCATAATAATCACTATTGTTGGTGTTATCCTTCTCCAACCATGACTTATAGTTAACTGTGTTGACAACTCTATTCTTTTAAATTGTGGTCAAACCAATGCCTATAACTAAAAAACATCTTTTCTATCCTCAAAGGCATCTGGCTGAAGTTTCTCTGTATACTCTGGAATATAGTTAGTCACCCATGTGTTTTGAAAGCATGTCTTACTAGACACTCTTTACTACCCATTGTTTCATTATTATTTATTCTGTGATTTCATACATCAGAATTTGGAATATCTCACTTTTCCTCTGGGGTAGATCTTAATTCATTTCTCTTATTTCATGAAACATGAAGAGACACCATCTAGTGCAAAGCACTTTACTTCCCTTTATTTTTTCCCCACCAATGGATAGATAGATAGATAGATAGATAGATAGATAGATAGATAGATAGATAGATAGATAGATATTGTGACAAAAATATAAAGATATGAATTTTTCAGTGTCTGCCCTAAGCCAAAAGCTGGGAATTAAAATAGAAGGCTCCAGGAGTCCAAAGTCAATGAGGCTTAGTTGGTGGCATTGCAAACAACTGTCTGCACTTTATGGCAACATTGAGACACAGTTATCTTACCTGTGGGGCTTATGTGCCTCCCTAGTCTTTTATAGAATTTGTACCTATGGCCTAGTCTGAACTTAGAAAAAGGGGCTTCCAGCATCAGAGCCTCTTATGCTTAGATCTTCCCCCTTGATCAGCTGTACAACATAGAGAACTCACCATGCCGTGCTTCCCAGCCAGAGTCTGAACATATTAACCCTCCAGTTTCCACAAAAGAAATAGTATGACTCAGGTTCATAGACTCCATAAAAGGCAGTTGCTATACATCACCTACAGCCCTTGACAAATGAGATGACGAATGTGAAACCACTCTGGGCTTTTGAGAGTGCCAGGTGATGTTCTTGATGCTAACAGTGCTGTTTGTCTTGTAGACATGTCTATCCAGCAAAGCTTCTGTGCCCAACCTCTTGGGTATTGGCATGTGGACCTTTCTCTGGGGCCCTGCGGCCAGTGGTTCAGCTTTCCTCTTTCATGTTCGGTCATTCTTTGAAGAGCCATGGATGAGAGAAATGCATTGATCTCCAAGCCCAGGACTCACTGAATGGGGAGATTTAATCCTCACTCTACTTCAGACACCTACCTTTAGACTTAGCAACATGCTGCCTGCGCTGTCTGTCCTGGTTTATTTTTCTGGGCCACTGACATTCTGAGTCTTGGGTAGCAACAGTACAGAGTCCAAGAGACTAGAACAAGGAACCAGAACAGGGGGGAATATAGGACAGTGCTGGCTATGTGTATTACAAAGCCCTGTCAGGCAGTGTGAGAAGTCAAAGCACACCCAGGTAGCAAAAGAGAGGCCCCATATCATCATAGCAGCAAAGACAAGTTTAGCAGCTTATCTAGGCATATGAGTGCTCTAGACACGGGTGGTCTATTAAGTCATAGGTTTGTGTGTTTTGACCAGGACAGTGGCATGCCACACAGATGACAGCCCTTGCCCACATAAGAGTCTACCCCAAGTTTAATCCACACTGATTCCACATTTGTATACTGCTTTCACAGAAAGATTATTCATCTCAAAGTAGGCTCCAGCTGTCCTTGGCTCCCTAATTTTCAAGAAAGGCAATCAAAATGACCAAGCAGGCCAGCAAGATGGCTCAGTGGGTAAATGTTCTGCTACCAAGCTTGAAAGCAGCCTGAGCTTGGTCCCTGAGTCCTACATAGTGTAAGGAGAAAACAGATTCTGGAAAGTTGAACTCTGACCTCCACATGAATACTGTGGCATCCATGCATAACACACACACACCCTACACACACAATAAATAAATGTAAATAAACTTAACCACCAGGCAAGTCTTCTCCCCAACCTCCAGAGCATGCTCAGGTTTGTTCCTATAGGACACTTGAAGCATGTAGTTTTTACCACCTCACTTAAGCTCCAGGTTCCCTCCAGGATCCATGGATGACACACACATACACACACATGCACACTAGCTTTGTTTTTTTTTTTTTTTTTTAATATGGTGTAGCTCAATGGCTGGGCTCTTCTAAACCTTCCTTGGCTATCACACCTTCTTTTCACTCCCAGGTCAGCACTCCAAATCTGCCCTCAACTTTCGTTGCTCAATTACCTTTAGTCCAAGCTCAGCACCTTAAATCTGTTCCTCATGCTACCCCAGGCCCAGTAAGGGAAATGGCCGATGACCACTTCACCTGAGATCTCACATGCTAGCCTGCCTGCAGGAAAACTGGAAGTCCCACCTATATCACCCAGCTTATTGGCCACTAGCATCTTTGTTGATTGATCAAGAACCATTTGAGGAACAGGACCATCACACAGATTCCTGATTAAAACATTAGAGCCACCCCCTACTGATAATGACTATCCTCCACCCTGAGTTCTTATTCTTCCTGATTTCTATATACATCTTTCCATTGTTTTCTAAGTCCTTCATCTCTGTACATTCT
Source organism: Micromys minutus (assembly GCF_963924665.1). Lineage (NCBI taxonomy): Eukaryota > Metazoa > Chordata > Mammalia > Rodentia > Muridae > Micromys > Micromys minutus. Next base: position 40,724,872 of record NC_137957.1, on the reverse strand, counting down.
GCCTGCTGGAAGCTAACTCCAGCCCCACCCAGGCGTAGCCACTCCTCTGTGTTTCTCCCAGTGAGATCCCTCCTGACCTATATGCCAGATCCCCCTGCCCTCTCCACCTCTTCATTTGTCTCATTAGCTCTGCAGCATCCTTCCCCCACTGACCATACCTTCCTTAAGACTCTTCCCAAGTCTCTTCTTTGTTGTAACCATCTTTATTTTGCCTCCTCAGTATGAGTCTTGTCTTTTCCATGCCCACTGGAAATCAGCTCACAACCCTTCACACCCTTCAGCATTCCCCCCGCCCCCCCACCCCATCCCGCAGTCTCACACAGGCCGCCAGCTCTCTATGAGAAAATCTATAGTGCTCCTATGTGCACCAAATATTGCATTAAGCTCTACTTTCATTGTCTCTGTGACTATATATGACAACTCTCAGGCATTCTTTTCATCTCTAACCTTAGCAATCAGATGGTAGGTACTTGGCAAGGATGAATAGTTTACTCAAGGTCACATAACTAGTAACTGTGGCAGCCAAGACTCCCATCTGTACTGTTCATGATGCCAAGGTCATGTGACTCCCTGTAATTCTTACCCAAATTTCAGGTGCCAGTCCCCAGTTTGTATGTTTCTCGTGTCACAAAATTATCCATGTCATTCTACAGTATGGTGGGGTTTTTCCCCCCTTGGCTATTAAAGCCACCACAAAGCTAAGTATCTAAACTAGAAACTCTAAATATTCTATATTATATATATATATATATATATATATATATATATATATATATCCTGTTCTCATCTCTACATAGCTGTTACAAATGAATGATGATGTGATTTATAGGAAGATGCCCACAGATGTGGTTAAGGAAGAGAAAAACTCCTTGATGTCACCAAATGTGAACACTTGTGAACACACAGAGCAAAAGGCAGTGCTGTATGCTACCAAGTGAAGGTATTGGCACCATATGAATTTTTCTAGGAACCTGCCTTATTTCTACATATGCTTATAGTCAAGTAAAGGCTCTGCTACCAAAACCAAAGAGTTTCACAATACAACAGTTTAGAGATCAGAACATTGGTCTTTTGAATGTAACTGTTCTGAAATGAGGAGTCTGGGTTTATAATTTGGCTCTCCATTCTTCAATTCTAGAAGAAACTAAGACCTTTCTAGATTCACTCTGCTCCTCTGTGATCCCTAAAGTGTCTCTACTCTAGGTGACCCATGGACTGGCAGTGTTAGCATCACCATACTGCTTGTGAGAAGCTCAGCACCTCCGATAGTCCCTCCAACATTAATGAGACTCAAAAATCATCAGGCTGCTACGTGATTCCAGCACAGTGAGGACTTGGGGGTACTGTTTTTCCTACATGGTCAGAGCTATCCTGTGGGCATTGACATCCCAGAACATGAAAAGATTTTTAAAAGAAATAAAGAAACTCCAGAGCAAAGAACCCTTTTCATGTTGAAGCCAATATGACTTGGGAGTAGTTACATGCCAAATTTGTATTAGGTTCCTATTAGGTATAGACCTGCCTCATAATAGAAGCTCCCAAAAGCTGATGTGTCTTGTGGTCTAATTAAGCAATCATGAGCCCACCCTTTAGATAGAGTAACAACTGTCTATAATTGTGTGACACTTCCTCACAACAGCATCTACCTAACCCATTATTGGTGTTAGGGTGGTTCTTATTCTCTTGATCTAACTTCCATGGTACTATGAGAGTTCAAAGTTAGTAACTTGCTGCAAACTGCTTTTATATTCTTTTAACCCCAAATATAATGTATACCATCCTTTTTTCCCTTCGTCTGTTACTAGTTGGTTAGTTGGTTTTCTGGAGTTTGTTGTTGTTGTTCTGGTGGTGGTGGTAGTGGTGGTTTAGGGGAGGATTGGGAGTGTTGGTGTTCTTGTTTTTGAGATAATATTCTATGTAGAACATCCTGACCTCTAGTGTACTCTATATTCCAAGGCCGGCCTTGAACCCCTGATTCTCCTGCCACCATCTCCCAGTTGCTGAGATTGCAGATAGCCCACCACCATTCGTAGTTTGTTATCAGTTTTAATGACTTTCCATCTTCCCCTCTGCCCTTTGTCTGTGCTTCCAAGCCCATGAGAAGCAGAGAGAGAGAGAGAGAGAGAGAGAGAGAGAGAGAGAGAGAGAGAGAGAGAGAGAGAGTAGTTATAAGGTCATCCTGCGCAATCTCACTCACGCCTGACTTCAGCCTTCACTTGTGATAACATAACTGCAGTCGCTTAAAGGACCCCATGTGGAGAGACTGCTACACTCCACTTGCATCATTTTCCTGAACGCATGACCATGTTCAAGGATGTTCTTGTATCTTCTCATGTTACTGAAAATATACATATAAATACACTGATAGATACCAGTCCTGACACTTCATACAAAAAGAGATTGCAAAGGAAAAAGGCTATAGCAACCATTTAGGCCCCTAAGTCTTCTGCTTCTGCTTCGCTGGTTTTAAACATTTCTTTTTAAAGCCAGTAAGGCTTTTTTTTTTCTTTTCATACCTGCACAAAACATTTAAAATGGAGGTTGCTGGCTAAAGTGGAACAGACAATCTCAGAGCCAGGGAGGTTTCCGAGCCGACTCCCTTGAAGGTCAGGAGTACACGGAGCCATTCCCCACAGCCCCCGTGCTCAACCTGTCCCTCTGATGGGTACAGTACAATCGGAGGCTAGGCATACTCCAAGGGACTTTCGAAGGACACCCAGGCATAATGCAGCAACCAGGAAGACATGTGGTAGATGCTTTAGCATATCTGAATTTAGTGAAGACTAAAGTTTGGCTGTTGTTTCCATTCTTGGTCCCAGCTAAGGTTTTCCCCAGACTTTGGAGCTCAGCTGAGTCAAATCCTGCCTCACTGTGAACCAGAGTTAGGAATGCCTGCTGTCCGCCCACTGTTCTGCTTCTCACATCAGACTGTGCCCGACTCCTGCTCATGCTCCACAGTGCTGCTGGCCTGGCAGACCCTGGGGCTGTCACTTCCTAACTGGGTCCCACCAGATGTTCCTACTAGAAAAAAAAAAAAAAGAAAGAAAGAAGAAAACAGCTTAACCATCGCTAATTTGAGCGGCAGTTACACTACTACCTGAGGGGGTTGCCAAAGAGCCAGCAAAAAAAAAAAAAAAAAAAAAAAAAAAACCATGAATGCTGTCATGCTGTCTGACCTGGAGTCTATGTGATTTTCCTGGTGTTTTCCTCTCCTTTCTGTAGTTTTGTAATTAGGCTTATTTGTTTTGGGTTTTGTTTTTAAACTGGGTAAGTATATCAGACACTTACATTGAATTCACAAATCAGGGAATCGAAAAAAAAATGTGGAAGCGTCTGTAAAGTAGAGCTTTGAGGTCATTGGTCCTACCCCTGGACTCTGTAGATACAACAATAAAAGTAGAGAGGGCAGTGTGGCTTACCCTGGATCCCACAGTAGAAACAAGAAGATGGAATTAACTAAATTGCATTTCATCTCACAGCCTATTATCTGGAATTGGTTCTTGATGCATAAAAGTTTAAAATGTTACCAGTGTTAGATCATAAAAAGAAACCCTTAATTCTTACGGCAAAGAGTACAAAATGTAGGACTCCCACAAGTGAGTACCAACTACTCAAATGAACTTGTCAGTTTTATCCACAAGTGGCTTAAATAATCCAGTAAACATTTAGCAAGTGCCGGGCAAGTGTGAGGAGTTCTGATGCAGACCACAAAAGTTCCTAAGACCTTATTTCTTCACCAGTGAAGTTAATATACTGTGAGTGCTAACCTGAAAGTGAGGTGGGGTTAGAGAAATCTTGAGAGAACAGGTAAAAATAGGGTTTCTGCTAAAGAAAACAGGAGACACAGAGGCATGGAGGTGTTAGCTATGCAGAGGACTATGTCCCACAGTCAGCCTCATGTAATAAGCATGCTCAATAGAGACCACCTTAATTCACAACTGGATAAAGATGGTGCACAATAAGCTAAGAAAGATGATGATGTTGCTTTAGCTCAGCTTCCTTCATCTTCCTCAGCCCTGTGTGGACAATTGCCAATGCACTCAGGAATTTGAGATACAAGTTAGATTCCATGGGTGCCATTTATAAACATCAAAGGCTTCCAAATAACTACTAACTCTATCCCCATCAAAGATTCAGTTGTTCACAATGATAATAACAAAGATGTCTTATTTTTCTACTCATTAATCTATAGGTCAACTCTAGTTCCCTAACACAAGACCTTCCTGGGCTCCAAATTTAATTCTGATGTCTGGGTTGAATTTAACTTTGCACATCTTTGTTTATCTCCTAGTACTAGTACTAACCATTGAACACGTGCTCAGCAGATATGAGTCCTGCAGTAGTAGTGGAAGAAGAGCTTCGTGTACCTATAGCATAGGAAGAACACAAAGAGAATGGGTAGAACAGGGGTGGAGAGGCTGCTAGCCACCCATTCCATAGGCCAGCATCCGTGGAGCTACAGAGTACCTCCAACCACAGTGAGACTCAATGTGGCTCCCCTGGCACAGGGTGCAGAAGTATAATTCCAATACAGGAGGAGAGCAAGGAACTTGGAAGAATAGTTCTGTATCCTTGGGTTACCTTGTCACACAAATGTCTAAAAACAGAGCTGTGAGCTCAAAGGGAGAGAAGCAAAGATGTTAGGAGAAGGGAGAAAGGGAGGAAAGAAGACAAGAGAATTATAGTTTGAAGTGAAAAGATAAGCAGCCAAGGGCAAAAACATATGGAATTTCAAGGTACGTGGGTGCCTTTAAAGCAGAGGAGCAGGAAGAGGGCTACGAGTCATCAGATGGCTATGAATCCAAATCACCACCACGTTAGGCAACTTACACACAGGATCACAAGATACCACAATCCTTGGGCAGGGCGGGTGTCAATATTATTGTACTTATTTTAGAAAAGAGGGATGTGAAGCTCAAACGCTCTGTAGCTTACCAAAGATAGACCAAAAACATCAGTAGCATTTCTGGGTCTATCAGCTTCCAAAGTGCACTTTGGAAGACAGACTGAATAGGAAGCCATCTTGGAAACTCAATCAATAGGTAGTCCCACTCTAACAAGTTATAGTGACTCTTTCCTAAGCTGCTACTTGGGCAAAGGAGTGGGATCTCCTCACTAGCTGAGAAATTCTGCTAAGAACCATGTTCTCAGCTGAAGGATATAAATTGGTTGTTTTACTTACATTGATGTTAGCTGTATGACATGATATGGCCTAAATCTTTTTACTTGAAATAATGTGTTTTATAATTCATGAAGATTTCAGTCCTTGAGAAACAAGTCTAGAAATAAGACCAGAGCATCACAGGCAGGGAAAATGGTATCTGTCACAAGTATCACAGTGACAGTGCCTTGTGCAATTCATGTTTTTGGGAGTGGCTAGCAACTCAATGACTGATGACCCGTGTGTGCTCAGTAGCATCACTAGGGTGTATAGCAGGGAAGTGAGAGACTGGGTTAATTTCACTTGGCTTTTCTAATAAGAGAGTCACTGTATGTTCTGGCCCAAGGGTAGATTTATGAGTCTGGGTAAGATATTACTGAGTATAAACTGAGCCAAAGGTGGGGGTGGGGGCAAGCGGAAGGATTTTGCATTCATTTGTATAAGTGGTAACAAGAAGCTAAGCCGGGTAGTAACAGTAGAAGCAGAAATAAAGGAACAGATGGGACACCTTCTTTGGAAGAAGTTCTTGTGCAGCACATCAACCAGTCTGCATATCATTAAGGATGTGTCAACTGCATCTCGCAACTTCATTCGGCTGTGAAGGTTTCCTCCCTTCAGGTATATAGAGTCTCCATAATGTATCGGTCATCTGAGCCCGTGGTTTTTATTTAGACTTACAATTACCGTGAGGGAAGGATTCTGAGTGATTTGCTCTTTGCTGTTCGCATAGCATCCACCTGAAAAAAACACCGAGTTCTGGTAAAATAAGTGGCTTGTATGGATGCTGCCCTCTACACACACACACACACACACACACACACACACACACACACACACATACACACATACACAATTCAGTTTTCTTCCAAGAGACCCCCACCCCTTTTTTTTATTCTCAATTGTTTGGTATGGAGCAACAAGAGAGGTATTGGAGAAGAGGTGAACTTCCCTGGTCTCCATTAGGTTCATTTTGCAGTTGTCTGAGGGTGTCCCTGATTGCTTAGCTGGCAGTGACCATCAGGTATCCTAAGTGGGACAGGTAGTCAATGACTGGCCTTACGTATGTGAGCGCTGGTGGAGCAACCTGTGTAGAACCTATTACACAGTTCTCTGGGAGAGAACAGCTGACTTTTCTTTAAAATTATCAAGGCTCCTTAAGCCTGTTGGTAGTAGCCATTGCTGGGTTTTTCAGCTTCTTGGGTGAGTGTCTCTCTGCTAGGCTGTTCATTTCAACTCCAGTGTCCCTCGGTCTTCTGTTTCTCTACTTATTCCATAAGAGAAGTCTCCTATGTCTGGTGTAAGTGTTTAAATTAGTTCAACCGCTTGCTACCAAGACAGTGAGCATGCACCCCACTCTGGTAGTTTTTAATCTACCAAATAGGAAAGTGTACTGGCTGGTTTTGTGTGTCAACTTGACACAAGCTAGAGTTACCACAGAGAAAGGAGCCACCATTGAGGAAATGCCTGCCTGAGATCCACTGTAAGGCATTTTCTCAACTAGTGATCAAGGGGGAGGGCCCAGCCCATCGTGGGTGGTGCCATCCCTGGGCTGGTAGACCTGGGTTCTATAAGAAAGCAAGCTGAGCAAGCCAGGGGGAGCAAGCCAGTAAGTTACATCCCTCCATGGCCTGCCTCCAAGTCCCTGCCCTGTGTGAGGTCTTGTCCTGACTTCCTTTGGTGATAAACAGCAATATGGAAATGTAAGCTGAATAAATCCTTTCCTCCCCAACTTCCTTCTTCGTCATGATGTTTTATGCAGGAATACAAACCCTGACTAAGACAGAAAATACTCAGTACATCTGAGCATTGACTTTGGGTCCTAGTCTCTAGTTTCATACCCAACATTCACTTACTTGTACAAGCCACTAAACTTCATTTTTTAAAATTTTGACTCCATATAACCCATACCGAGCAAGAGCCATGTATGTGAGCATCGGTGATTAGCTAAAAGTGGGGGTGGGATGGGGGCGGGAGCAAGGGCCATGTATGTGAGCATTGGTAATTAGCTAAAAGTAGGGGCGGGAGGGTCAGTCGATAAAAAAGCAAACGACAGATGTCTAACACAACTGAATAATGATGAGTCACGCTGTAACTTTGAAATAGTGGGCATTTAAACCCGGGCATATTTTTAAGTTAGATTGAGAAGTGGAACAGCAGGAAAGGTGGAGGAGGAAAGGCAAGAAGAATCTCAATGGAGGATTCTGCAAGTGACAGAAATCGCATGACGCCGAAACTAAACATTTGAATCCTGAGTGCCTAAACAAATATTTTCTCTGCTTACAAACCAGACTCACATAGATTTCCATTAATATTTATTCTCCTTAAATCCGATGGAAGAGGAAAGCCCATTCTACATCTTGCCCTGTTGGTTGCTCCCAGCAGGCATTTCACTGGGGGCTGACGTCAGCTGATGAGGGGGCAAGCTCTCCGAAGGAGCCCCAGTACCAGACCCTGCCTTAGCACGCAGGCAGCATACGTTTCAGAAGTGAGTCACGTCAAAGGCAAGAACCATGAATCCAACTCAGATTTCAAATAAAGAATAAAGGACTTAGAAGACTCTATATAAAATTTTTCAACCCAGAAGTTCTTCCTGCCTAAATTATTTTCACATTCCAATTTAAACCCAGAAACATTATGTTGCTGTCACACTTCTTTGTTCCCCTGAAGTATTAAAAAAAAAAAAATCTGTATATAGCAGACAAAAAATAGAAGCTTGTCTGCCAGCAAGCTCCCTATTCATGGCTAACATACTGTAGAGCTAAGGCAGAACACATGGTCTTTTTAACTGCTCACCACAGCACTGTGTTTCTCTCCAGCGTGTGTGCACCACCTACAATACATGTCTTGCATAAGCATGAATCCCTTTGGAATGTTTAAGTCATGCAGTATTTTCACACACTTCGAGGTTGTGCATATGAGAATTACCATCTCTATTTTGAAAGTGCCGTCCCTCCAGCCTTCTGCATGGAACCCTGGTAACTCAACTGACATCACTTGAAATTTCCATCCCCACAGAATACCAATATAATCTCCAACGGGGGCTTGGCATAGCTCATCATCTCAAACACAGGGCTAATTTAGCAACTAAATTGGAAATTTCTGGGTGTGTTTTCGAAAACTAATTCAGCGTGAAAATTACTGATGATTTAGAATTGTTCATAGAGCATTTCCTTTTTCCTTACTTCTCCATCTAGAAATATCTGAGGCTTCATATCAGATTAATTTGCAAGTGGCAAGATGCTTCCTGTTATCAGAACAGAAGGGAACTGGTCTAGCTAATTCCTAATGTGGCATTCTTAATTACAGATGAGGCCCATCGGCCATGATGGCTACCATCCCACCTCTGTAGCTGAGTGGCTGGATTCCATTGAGCTGGGAGACTACACCAAAGCCTTTCTCATCAATGGCTACACGTCGATGGACCTGTTGAAAAAGATCTGGGAGCTTGAACTTATTAATGTAAGTTGGTCTCTTTCTCACACCTTCACTGTCCAACTTTTGATAAGATTTTGTTGCAGATGAAGGATTCTTCTTTCTTTGTAACTGTTTGGATATCTAATAAGGATTTACAGATTAAACTCGTGTTTGTGTGTGTGTGTGTGTGTGTGTTCGTGCTCAGAGGCCATTATCTTTTGACACCTTAAGGAGATGAAGTAAGGCCTAATGAACGAAAGGACCCTTGGGGCTTTTTCCGTTATCACCGTGGATGGGATGGTAAAATAAGCTCCCGTTGTGACTTTGCCCCTGATCACTATTAAAATCCAGAGTTACCAACCTTTCCTTTCTCCATCACATTCTTTTTAGGACTTTGTCGAGTTTCCTCATCTCTTTTCCTTAATTAGAGTTCAAACCCCGTGCTTGAAGGGACTGCTTCTGCCCTTGCTAAACAGGTTGCTGCAAATCATCAGAATGTTACTGGAGTTGGCATCCAATCATATGTTGTCTCTGTTTTATTCATACACTTGGCATAAATTTTCTATAAATGCTGGCCAGCATATGTCACCATATATTCAAGCCCAAAGCGGTCAACCTCATCTTCAAAGTGACTCTGATTCTCTCTCACTTCCGTTTTACCCTCATCTTTTTTTTTTTCCCTAATATAATGAAGTGAAGAAATGAAATAAAAAGACAACAGAAAATGCCTGTGTGCACTGGTGCTATGGTTTGGCATTGTAAGCTTTTCTGAGGACAGTGATAAATCATTCTGTCAGAGCTTTGTCTGGCTTTATATTCTAATGATTGGAGGAGAGTGGGCATTTGTAAATAGGAAAAACGGTACTGAGTATCACTGCTTCTTCTGAGCTCTCCCCTGCTCTTGTATGTTGCAAGAGTCTGGTTGCGACACATTCCATGCCATTAATTATTTTAATGAGAATTATCGCTATTAGCTAATTATCCTTTGCTTTTTTAAATGTAATCCTTAAAAATAACATCTTTCCTAGAGCATCTTACAGATATTGTTCCCGATTCTAAAAACTCACATGAAGTTGGTAGAATCTTGGCTTCTGGTTTGTCCTTAGTAACTCTTCACTTTTTTGCTTTTTAATCCCCTCACAAAAGCTATCCTTACCAGGAGGAAGCCATGATCTGAAGCTCTGGTTAGCATTGTTCTTGGTCTGTGAAGTTGCCTTGGGTTTTGCTCCGGCCAGGCACAGACCAGTTCCATGTGAGACTTGACCCTCTTCTCATGATTCCTTTCAGGCACTTTTTAATGAAGCCACTTTCCATAGATGAGCCAAACCAGTTTTCAACTTGAAATGTATCTCGCTTAGTGGTGTAACTTGAAAACCAATCCTATGTGATGCCCTCAGAATACAGTTGTTCCCTATGAAGAGTTGACAGGAAGTAACGTATTGGCATAGGCAGTACTTCCCGGTGGATTTTGGGAGGATTCTATAGTGATCATCCTATCAGGTGACATTGAGGTTAGTAATTTTGGGAAGCTCTCTAGGTTTGCTGCCTGGGCTTAGAGACTAATCACAAACACGTTTGAATTCAGATGGGGGGGGATGCCTTTTTGCCTACGGCACTTTCACGATTAGTTGCACTTGCTAAATTGCAGTTGGCCTTGGGAAATCTAGGGGAACATTTATGTTACATGTATTGCTTTCAAGTTTGAAAGCAAAGCTGCTGTGTTTGAGACCTCCTCTAACCCGTGTGTCTACCATCAACCCAGGATTTTTTTCCTTAAAGTAAACCCATTGGATTTAAATGTCTGTGACACCTGTATGGGAAATTCACATTCTGAATGGAAAGACTTTGCAAGACTTAGCTCAATAGACATGCTTACTGTGGTGGAATAAAACAAAACTGAGTCTTTCGACAGAATTAGAAAACAACTTCATAGCTCCAAGAGCCGAGAGGAGCTGACTGGTTAGAATTTGCTTGCTTGCTTGTTTGTTTGTTAATGTGAGAAGGGCTTTCAAAGCTTTTGAGTAATCTCAAGCTCAAGACTCTTTGATGTCATCAAAAGAAGACAAAGTTAAGACCTTTGTTTATCTGAACTAATGAAGACAGGTATGGTGTGGTCCCTTATGGGACATAGAGCTCAACTAATAAAATGTTGAGTACACATAATTTGTTGTTTCCTGGCTGATAAGGGGAACGTTCGGTAATCCTGATTTGAAGTAAAGGCTTCTACGGAGCTCATCTCATGGATCAATGTAGAGTGACTGACTTCCATCCCTGATCACTACAGTGACTGGCTGCTTCCCATCGCAGATCATTATAGCTGGCTGATGATTCCCAACCGGGATCACTGAAGTGAGTAGCTGGTTTTGAGGGAGCCAGACTGCTCTGGTGGCTATTTTCTCCTTGTAAAGTGAAGACAGAAATGCAAATCCAAGCTGTCAGAGGTTCAGCTGTTAGCAGGGAAAAGAGAGATCATCAAACTAGCCATGGGTCTGACTGTAAATATTAAGTATTGTCAGGCACTATGGGTAAAACACCCAGAGTAACATGGTAATGGGAATATGCTAGCCCTTCATCTCATGAGTATAACAAGCCTGTGAAACCTATTTTCTGGAGGAAATGAAGACAGTCTATGGCTTTGACTTGAACATTACAAACATTACAACATGCACATTTGAAATTATAAACTTGGAAAGCTCCGAAGATCTTTTCATTGTAGTATAGGTGGTTGTTTTTGAAAACCGACTTTGTTTGAATAAACAAGTCCGGGTTTCGGACCCAGAGCTGCCCAAAATGTTGGGTGGAGATAAAAGAATGGCCGTCTTACCATCAGCACAGAGAAAGTTTGAAGTCAGGAAGCACTGTGGGTTTTATGGGCCCAGTCCTGTCTCAAATTAGAACCTGAAATAGAGGCCAACAATTGACCCTTTTAGTTCTTCATCTGAGCTTCATGTTCAGACCCTGATGTTGGGCTGATTGGTTCCTGTCTTGGTCAATATTGGTGATGACCCTTCTATTGACCTGTTAGTCTTAAAATGTGGACATGTTAGGAGAGACTGCATGGAAAATTGTTCCCTTTGTAAATGCTACCATGAGCATCAGTTTGAGTTGTTGTCCCTCTGAGGGCTTGTTAAGGGAATTAATGACTAGTTAGCAGCTCAAAGGTCCATTAATTTTGTTTTCCTCTCAGAGGATACTCAGGCTTGACATATGGCATTAGCCAGTTTGACTAATGTTTCTACTGTTACCCACAACCTCAACAACTCTGCACAGCAGACATTTTAGATAAAAGGAAATCTATGTACTCTGTGAAATGTGTTTAGATTAATTATGAAATTAGAAATTAATACGTTGAGTCCCGTGTAAATAATTTGTTATTCATTTTCTGGACAATGAAAATGTATTAAACTTATGAAAACCAATGTTAATTTCTTTTATTCCTGTGTGCATACTAAAGGGACTTGGGTACATGCAAATAACTGGGAACACTGTTCAATTCATTAACTCATGAATCTCACTGTAGAACCTGTGATTAATTTCTTCCCATTGACTTTTCTATTATTTACCAAGGAAATCATTCTAACCAAGGATTAGTGTATCTGCAATGCTAATAATGACAAATGTTCCTATAGAATAGGCAAAAAAAAAAAAAAAAAAAAAAAAAAAAATCAGGTTTCAGTGCATTCTTAAATCCTCGCTCATAATACAGAATTGCTTTTTAAAAAAATATCTAATGCAGTGTTTGTTTTTTTTAATACCTCTGGGTAGAAGTTAATAAAGCGGCTATGGCAGCAATACCCCTGTGTAGCCTGTGAAAGCTGTCTCTCATCTCCCACAGATAACATTTGGAATCACGTTTGCGGCAGCAAATTGATTCATTTCTCATTTGCTTCTCACCCAGCTACTTCTGAAACTGTGTGCTTCCATTCACGAAGGACTGCCGTACGGATTCTCTAGGTTTCCTCAATGTTGATGATTTAATTTCTACCCTCCTGGGGGAATTCTGTGTCACCTAACACCATACCAATGTTGTAGCCCCAAAGGGTATAGGAACTGCACAGGAGGACCAGCAGAGTCATCTAACCTAGACCCTTGGTGCTCTCGGAGTCTGAACACCAACCAGAGAACATACACAGGCTGGACACAGGCCTCCCTAAACATGTGTACCAGATGTGCAGCTGGGCCTTCATGTGGGTCCTGAACAACTGGAGAGGGGGCTAGCCCAAAAGCTGTTGCCTGTATGTGGGATTTGTTCTTCTAGCTGGGCTGTCTTGTCTGGCCTCAGTGGAAGAGGCAGCTCCTAGTCTCACAGAAACTTGAAGTGCCAGGATGGGGGGATAACTGGGGGGGGGGCACCTGCTCAGAGGAGAAGGGAAGGAGAATGGGGGAAAGACTGTGGGAGGGGGTGACTGGGAGGGGCAGTGAGTGGAACATAGAGTGAATAAGTAAAAAAAAATGAAATTAATATTTTTAAAAAGCAAAATACAACGTTTTTAAAACATTGTTTGCTAACTTTACACCCATTCTTGGGTAATATCTGCCCAACTGTTTTAAATACCGTAGGTATAAAGCCCCTTGTCCAAAAAATATTTAAAATGTGACAATAGTGACCGCTGTATGTGACACAAAGCACAGGTGTTTCAGAGAGCAGCAGCTGATGTAGTAAACCTGCCTTGGCCCCATACCCTGAAGCCAGACCTACCCCCCATTCCTCTGTGTATGTCTTTATTTCTGTGGGCATCATTTTCTCCCTACCTACAGGACTTCCTCTAACATTTAAATAATGTGAGGCTGTAGTGGTGAGTTCTGTCTGCTCTCATACCTCTGGGACAAACTTTATTTTGCCTTCATGCCTGAAAAATACTTTTCCAGAGTAATTACATTTAAAATGCAGGCAATTTGGGCCCTTTCTATATTATTACTATTGGTTTTTATTTGTATACTGAGGTAACTTCATTCATATTTCTTGTGTATTGAGGTTTGGGGGGTTATTGTTTTTATTGGATATTCTATGTATTTATATTTCATGTTATCCCCTTTCCATCCCTATCCCATTTCTCCCTTCCCCTTGCTTCCATAAACTCACCTCATCAACTTGGCATTTTCCTACACTGGGGAAACAAGCCTTTACTGGACCAAAGTCCTCGTCTCCCATTGATGCCAGTCACTGCCATCCTCTGCTAGATATGCACCCAGAGCCATGGTCTCTCCATGTGTGCTCACTGGTTGGTGTTTTAGTCCCTAGTACCTCTGGGGGCAGGGGTTGGTTGGTTGATATTGTTGTTCTTCCCATAGGATTCCAAACTCTTTTACCATCTTCAGTCCTTTTTTTTTTTTAGCTTCTCCACTGGGGTCCCTGTGCTCATTCTGATGGTTAGCTGCAAGAATCCTCATTTGTAAAGGGCCTCTAAGGAGACATCCATATCAGGCTCCTGTCAGTAAGACTTCTTGGCATCAGCAAGAGTCACTGAGTTTGGTGGCTGCATATGGGATGATCCCAAGGTGAGGCAGTCTCTGGATGATGTTTTCTTCAGTCCTTGATCCCCTCTTTGTGCTATATTTCCTCCCATGAGTATTATTTTCTCCCTTCTAAGAAGGACTGAAGCATGCACATTTGGGTCTTCCATCTTTTTTAGCTTCATACAGTCTGAATTGTTTCTTGAGTATTTTGAGCTTGTGGGCTAGTGTCCACTTATCAGTGAGTGCATACCATATCTGTTCTTTTGTGACTGGGTTACTTCATTCAGGATGATATTTTTCTAGTTCCATCCATTTGTCTAAGAATTTCATGAAGTCATTGTTTTTAATATCTGAGTAGTACTCCATTATGTAAATGTACCACAATTTCTGTATCCAGTTCTCTGTTGAATAACATCTGGGTTCTTTCCAGATTCTAGCTGTTATAAATAAAACTGCTAAAACATAGTAGAACATGTGTCCTTGTTATAAGTTGGAGTGTCTTTTGGGTATATGCCCAGGAGTGGTATAGCTGGGTCCTCAGGTAGTACTATGTCCAATTTTCTGAGGAACTGCCAGACTGATTTCCAGAGTGGTTGTCCCAGTTTGCAATCCAATAAGGAACAGTGGAGGAGTGTTCCTCTTTTTCCACATTCTTGTTAGCATCTAATATCACCTGTGATTTTTATTTCAGCCATTCTGACTGACTCGGGTAAGGAAGAATCTCGGGGTTGGTTTGATTTGCATTTTCCTGATGACTAGGGATGTTGAGCATTTCTTGAGGTGCTTCTCGGCCATTTGATCTTTCCTCAGTTGATAATTATTTGTTTAGCTCTGCACTCCATTTTTAATAGGATTATTTGATTTTCTAGAGTCTAACTTCTTAAGTTCTTTGTATATACTGGATATTAGCTCTCTATCAGATGTAGGATTGGCAAAGATTTTTCCCAATCTGTTGGTTGTCATTTTGTCCTAATGACAGTGTCCTTTGCCTTACAGAAGCTTTGCAATTTCATGAGGTCCCATTTTTTTATTCTTGCTCTTAGAGCACCAACCATTGGTGTTCTGCTCAGGAAATTTCCCCCTGTGCCTATTTGTTCTAAGCTCTTCCCCACTTTCTGTTCTATTAGTTTTCATGTACCTGGATTTATGCAGAAGTCCTTGATCCACTTGGACTTGAGCTTTGTACAAGGAGATAATAGTCGGTTTGCATTCTTCTACGTGTGGACCGCCAGTTGAAACAAAAATATTTGTTGAAAATGCTGTCTTTTTTCCATTTAATGTTTTTAGCTCCTTTGTCAAAGATCAAGTGACCGTGAGTGTGTTGATTCATTTCTGGGTCTTCAGTCCTATTCCATTGATCTACCTGCCTGTCTCTGTACCAATACCAAACAGTTTTTATCACTATTGATTTGTAACACAGCTTGAGGTCAGAGATGGTGATTCCCTGGAAGTTCTTCTATTGTTGAGGTTAGATTTTGCTATCCTAAGATTTTTGTTATTCCAAATGAATTTGCAAATTGCTCTTTTTCTCTCTATGAAGAATTGGGTTGGAATTTTTATGGGGATTGCATTGAATCTATAGATTGCGTTCAGCAAGATGGCCATGTTTACTATATTAATCCTGCCAATCCATGAGCGTAGGAGATCTTTCCATCTCCTGAGATCTTCAATTTCTTTCTTCAGAGACTTAAAGTTCTTGTCATTTAGATCTTTCACTTGCTTGATTAGAGTCACACCAAGGTATTTTAAATTATTTGAGACTATTGTGAAGGGTGTTGTTTTTCTAATTTCTTTCTCAGCCTGTTTATCCTTTGAGTAGAGGAAGGCTACTGATTTGTTTGAGGTAATTTTATATTGAGCCACTTTGCTGAAGTTGTTTATCAGCTGTAGGAGAAGTTCACTGGTGGAATTTTTGGGATTGCTTAAGTATACTATCATATCACCTGAAAATACTGATATTTTGATTTTTGCCTTTCCAATTTGTATCCCTTTGACCTCCTTTTGTTGTCTAATTTCTCTGGCTAGAACTTTGAGCACTATATTAAATAGGGAAGGAGAAAGTGAACAGCCTTATCTAGTCCCTGATTTTAGTGGGATTGCTTTAGGTTTCTCTACATTTAGTTTGATGTTGACTACTGGTTTGCTCTATATTGCTTTTACTATGTTTAGGTATGGGCCTTGAATTCCTAATTTTTCTAAGACTTTTAACATGAAGGAGTGTTGAATTTTGTCAAATGTTTTATCAGCATCTGATGAGATGATCATGTGGCTGATTTTTTTTTGTTGTTGTTTATATAGTGGATTATGTTGATGGATTTCCATATATTGACTCATCCTGCATTCCTGGGATGAAGCCTACGTACTTGTTCATGAAGGATAATCATTTTGATTTTTTCTTGGATTTGGTTTGTGAGAATTTTATTTAGTATTTTTGCTGTATATTCATAATGGAAATTGGTCTAAAGTTTTCTTTGTTGGGTCTTTATGTGATTTAGATATAAGCATAATTGTGTCTTCATAGAAGAAATTGGGTAGTGTTCCTTCTGTTTCTTTTCTTTTCTTTTCTTTTTTTTTTTTTTTTTTTTTTTTTTTTTTTTTTTTTTTTGGAATAGTTTGGAGAGTAATGGTATTAGGTCTTCTGTGAAAGTCTGATAGAATTCTGCACTAAACCCATCTGGTCCTGGACTATTTTTGGTTGGGAGACTTTTGATGACTGCTTCTATTTCTTTAAGTGTTATGGGACTGTTTAGATGGTTAATCTGATCCTGGTTTAACTTTGGTACTTAGTATTTGTCTAAAAAATTGTCCATTTCATCTAGATTTCCCAGTTTTGTTTAGTATAGACTTTTGTAGTAGTATCTGATGATTTTTTCAATTTCCTCAGTTTCTGTTGTTATGTCTCTTTTTTCATTTCCGATTTTAATTTGAATACTGTCTCTGTGGTTAGTCTGACTAAGGGTTTAATTGATCTTGGTGATTTTCTCAAAGAACCAGCTCCTTGTTTTGTTGATTCTTTTTGTTTCTACTTGGTTGATTTCAGCTCTGAGTTTGATTATTTCTTGCCATCTCTTGGGAGCATTTGCTTCTTTTTGTTCTAGAGCTTTTAGGTGAGCTGTTAAGCTACAAGTGTATACTCTCTCCAGTTTCTTTTTGGAGGCACTGAGAGCTGAGTTTTCCTCTTAGCACTGTTTTCATTGTGTCCCATAAGTTTGGGTATGCTGTGCCTTCATTTTCAATAAATTCTAAAAAGTCTTTAATTTCTTTATTTTTTCCTTGACCAAGTTATCATTGAGTAGAGCATTGTTCAGCTTCCATGTGTATGTGGGCTCTCTATTGTTTTTGTTATTGAAGACCAGTCTTAGTCCATGGTGATTTGATAGGATGCATGTGATTATTTCAATCTTCTTGTATCTATTAAGACCTGTTTTTTAACCTATTATATGGTCAGTTTTTGTAGAAGGTATCATGAGGTTCTGAGAAGGTATATTCTTTTGTTTTAGGATGAAATGTTCTATAAATATCTGTAAAATCCATTTGGTTCATAACTTCTGTTAGTTTCACTGTGTCTCTATTTAGTTTCTGTTTCTATGATTTGTCTATTGATGAGAGTGTGGTGTTGAAGTCTCCCACTATTATTGTGTGTGGTACAATATGCTTTGAGTTTTAGTAGACTTTCTTTTATGAATGTGGGTGCCCTCGAATTTGGAGCATAGATGTTCAGTATTGAGAGTTCATCTTGATAGATTTTTCCTTTTTTGAGTATGAAATGGCCTTCATTATATTTTTTGATAACTTTTGGTTGAAAGTCAATTTTATTCAATATTAGAGTGGCTACTCAAGCTTGTTTCTTCAAACCATTGTCTGGGAAAAAAAAAATTTCCCAGCCTTTTACTCTGAGGTAGTTTCTGTCTTTGTTTCTGAGATGAGTTGCCTGTTTGCAGAAAAATTCTGGGCCCTGTTTATATATCCAGTCTATTAGTCTATGTCTTTTAATTGGGGAATTGAGTCCATTGGTGTTAAGAGATATTAAGCAATGGTGATTGTTAGTTTTGTTAGTATTGTTGTTAGAAGTAGAATTATGTTTGTGTGGCTATCTTCTTTTGGTTTTGTGGCAAGAAGATTACTTTCTTGCTTTTCCTAGGGTATAGTTCCCTTCCTTGTGTTGGAGTTTTCCATCTATTATCCTTTGTATGGTTGGAGTTGTGGAAAGATATTGTGTAAATTTGTTTTTGTCATGAAATATCTTGCTTTCTCCATCTATGGTAATTAAGGGTTTTGCTGGATATAATAGCCTGAGCTGGCATTTGTGTTCTCTTAGTGTCTGTGTGACATCAGTCCAGGATCTTCTGGTATTTGCAGTCTCTGTTAAGAAGTCTGGTATAATTCTGATAGGTCTGCTTTTATATGTTACTTGACTTTTTTCCCTTATTGCTTTAAATATCCTTTGTTTTGTGCATTTGGTGTTTTGACTATTCTGTGATGGGAGGGATTTCTTTTCTGGTCCAGTCTATCTGGAGTTCTGTAGGCTTCTGTATGTTCACTGACATCTCTTTCTTTAGGTTAGGAAAGTTTTCTCTAATAACTTTGTTTAAGATGTTTATTGGTCCTTTAAGTTGGGAGTCCTTGCTCTCTTCTACACCTATAATCCTTAGGTTTGGTCTTCTCTTTGTGTCCTGGATTTCCTGGATGTTTTGGGTCAGGAGCTTTTTGCTTTTTGCAAGTTTTTTATTATTGTGTCAATGTTTTTATGGTATTGTCTGCACCTGAGATTCTCTCTTCCATCTCTTGTAGTCTGTTGATGATGCTTGCATCTATGACTCCTGATCTCTTACTTAGGTTTTCTATCTTCAGGGTTGTGTCTTTTTGTGATTTCTTTATTGTTTCTATTTCCATTTTTAGGTTCTGCATGGTTTTGTTCAGTTCCTTCACCTGTTTGGTTGATTTTTGTGTTTCCTCTTTAAGGGCTTTTACCTGTTTACCTGTATTTCATTAAGGGAGTTATTCATGTCCTTCTTAAAGTCCTCTGTCATCATCATGATGTATGATTTAAAATCCATGTCTTACTTTTCCAGTGTTGTTGGAATGTCCAGTACTTGCTGCGGTGGGAGAACTGGGTTCTGAAGATGCCATGTTGTCTTGGTTTCTGTTGCTTAGGTTCTTGAGCTTGCCTTTTGCCATCTTGTTATGTGTAATGTTAGTTGCTTTCTCTGACTGGAGCTTGTTCCTCCTGTGGGCCTGTGAACCTGTGGACTTAGAGGTGAGAGATCAGCTCTCTTCTGTCAGGTTTTGGGTCCCATGGACAGTGGGTTGGCCCCAGCTCTGTGCGCAGATGGGGACCAGAAAGGTCAAGACCCAGGCAGCCCTGTGATTCCCGTGTCCTGTGATTCCTGTGCCTGTGTCCTGTGATTCCTGTGTCCTGTGATTCCTGTGTCCTGTGTCCTGTGATTCCTGTGTCCTGTGATTCCTGTGTCCTGTGTCCTGTGATTCCTGTGCCTGTGTCCTGTGATTCCTGTGTCCTGTGATTCCTGTGCCTGTGTCCTGTGATTCCTGTGTCCTGTGATTCCTGTGTCCTGTGTCCTGTGATTCCTGTGTCCTGTGATTCCTGTGTCCTGTGTCCTGTGATTCCTGTGCCTGTGTCCTGTGATTCCTGTGTCCTGTGATTCCTGTGCCTGTGTCCTGTGATTCCTGTGTCCTGTGATTCCTGTGCCTGTGTCCTGTGATTCCTGTGTCCTGTGATTCCTGTGTCCTGTGATTCCTGTGCCTGTGTCCTGTGATTCCTGTGTCCTGTGTCCTGCGATTCCTGTGCCTGTGAGCTCCCGGTGAGTCTCTCTTTGGACAGTCAGTGGAGAGAAAATGGGGTCTCCCCTGTGGGCTTAGGGGTGAGAGCTCTTCTGCATGTATTAAGTTTTTGAGCTTCTTAGATATGAGGCTAATATTTTTCATGAACTTTATAGTTTTATGAAACTATATATCTACATTTTTAAATGATTTATTTATTTTATATATGTGAATACACTGTTGCTGTCTTTAGGCACACCAGAAGAGAGGCATCAGATCCCATTACAGATGGTTGTGAGACACCATGCAGGTGCTAGGAACTGAACTCAGGCCCTCTGGGAGAAAAGTCAGTGCTCTTAACATCTGAGCCATCTCTCCAACCCCACATTCCTTTTCTTAAAATAGTGGTCAGGCTCGCCCCTCTCCCATCTCTTCGATTCCTTTGGATAGTTTCTAGTGCTGTGTCTTTGAGTTCACTACTCCTTTCTTCTTACAGCTAATTGCTCTCTATCCATTACGTTTTCATGGCCGAGACCCCAGAATTCCAACTTGAGTCTTTGCCCATTCCTCAACACCATTCTTTAACATCTCCAGTCCTTCTTCTAAACGTGTTGAACATGCGGGGCGCAGCTGTACTAACTCCTTTAATGTCCTTACTATCCTAACGCCTGCACCAGCTTGAGGTTGATTGGCGTCTGCTGGTTTTCTCCTCATTCTTTACTTTGCTTGTCTAGTTTTTATTTGTGCACAGACATGTCGCCTTTCACCCTGTCGAGGGATGGATAATCTTTTTATCTTCAGGATTGTGCTTCAGAGACGCTCTAAAGAAGGGTGGTCCCCATCTCGTGCTGAAGCTTTATTAGGCAAGACTAGAACGCTGATTGTTTGGCAAAAGGTGCTGAGCACTTGAACCAAACTGTGTCTTTGAAACCCCGGAGCTCCCCAGCCTGAGTAGCGTGGGAGCCATTACCAGCCAGATTCTGACCCTAAACGTTCTCTTTGCGCCATTGTCTGACTTCCAGAAGGTTCTTCACAAGCACCAGCGGTTCAGTACTCTCTCCCCTCTGCACAGCAAATTCTAACCGTGCTGGCTTCTCTAGACCCCTTTATCTTGGAAAGCAGCCCAGGGGCTTCCGAGGCCTCTTTCCTGCAGATGAGTGCACGTGTGTGTCCCCTTTGTTTGGTTCCGCTGTCCTGGGCCTCGCTCGCTCGTTCTCTTGTGTCTCATAGCATGAAAAAGGCAGCACACTTCCTGCAGATTTGTGGTTGCTTGTTCCAGGCAGGAAAGTCGGTGTGATTCCCCCGGGACTCCACCTTGAGCAAAACTTGGATTCCATGCTCCTTCTTATGCCCTAAGCATGGGCCCCACATCCAAACCGCTGCATCAGGGGTTCGCTCACATGAGACACCCGGGCGGGCGTAACGTGCTTGAAAGCATCCCAAGTGATTTCAATGTGTAGCCTCTATAACCAGTGGGGACTTACTGAAAGGATTTTAACCAAGGGGCATGGTGTGATCAAAAGCGGTAAGCAGGATGAGAAGCTGACATACGGAGGGAGAAGTAGCTGAGTCAGCAGCTCTGTTACAGCTATTTCCAGGTATGGCTGTATCAGGCACAGAGGCGATGATGAAGATGATGATGCTGATGATGAAGATGGTGATAAAGAAGATAATGAAGATGATGATGATGATGATGATGATGATGAAAATGATGATGATTATGATGATGATGGTGGTGATGATGAAGATGATGATGATGATGAAGATGAAAATGATGATGATTATGATGATGATGGTGGTGATGATGAAGATGATGATGATGATGAAGATGATGACGGTGGTGGTGATTAACACCATTGTCTGTCTCTAGCATTGAGGGCATGCCTAAATTAGAAGTCAGTAAATAGAGTCAGTTGTCTCAATCACAAGCCCATGAATCAAAAGGATGGTAAATTATAGTCAATATTCCAAGGAACAAGGTAATACCAGACATTCCACAGAAGCTTTTGATGGTGGCCTGACCCCTCAGAGGCTAAGCTTCTGTCAGATGGAAATTTTACTTACTGTTTATAAAGAGAAAGGCACACTGGGCAGCCAGGTTTCAAATGTGCCCTCTTTTCTTTCATCTTTATTTTGGAATCGGGTCACTTTGCTTTGAAGCCTATATCCACCACTCAGTATGTGGCCTTAAATCACTTCCCTCTCTGGGACTCGGTTTCTGGTGTATAAATAGGCGACAGTAATATCTGGCCGGCTGGTTCCTAGGCTTCCTGTGAGGCTCAGATGACAGCTTGCTATTATCCACCCCATTCTCTTCTCTCTGGCTTTATTTGCCTTTTGCCTTTCCTTGGTGACTTCCCCAGATCACTTTCCCAGAGTTCCGCTGGAGGCTGGTCCCTTGGGGTACATCTTCATAGCTAGGTGTGTTTGATTCTTCTGCCTACAGCTCGAAGGGCTGGCATGGGGGTGGGGGAGCACAGGCAGCCCCATGTGATGTGTAAATGCCACATCTCTAGGAATTAGGTCTCTGTCCTTTCTTATCCACAACTCCAGTCTCCGGCCGGCTCCCTCCCAACCCCCTTTTCTTCGTTGTTGATACTTAGGTAGAACACTGCTAGAACCTTTACCCTCAGTTATGTGCACACTGATGTCTGACCCTCGGCACTGACCTGGAGGCACCCAGATTCTTTATTCTTGAAACGGGGCGGGGCATCACCTTTACTCAGAGGCTACGGGTTCATTCAGCCCCAAGTCATTATGGTCCTAATAAATCTGAACCTGTCGAGAATTTGCCCCAAATTTTTTAAACTCATAGTGGTGGGAACCTCTGCTTTTCAAAGCAGTTCGGTGACCTCTGTTCTCTGAGACTGGACTTCAGCACGTAATAAAGAGCGTTGTAGTGAAGCCAGTGGGGTTTGTTTCGGTTGTTGTGGTTGTGATTATTGTTTTCCTGGTTTTCTCACATTTCTAATATGGCAGGTAATTTTTTTGTTGTTGTTGTTTCTTTAAAAGGTCTTTTTTCTTTTTCAAGACCTTTGGGACAGACCTTGTTACTGAAGAAGTTCAGCTCCATTGCTGGTAAATTGTGACAAACTGTTCCTACTCCCAGGAGATTTCTCTCCAGAGAAATACCTAGTGAAATGCTCTAGAGTATAGAAAATAAAAGGGAGCTGTCCTACACACACACACACACACACACACACATGCAAATAACCACTCTGTGCTGCTCTGCCGGAGAAATCTTTCCATTTCTATTTGAAGAGACAATCCTATATTATGCTAAAGGGACAAAGAAAGCCAGAAAATCCATTTCCCACAAGAAAAACTATTAAGAATTTTGGAACCTATAATACACGCTATCCTGCCAGAGACGGGCAGTAAGTGATATGAAAGAGAGAATGGGGAAGAGTCAACACGGCCATCAAGGGAGGGGCCAAGGTTTGAACCGCTAATGATGAGCGCAGTGATTCTGTGGCTTAGAACTCAGTGTCAGTTTTAAAGACGTGTAAGGATTGCCTGGAGTTTAATTTTAAGCTATTTCGTTTTTTTAAAAATGTATTATGTTAAACAGCCAAGTGTGGTCTCAGATGCTTTTTGATCTCAGGCAAAGAGCTGTTAGCTTGAATCTCAGAAACGCATGCAATCTTACAGTGCAGACGCTATGTCTGGCGCTCTACCGCCACCTGGTGGCCACATACCTAAAGCACAGGGCAGGGTACTAAATGAAAAACCAAATACTTACATGCAGAAAACGATAGAACTGAAGTTTATTCTGTGTCCGTTTCATACCAGTCCCTGTTTCTAACTCCTTGTCACTCATTAGACTCTTATTTTTGTAGACATTTGAACACAAGTTTCAAACGCCACGTGATCAAAATTGTCTTAACCAACATGGAAAACCTCCTGTAGCCTGCAGTCCAGTTAAGATGAATCAGAGAGTACTCCTTTAAATATGCACGTATTACCCACTGGCACACTTTCCTACCTGTTTATAGATGCCTTGAATGGGATAGGGAAGGGAAATGGTTAGCAACCGGGCTTAAAATTCACAATTTCACAAAGAGTTCTTCGAGGATCCCAGCTCCTCCACAAAACTGGGGCTCTCTCTTCCTTGGGCAAGTCACTTGGCCTTGAACCCTTCATTTCCAAGACCCTGAAATCTGGATTAATAATCCTCTCCATACTCCTCATAGTACTGTTTACAGATTTGAAAAAAAAAAAAAAAACCCGGTGGCATGCTTTCACATTCGGATTTTTTCCATTTAAAGAAGGCTAAGCAACGGTCCAGCTTCCAAGTTCCCAAGACTGACAGAGGCAATTAAGAGCAGTCTGCATTCTTAATCGCTGAGCCATCTCTCCAGCCCTGCGCATGCTCTGTGCTGAGCCCTGCGCATGCTCTGTGCTGAGCCCCTACTTGTAGCTTATCTGCTAACAAGTGGCCAAGGGAAACTATTTTGAATACCCGAATCAACATGGGAGGGGAGAATCTGACCTGTCTCTTCGCAGAACGAACCACAAATCCATATAGCAAATTCACACGGGCACGGAGAAGGATGAAGAATCCGGGCCAATCAGCCCACCACAACAGTTCTAATAAGCAATGAAAGGAGAAAGGCGTTTGGAATTGTGGGTAGTCAGATCATTCTTTGTAAGCCTTGACTCAGATTCGTGAAATCAAAATTATCTTCAAAAACATAAGACAGAAGAAGTAAAAAATCCAGGTGGGGAACTGTATCAGTCTTAAGTGAGAAACCTGGGATCAAGAATGTCAAAAATCAGTGTTGAGAACAATAACTTGGATGACAAGCATGCTGTGAGTAATGGAGTCGCCAGATCTGTGAGACGCTGAGAGTTTTTGTTGGTTCGTTGGCCAGCAGACTAGCCTACTTTAGAAAGGAAATCCTGAAGTCTTCTCTCGTGGAGAATCAGTCCTGTGCTCTCTGCTCAACCATGCCATGCAGACTCAGCTCAAAGTGGAGATGCAGACAGTGGAATTGGGTCTGTGGGCTAACTGAATCTTCTAGGCGTGTTCCATCGAGCACCTCATAAGAGAAACACCTCTGCATATTTCCCTTCACCAAGAGCTTGTCCTCTAGCATTTGTCCTCAGGCTCTACCCACTCCTTCCCATGCAATGTCAGGATCCTGACACCACCACTTAGGGCAAGTTTCCAAGCAGCCTCCTCACCTTTGAGCAGAATGCTACCAAGAGTAGGTGTGTGACTTTTTTCCTGAGATCTATATTCAGTTGATGCATAAACCCCTAGCATCTCCAAACTCATCCTGGATGTACTGAGGAAGCTAGGTCTAGAATCAGACTGCTAGAATTTGAACCCTGTCTGCCTTGGTTTGGTTTGGTTTCACTTTGTCTAGCATGATGTGGTTTGGTTTGATTAAATGTGGTTTTGTCTGGTTGGGTTGGGTTAGGTTGGGTTGGGTTGGGTTGGATTTGCTGTCGTGCAGTGTGATTTGGTGTTGTTTGGCTTGGTATAATATGGTATGATTTGGTAAGGTGTGGTTTGGCTTGCTTTGCTGTGCTATGTATGATTCAGTGTGGTTTGGTGTGGTTTGGTTTTGATTGGTATGGTGTGATGTAGTGTGGTGTGATTTGGTATAGTTTGGTGTGGTTTGGTTTGGTATGGTGTGTAGAGTGGTCTGCTGTGGTGTGATTTGCTGTGGTATGGTGTAGTGTGATGTGGTTTGGCTTGCTTTAGTGTGGTTTAGTGTGATATGATTTGGTTTAGTTTGGTGTGGTTTGGTGTGGTATGGTGTGGTTTGGCTTGGTTTGGTGTGGTATGGTGTGGTTTGGCATGGTTTGGTTTGGTTTGGTGTGATTTGGTATGGTTTGACGTATGGTGTGGTATGGTGTAGCCTACTGTGGTTTGGTTTAGTGTGTTTTAGTTTGATTTTTGACAGCTGAAGGTAATTATTATTGCTAAGCCATTGGCAGCTCACAGGGGCAGGATGTGCATGTGTTTCCATTCTGTTATTTGCCCCCAGCTCCCAGAATAGCAAGTGCCAACCAATATTCTAACTGACCTGGGGATGTATGTGGGAGAGACACAGCTCCCAGCGCTACTCCATCAAATTGTACTTCAGAGCTCCTCTGGGAGATGTGCTCTGTTGTGCTGTCCCTTTGCAGACGGAGAGGACTGGTAAGGTTTTGAGGAGAAAAGCCAAGGCACACCCCTGATGGCATATATCCCTGAATATCTTGTGTCATGAAAAGGGATGCACCAGGCTGGTCTTGAAACACAGACAGGACGGCAGGGTCAATAATCCATGAGCCGTACAGAGAAACTATTGAGCGGAGCTGGCTAAGGTGGCTGCCACGCATAGATAGCACCATCTTCAGGTGGCCACTAGGTGACACGTGTTGTTCATGGTTGGGCATGAAAGAACACTGCTATACATGGTGACAAGTATGCGCAGGTGTATGTGCATAAGGGAGCAGATAAGAGAAAGAGCAAGATACAAGAAAAAACATATCTTGACCTGCAAATGCCAAGGGTCTTGGAAGTCTGAAAAGTCAGGTTACGTGGAAAAGTTCAAAGCAAATAAGCAGACCCCGAGTACTATGCGTTCTCCCCCAGCCCTCCAAATAAGTATGTAAACAGATCGTCCTTAGATGTACGTCTCCTTTGAACTGTCCCAGCCTGAAAGAGCAGGTGACAGCCCGCAGGCATCTGAGTGAACTAAGTTATTGGTGCAGTGGGCCATTTGCACCTCGGGTGCAGGATTGGATGGTCTGAGGGTAGAGAACGGCAGGGATACAGAGAGACACTGACAGGAAGCAGAGCGAGAAGGAGGCTGGACACGGGAGCTGAGCCACAGTCATGTTCTGTCTCCATGCACTGCCTAGAGCCAGTCCCCCGAGTGCCAGACTCCCCTTCTGCTTCTGCCGGACATCACTGCCTAAGGACCTGATTGTGAAGACTACGCTCTATGTTCGTCCCACGGTGGTGCTCTTCCTGCGTAGTCCCTGGGTGACCTGCTGTCGGGGGAAGAGTGGAGAAGACAAGGAAGGAGCCACAGGAAGCAAGATTGTCGGAGACAAGCTGTACCCATTGCAGCAGAGGGTACAGAGTAGCTGCCACTTACAGATCTCTCATCCCCTGCCACCTCGGGGGTACTGCTCTCGCCAGGGTGCCTGGAGTGTTGGGTGAAAGGCAAACCAGACAGAAATGTATTTGTAGGGGTCTTTAAGGGTGCAGAAGGTGCTCAGGAGACTGAGACAGAAGGATCTCAAGTTCAAAGCCAGTCTGAGCAACATCAGGAGGCTGTCCGGAAATGAACAGTACAGGGGGAGGGGCTAGTGAGGTGGTTCCTTGGATAAAGGCACTCACTGCCAAGTCTGCTGACCTGAGTCACAGGGTGGAAGGAGAGAGATGATTCCTGGGCTTTGTCTTCTGATCTTTTGAGCTGTTATATGTGTGTGTGTGTGTGTGTGTGTGTGTGTGTGTGTGTGTGTGTGTGTTCTTGCAGAGAGAGAGAGAGAGAGAGAGAGAGAGAGAGAGAGAGATTAGCTCCTTGATATAAAGTGCTTACCTAGCATATGTGAACCCTGGGTTCAATTCCCAAAACCAGCAAAAAAATTAAATACATGCAAGCATATATACATACATACATATATACATACGTACATACGTTGGAGCCATGTTCTAAAGAGAAAGTCAGTAGGCAGAAGATAATATGATATCAAATAGGAAAACATACAATATGTTTTGTAATGTTATAATCTCTAACAAATAGATTAGATATTAAGAAAAGTTGTCATATACATGAAGGAGATATGACATCACTGGGCACATCTCTGAAGAAAATGGGGACTTGAGGAGCCTTCCAGGCTGAGGGAATGGACGGTGCAAATACACTGTGGTCGCTGTTTGAAGGAGGAGGAAAGCTAGAGGGTAGGCTCATAGCAAATGGTGTCAGGACCATTTGCCAAGATTGCCAAGGACCAGGCCCGGGAAGATGCAGAGACTGGGCTGTATGCCAGGTAGGAGCCCAAGCACCAGAGGGGTTTCAAGTGGCAGAGATGCTTGGCTTGGGATATCTGTGAGAACTGCG
Organism: Micromys minutus; assembly: GCF_963924665.1. Lineage (NCBI taxonomy): Eukaryota > Metazoa > Chordata > Mammalia > Rodentia > Muridae > Micromys > Micromys minutus. Next base: position 40,696,993 of record NC_137957.1, on the reverse strand, counting down.
TGTGGCTACTATGGAAGAAGCAGGTGCCAAGTGTGGGCAAGACGGTAGAGCCAGTCCTAACAGCATTTGTGGGAAGAGTGGGACTCTTTGGTTCAGGCTTTGCTGAAGACAGGCTTGCTGAAATTAAAAAAAAAAAAAAAAAAAAAAGCCACAAGGGAAATGAAAGGAGGTGAGTGCCGGTGTATGTTCCCCAAACTACTTCCTGAGATTGAGTGGAAAGTTGGGGAATAGAATCCACAGCTGCACAGGAATGGGGTAAGCTGAGGTACCTATTCGGATACAAACTACAGAAGCAATTGTCTGTGGGTGCATGTAACTATTCTGCTCCTCTCTACATTAGAAACAATGATGCTACCGACAGTCACTGTGGTCCAAGGCTGGAAAAAAGGCACTGTGAAGCCAAAACCAATTTCCATGCTCTGCAACCTGCAGGAGGCCATCTTTCCCAGCAGAATCTCTTTGTTTTTACAACCAGGTATTAGAGCCTTCAGCCTGGGGCTCGGAGCACAGGGGCTGCCCTTTCTCCTCTGCCACACACTGGGCAGCTCATCCTCAGCTATTGACCTGCTATTTGTAGAGCCCCTTGATGCCATCATTAAGACGATATCCTGAGCAGATAGAAGCCAATGACTGTTAACCCTGAGGAAGAACGAGGCTGGACTTCACACACGGTGATTGACAACTTGTCCACCGCAGGAGTGTGAATTATTTCATCCTGTTCCAGCTGGCTTGCTTCCCAAACGGTTCTCTCACGTGGATCTGAGAACAAGGTGCAGGGGGAAAAGGGGAAACCTCAGGTCCGCTCGCTCGTCCTGATTTTTCAAACTCAAAGAGTTAAAGTGTAAATTCCTTCCATTGAATTTAAAATTATTGCCCCGGAAAAGCTTTCTTCTTTATTTACTAAGATCATTTAGGACTAGCAAGATGGCTCAGCAGATCAAGACACCTGTCCCCAAGCCTGATAAGTTCAATTCCCGGTTGCCACAGTATGGAAGGAGAGGACTGATCTGCAAAGCTGGCCTCTAACCTCACATATGTGCTCTGACACTTATGTGCACACACACGTGCACACACACATACATGCACACACACAGACACACATGCACACACATATATGCACACACACATACACACACACACACACATACACACAGAGCATAGGGGAAGTACCCAAGAGTGCATATGCATGTACAATAACATTTTTCATTATTATTATTTCAAGTCCACTTGCTTCGCAATCTTCTACCTCTGTTCCACAGAAAGGAGTGTATCTAGATGTGTTCGGCTGCATTTGCTCACCATTCAGTGACTAGCTCAGTCTGAACTAGGCTTAAGACAATTGGGGGAGGGGAGGGTTCCAAGCAATCAAGTCACTGAAAACCTGTACAGGGACTGCTGAGGCCCTTCGGATGTAATAAACAGGACCTGTGTTTGCATGGCCCTAGTCATCTAAAAACAAAAACTGCAGTTGGTTCCACTGGGAGGGAAACAAATGAAGAGTTCTCATCATGGGTTAATGTTTTCCTTCTTTGAGAACAAGGAAATCCTCCCAGTTCTTTGTTTCCATAGATTAGGATGATGCTGTGATACATCCAGCAAGAGAGACCTCAGATTCTGCCAGGACGCAGCATTAAAAGTGAAGTCACTCCTGATATCTGACGTTTGCAGTCACGGCCGCTGTCAGGTGCTGGCATTCACTGACATGCTTTGGTAGTCCCTTATACATCCCCCGATTTAAAATCGCTGTGCGCCTAGCAAAACTCTGAAAAACCCCTGTGGGGATGGATGTGTAGGCATGCGTGATTGGAATACTCCGAGGAAGTCGACACAGAGAGTCATTGGAGCTGAAAGAATCAAGGAGCTTCTGTCTGAAATGACAGGCTTGCCTGTGTCAAGAGACCTCCTGAGCAGTTTAGCCAGCAGAGCTGTGGTCCTTTCGAGATGGGAACGGGCAATCCTGAAAACTTTGTGGAAGCTCAGACACTAGTGACTTGCTTACCATCAGCCCTGGTTGTCTCTTCTGCTTCTTCCTGACATGTCCTTGCTTATACTTAGCTGTATATCCTCTGACTCTTTGCAAACTCCAAACATGACCTGTGATGGTCTAAATGAGAATTGGTCCCCTGTTGGTGGAGCAGTTTAGAAAGGATTAAGAGGTGTGGCCTTGTTGGAGAAGGTGTATCACCAGGATGGGGCTTGAAGCTTCAAAAGTGCTCTCTCTCTCCCTCTCCCTCTCTCCCTCTCCTTCTCTCCCTTTCCCTCTCTCTCTCTCCCTCTCCCCCTCTCCCTCTCTCCCTCTTTTCTCTCCCCCTCTATTCCTCTTCCCTTCTCCCTTTCCCCCTCCCTCCCCTTCCCCTCCCCCCATCTCTCTCTGCCTCCTACTTGTGAGTCAGTTGTAAGCTCTTGGCTACTGCTTAAGCACCATGCCTCTCTGCCTGCCTGCCTGGCTGGCTTCTGCTTTCTCCACCATGATTGTTGTGGCTCCCCTCTGAAGCTGTAAGCAAACCTTCAATGAAATGCTTTCTTTTATGAGTTTCCTTGACCATAGTTTCTCTTCACAGCACTAGAGAAATAAGACATACCCTTTCCTTAGGGCCATTAAACTCCATGTCCCACTGACAGGATCACTCTGCGAACATCTTAATCCTCTCCTTCTACAACATTTCAGCTCAGCTGTCACATGCACCAAGCCATAGCTTCCTCATCTTGAAAACTCATTAATGTCTTTGAATACATACAATTGCATACATTACAATTCATAACAGTAGCAAAATTACCAGTATGTGCCTGTCTTAGTTAGAGTTTTAATGATGTGAACAAACACCATGACCAAAGCAACTCTTATAAGGACAGCATTTAGTTGGGGCTGTCTTACAGGTTCAGAGATTCAGTCCAGTATCAAGGTGGGAGCATGGCAGCATCTAGGCAGGCATGGTGCAGAAGGAGCTGAGAATTCTGCATCTTCATCTAAGGGCTGATAGTGGAAGACTGACTTCCAGGTAGCTAGGGTGAGGGTCTTAGAACAGTCACAGGTAGAGGAAGAGGTACAAGGTCAACAGCCAAAGGAAATCCAAACCTTTTCAGCATGACTTCCAGGAACTTATACCTTTTTGACCACAGCTCAACCACTATCTAGCTTCAAGAAGATGGGGGAAGGTATCTGAGCCTTCCCCAACCTCTGAAGAAACAAGAGGAGGGGATGTTGGGATGGATTTTGCATCGTGCAATTGATAGTATCAGTCACAGCACTCTAAGACTAATGCCCAGAAGACCATACAACCTCTGGAAGGGTCCTATGCTGTTGTCAATAATACTGAGTGAGAAGATCCAAGTACACTGTGTAGAGCTAAGAGGATAATAGATTTTTTTTTCAATATTGTTGACTTGGGACATTTCTGGAAGGTATAGAATAGTTTCAAAATTTTACTGATAACCTCATCCATCTTTTAATTATCCAGTTCTTTTACCCATAAGCATATTGCTAGCTATTTCAGGTTAAGAGTAACCAGCCAATCGGGAGGTTATTTTTAAGGGTCAAGGCAGAAATGAACACAAAAAATGGGAATTCATTGTGTGGTGGACTTAATTTTCACCTTGGCCCTTCTTGCCTGCAGATGGAAGAACAGGGGAAGAGAGATCAGAGAGAGAAAAGCCGTGTGTTTGTCTTGCTTACATTATGGAATGACCTTCCTTTGCAAAAGTAAATCAGTGGGTATGAGTTGAGTTCCCAGTCTACCCCATTTAGAGGCTTTTTGCCACTGACCTGCCTTGTGCTGGGCTCTGTGTCAGTTACTGGGAAGTGGTCGATGAATAGATTCAGGTCTCTCTGTTGAAGAGCTCACAGCCTAGTGACAGCGAGAATTGTATGGTGTGACACCAGTCAGGTGTGAGAGTTGCATAGGGACACTTTGACAGGGACCTTAGAGTAAGCCTTTCAGAAAGATTTCAAAAGCCAGAGGCTTTGGGGGAGCAGACCCACACAGCGTCGTCTGGAGAAGGCAGTATGGTGAGCTTTTGTGCTGTGTTGCCTGTGTTGCCTACGTAAGACTTAAACAAGATCAAGTGAGCCATTGAAAGTGGAGGAGCTCATGACCCAACCCTAAATGGGGAGCTGTGGCTTTGGGGAAGGGGGGAGTCAGGTATTTTTAAGGATGTGAACCCCTGATTAAGTCAACCATGCTCCAGAGGAGGGACTCAAGCCTGTGAATATATGGGCAGCACAAATTGGAATCAGTGAGTTTAAAGAAAAAAAATTAAAAGGACAAAAAGTTGGGAGAGGGTGGGGCTGGAGGCTGGAGTTGGGGGTAAATCTGGAAGTAGGAGGAGAAGGGAGAGACAAGTGTGTAAAAATACATAGGCTGCATGTATGAAATTCTCAAAATACTAATGAAGCTATTGTAACTAATGAAGCTCTTACATTATAATCTAATGGTTATGTTACAGTTTTTGGGTGAGTCTTGATGGGTTAGTCCTGATGGCACATGCCTATTAATTCCAGCAATGGATAGGCAGACACTGGCGCATCTCTTGTGTGTTTAAAGGTAGCCTGGGCTGCTGAGTTCTGGGCAGTCCAGTGCAACAGAGTGAAACCCCGTCCAAAAAAAAAAAAAAAGAAAGTGATCTCTGTAGGGGAGGAATCAGTACTGGCTTCATGGAGGAAGCTCAAAAACAGGGTGAGAAGAAGGCTCTGCTAGGAGGAAGGAGATGCAACAGGAGTGGACAGGAGTGGATACCGGGCTGGCAATCTTACTCCTGTCCCACAGAAAAGACAGAAAAGAGCTACAAGAAGACGCAGGGTCGATAAAGGGGTTAGGGGTGCACTAGACTTGGTCCCATGTTGACCCATAAATAGAGCTCAGGAGTGACATCAAAGGTCTAGCCATTTTCAAGATGATCCCCATAGCCACTGTCAAGCCATGTCCCCTGTACCCAAGGACTGGAGTTCCCTCCATCCTGCCCACTTGCAAGCAAAGGCTGCAATCCCTTGTGCGTCCTTGATTCGCAGCCACAAGGACCTGACAGTGGGGTGTAGGATGTACCCAGGCCAACAACCCAGCCGACTGTACAACAGGATCAAAGTCGAAATAGTGAGAGCCAGTGTTTCTTTGGTGATGGGGACTAAGGCTGAATCACACTCCCTTGACTACTCCCATAGGAGAAGTGACCAAGATAAGGTCCTGCTACTTTCCCAAAGTGTTCTCCTTAGCTCTGTAACTGACAAAGCATTTCTATCCCTTGGAGGTCTGATGACGTAGGCGTCATCCTTCCTCCGGATTTCACAACAGAAGGGCTGGAAACCAGCGCATGTTCAGCACACCCAGGGGATGTGGTACATGGTGGGCCAGGACTCAAGCCTGAGTCTGTTGGAATCCATATCTCTTTCCAGAGCTCCCAGGCATGTTTCAGCTGATCTTTTTATAACTTAGCTACATCATGTTCAAGGCTGCCATCTCCCAGAATATCTGTTAAACACGCAGTGTGCCTCATGCTTCTGGGTTTCTCGCCAGTTACTGGAGAAATATGAGTCTCAAATGTGCTTCTTGGAGACTGTTAGGTTTCTGTAGAAGAGCCTGCCTCTTGCCCAGGGTTTTATTAACTCCCTGCTATGCGTGATGAGACTTTCCCCGGTGCGTCTCTTGACAAGCATGCCATAGGGGTTGTGCTGTTAGAGGACCGAGCGAGGGAGGAGGGAAAGCTGGGCAGCAGTGAGGCTGACCCAGCCTCGCTCACGGAGAACCTGTGGACCACTATGCAGCATCAGAGCCCCGATTGTCCCCTCTCCATCACATGCTCCTCCTCTGCTACCATGAGGAGTGACAGGGACTCAGTGGGTGGCAGTGTTCTTCCCACATCAAGGACTTTAATATGCAACAGATAGCTCAGGAGAAGCATCGGAAAGAAGGGTGCCTTTATCAGATATTTAACAGGCTAATGGTGGATTTGTGTCTTATCCAATCTATACCTTGCTGGGGAAACAGAGACTCTTTTCCTTTCTGATAATCATACCCCAAAAGAGAAGCAGCAGGAATCAGTACAAAAAAAAAAAAAAAACAGTCTGCTTTACATGTCCCTTTTAATATAATCACCTGCAGTTGGTTCTGCGAGCAAAATCTCTGTTTCTCTTTTTTTATTAAAAAATAAGAATTATGCATATTTATAAGCAGGCTTGATTTACTGAGCACAGATGTAACTACAATCCCCAGTCTGGATTTTCCTCTGATTTCTTTATATATCATTTTGTGGTTGAAAAATTTTTATTTCAATAAACTTGGTTTGTAATCAAAGGTACCCACGATCCCTTTCAAAGATAAAACATCATTTAGTGTGCATTAAACAAACGTTATAAAAATCCCATGGCTGAACCTTTCCTTCTCATTCTTTGAAAAACAAGCGACAGTCACACAGAAGCAGCTGAACAGCATGTAGAAAGTGGCTGCCATGACCACGAAATGAGGCGTTTCTGGGCTGCCTTGGGTAAGGAGCAAGCTGTGGATACAGGTGTATCCCATCCCCAAGCCTCCCGCCCTTCTGTATGGATGGAGTGCTTGCTCTCATCCGAGCATCCTTTCTCCTGAGGGAAGACAGCCTTCATGAATTCCCGTAAGAATTCAGCATGGGAAGACTTTTCATTTTGGACTTGGTGATGGGAGAGTTCTTTCCAACAGGTGGTCTCAACGTCTCCCCGCCATCGAGATTTCTAAGCAGAATAAAGCCTTTAAAAAAAAAAAAATGTCTTGGGACTTTTGTGACAAAAGTCAAGTGGGAAAAGATGTGTAACATGTACATGTATTATAAAGCCAACTGCTCTCTGGAGCTGAAATCGTGGCAAACACCTCTCTGCCGGCGCTCACTTCCTAAAGCAACGCCTTGAAGTCCCTGGTGAGTAAAAACACTGAGCTGATGTCGGTGACTTGTGGTCCTCGGCGTTCCGGACAGTTGAGAAAGTGGTGTCCAGGTGAATTGTGTTTTGCTTTCACAAGAGCGGAATGGGTAGAAAAGTCTGAGGATAGACTCATAACATCAGTCGTGGTAACCTTGTGTCCATTGTATATACGCAGCTTTCTAATCACTTTAAATATATAGATCACTTCCAGTTGATTTACGTTAACACATTCTTATGGATTATTACTAATGATGTTGCGTGGCCCCTTGGCCCATGAAATGGAAACTGATTCTTCTGACTGAATTGGGTAAGGGGTGATTGGAAAATGTCTGTAATGAGAGAATTGGGGCAGGAGGAGTAAATTTTATCTAGGTGTTTCTTCTTCATTACCACTAAACAGTTGACAGTACACTGCTCGATTATTCTGCAAAACATTTATGAAAGTCCATAGAACCTTTGAAATATGCTTTTTTTTTTCTAGCGTAGACGTGGCAGTAGTCATAACACCTGACGTTCTTAAAGCACCTCAGAGAAATCACAGTGAGATATAGCTTCCTATGCCCGTATTCACCTAACAGCACGCTCTTAAGATGAGCATTCGCTTTCTGCTTTGCATCTGGGGAAACTGCAGTTAAGGGAAGTAAAAGAACTTGCCTAGGGCTGGTCGATGAGGCAAAGCCATGAGCCTTCATGTATGTCTTCATGTCTCTGGTCGCTGCACCACGCCACAGACTCATCTAGCATCCTCCGAGATGCGTCATGGTTCCTTGCATGAGGTTTTCATCTGTGGGGATGACAACGTTTTTAATTTAGTGGGATGCCCCGTTCTATGAAACCAAGCAATATGATATGCTGAAATTGTTGAGCAGTCCTCTGAGCAGCCATGAAATTTTCCAGCCAGTCATTTGACCTCATGAGTTTCCTTGTCTGGAAAATGGACTGTCTGGATACTCTCCCTCAGGAACTCTGACTCTGAGCAGTACCACAGAAGGCCCCCAGATAAGTGTTTACTTATTCCTTAATTACTCCTGACATCTTCCTTATTAAATTCTTGGCTGTATCTGCCTAAGGATGAACTCAGTGGGGGAAGGAGGTCCAAAGTGGGTTGGTGTGTACCCATGAGTATGTTCTACATACGTGTGTGTGTGTGTTGCTGGACCTGAAGCTCACTGATTCAGCCAGAGTGGCGAACCAGCTAGGACCAGCCATCCTGTCCTCTGTAAGTTCTCAGTGCTGGGGCCACAGAGCCACACTGCCACCTTTCTGTGGCTGTTGGGGAATCTGAACTAAAATCCTGATGCCTCTGTGAGAAGCACTTTACTAGCCATCTCCCCCAGGCCTCTGGAGTAGTTTTAAAAGACAAACTTCAAGGGCTGGAAAGATGGAGAGATAGATAGCTCAGAGGTTAAGAGCACTGGCTGCTCTTCCAGAAGACCTGGGTTCAATTCCCAGCATTCACGTGGCAGCTCACAACTGTCTCTAACCCCAGTCCCGGGGGATCTGATGCCCCCTTCTGGTCTCCAAAGGCCATGAATGCATATGGTGCCCAGACGGACATAAAGGAAGAACATTCGTACACATAATATAAATGAATGGATTTATTTTCAAAAATCAAATTGCTGTGTCAGAGGTATTAGGTGGAGGGTAGTCAGAAACAGCTGTACACAGGGAGGGGATATGACGTGATAAAGGAGCACTAAGGTTTCAATATGGCTTAAACCTAAAAGTATATAGAGTCTGGTGCTCCTGAGGGAGGAGACACCTTCTATAACCAGCCTTCCCTTTCAAGGGCCTACCTTGGACAGGGAGAGGCCTCAACTTCTCCTCAGGATTGCAGTTTACCACTAGCATATAAGATTAATAGATTTGATTACCGAGTTGAGACAGGTTTTCTGACTAAAATGATCGCAGTATTTTTTTTTTTTAACTTCAGACAGTAAGACTGCCTAAGTTTTGATTCAGAGGCAAAGAGAAACTAAACGAGTACCACTGAATAAATTTGAAGTAATAGGGAAGGGGAGAGCTGCCTTGGGATATTAGAACCATGAATCACCCACATCCGATGTACTTGTTTTATATCGGTATATATGAGTCAACCACCCAACCATCAGTACACCAAGACACTACTGTGTCTTGTTCATTAAAATTAACTCTGCTTTCCCCACGATGGTTGTAGGAGTAGTAGGCAGAGAATGACACACTTAACTCTGTTTCCTCAGGGTTAGAGTCTTTCTTCATCCTAGTCTATTCAGAATTGTGAATCAGAGGTTTAAGGTCATGTGGGCCCGCTCTTCCTAGAGCGCCCAACAGAAGATTTTCAGAATGAATGGTATCCAGAGCTTTTTTAATGGTTGCTTTTCTCTTTCAGAAACAGAACTTAGTCCTGAGGCCCCGCCCACTCTTCCTCTACCCCGGTGTCAGTTGGTTGAGGGTTCCGATTAAGTGGGTCCGACTAATTGTGGTTTGACTAAATGAGATCAGTTCTTAATGCAGGCTACACGTTAAACGTCCGCTGTCAGACTCACCCCAGACAAATTAGATCAAAATCTTGAGGGTAGGAGCCAGGCATCGGGGTTATTGGGAGCTCTGTAGAGACTCTAATATGCAAGCCAGACCTAGAATCAGATTTTGTTCACCAGCACAGCAGCAGTGACTACTTGTTTCCTGTTTCCTCCAGAACACATGCATTCGCATCCTACTCTATTAAAATATTTAATGATGTATCAGAATGGAACTCGGGGAGCAGATTGGAAAGATAATGAGATAAGCTTTTTAATCATCATTGTTTGCTCTAGAGGGAAGAAAAATATTTCTGTTCTCTTCAGTGCTTAGTCCTGGCCTTCAATGAAATAATGAAAGAGTCTGCGTGCGCGCCCTGTAAGAACCGTTTAATGCTGACAGTAATTTCCTCACTAATGTGGAACACAATGAATGTACAATTACGGTCTGGTAAAGATGTTGTTTGTTGTGTGCTTAAGTAAACGTATCCAAAGTAATAAATCATTAAATGGGAAATGTCTTGGACAGCTTTCTATTAACAAGACCCGTGGGAAATGATGAGGAAGGCATATAGTCAATATTTGAAAGATCTCATTACTCCACCCTTTAGATATGCAGATTGTTTGGATGATCTAATGTCAAAATACAAAAACCCGGCTAAGGAGACTTCATTCTATACTCTCTATAGAGGACTTTTATCTGATGCCTATCATTGAAGCCAAATGACAAAACTTAGACATACAAAGGCCCAGACTCACAAACCCGCAAATTAAACAGGGATCATTCACATGTAAAAAGGATTCTCTGCTTTACAAAAAGGATCCTTACCATTGCTTCTCTAACCACAGACCACAAAGACTCACAAAATACCCTGTCTCCCAGATGCTCCAAGCACACCGGAGATTCTAGCTATTTTAAGTCGTCCTGTGGTGAAACCTTTTGTTATGCAAATCCCTCCCTCAAATTGATCTGTTTGTTTATGTGTAATTTTTAGCCTGTAGATCAGAGTTTGCTAAGCACCCTTTACTTTGCAGTTTTTAGCTCTGAAAGCAAGAACTTCCTATTCAGGCAATATTCAGAATAACTTGTCAGTCTAAAAATACCTATTAGAGACAGATGGAAAAATCTAGATTAAAAAGATATATTAAAAAAAAAATAATGATCTTCTGAGCCTCAAAGAAGGGGGATCGCTTCCGGAGCATCAACCCTGAAGGAGTACCACGTTAAATAACCACACGGCGATGGATAAATAGCCATAGGCAAATGTATTCCTAGGCATAAGGAAATATCAGGGTGGGTTATCTTCCCAGCCTAAGTAGAGAATAAGGGAATAGAGATTCTTCCCAAGAGCTGTGACCCCACTGGCCAGCAAATGCCTCCTGTCAGTTTGGGTTATGTATCTAGGAAGCTCTAGACTGAAAACTTCACATGAAAATTCATCTCAGTCTAGGGACGCCTCGAGGATGCCATTTCCAAATCCCAAATCACATTTAGACACTCGCTGTGCCTCAAGCATCCCACAACCAAACATTGGTGCCTGAGAAGGCACCGACCGAGACGATGAGGGCAAACCTAAAGTCGGTTTTCTCTAGTGTGATGGCTAACTAAGCTTGGTTGTCAACTTGACTCCCTCTAGAATCCACTACACTCGAGCCGCTGAGGACATCATGAGGGGCTTTCAAGCTGGAGGAGCGGAAGTGAAGCCCAGCCCCATGGAGGGAGGGGCTTAGGGCAGGGGGCGGGGTGAGAAGTGCTGGGTTTGAGACCTAACAGTTCTCAACTTCCCTCGTTTCAAAAACATAATTTTGAACTATATCCTCAAAATATGTTTTATTAATCTCTGGTACCAATAAGCTTGGCTAAATTTTTACTGGTGTAATATTGTTTAGAAAAAAGTCCCTCAGAGGAAGCATGAGCTACAATTCGATGTAGTGAGAAGCACATGGGCTCCGGAATGTTACAACCATGAGCTTGAAATCTGGCGCGTGATCATGAGTTTGGGAATCTGGACAAGTTTCTTGATATTTCTTCCTGTTGCTTGGACATCTTCAAAAAGGAGAGGAAAATGTGTCTTCCGGGGAATCGTTATAGGAATTGTCGCTGCACATGCAGCTTCTGCATTATGGACATTGTGAGTTCATAGCTCCTCTTCACGGTCCAGACCGTCACTATTACACGAGCCGAATACTGTGGAGAAATTACTAACATCAAATACTAATGCGGGAGGAATTACTGCGTTTCTGGGTTTTCTTAGTTTGCTCCCTTATTGCTGTAATAAACACCATGAGCAAAAGTAATTTAGAGGAAGAAGGGGTTTCTTTCCCCTTCTTAGAGATGGTATAGACCACCTATATCAACTAGGAATTAAGTCACATGAGTTTGCTTCCCAGTTCCCTTGGGTCAGTTTTCTTGAGTTTGAATACAACTGAGGGCCCCATTGGGGTAGGTTTTCCACCCAAGGTCAAGCTTGTGGCTGAGTTCCCCATACCCCCTATCTCCCAGGTCATGCTCTGGTTCCCGACTCCAGCACCAGCTGTCAGAACTAACTTTCCATGTGTTTCTAGGACTGAGTCAATACCCCCACCCATTCCTTTCTATCCAAATTACTACATTTGCTTATCAAGTCCCATAGAATAGTCTCCCTAAAAACTCTAGTCCACTTAAATGAATCACTCAATTGGGGTGTTCCCAGCCCAAGCCAATTAAGTAAGTCAACTGACTGAAGACCTTTATTTACATATGCTGGCCTTTCCTGCCTTTGTCTCATGACCCAATCAAAAGAGTAAGGATTACCTTATAGTCACAGATCCTGTTTATACCTACATAGAGAGGGTTCTACAAGATAAGCAGTCACTTCCAAAGACATCCTTGTAAAAAGCATCATGGGACACTTTTTCAGATGCTCAATATTCTTCCCAGCAAACTAAGGGTGAGAAGACCCAGTTCGTAAGGACAGGATGATTAAACGACTTTGCATCATGGAGCACAGGTATTTTATGTACAACATCTTGGAGCACAGATAGTCAGTGTTCCCTAGCTCTTATTCTTCACCCATCGGACACGTCTTTGTGAGATGGAAGAGATACTAAGAATGACTAGGCTCTGTGGCTACCACAAATGGCTCTTGCCCTTCCTCGAGCTGCCTCATTTAATCCTCATGACGGCCCTCTGGGGCAGGGGCTGGTATGTGAACCAGGACACGGAGGAGTTAGATTACTTATCCTTATTTCCTGAGCTGGGAAGTGGAAGAGCCCACTTTCCCATCTTCCATCTCCAGCAGCCTTGAGGGGGAGTTCATGCTCACCTCAGAACCTTCCTCTGCGTCCCCCACATGTGACAGAATATCAAATGGCAGGTCAGAGCCCCACTCACAGCTCTTAACAGGCAGAGTGTCAGGGACCCTCCTACCTCTCTTTAGTTCCTCTGCTAGGTTTCTAGTACCTTCCACATTGTCTCCCTTGCCATTCCCCCCATCGCTTCCTTATCCTACACACGTTCCCAGGGAGCTCTGCACTAATTGAAATGGTGCAGCGTTATTGCTTATGAGGCAGTAGCTCATAAAGACTTCTGGTTTTAATTCACTCAGTATATCTTTTGAATAGTTGATGACTCAACTCTTAAATTTAAAAAAGAAAAAAAAAAAAAAGAAGAGTGATATAATCCTCTAAAAAACCAGGGGGCTGATTACCTAATGGTGGAATCACATGGGGGAGGAAATTTAATTTTGATGGAATATTTTTTTTGCCAGCGCCCTTCAGTTCTCTTCGCTTCTTTCAAGTTCAGCCTAGTTTCCCACAACTTTCCACATGCCAGGCTTACCCTGTAGGAATGAGTTCTGCAGGGACTGGAGCCCGGGGAAGGACTCTAACCCTCGACGATAGGAGTTGACCACGTAGAGAGCTGTGCTAATGTACAATGTGTTTCACCTCTTTTCCAAGTGGCCTCAATAAGGGAGGGGCCTGAAGAAATACCAAGGTTCCCTCCAAACACCCACATTGCAGTTCACAGACTGTAGGTAACTCCAGTTCCAGGAGACCCAGCACCCTCTTCTGACCTCCACGGACACCAGGCATGCACGTGTACATAGATACATACGTGCAGTCAAGACACCCAGACACACAAAATAAAAAGTAATTTTTTTTTTAAGAATAAGGGATTGTCCTAATAAAGTGCTGAATCTTCAAGAGACCACTGGGAAGGGGGTTTTCAGAACAAAGAACCAAGAGTTTGCACTGGTCCTCTTCCCAGAGCTAAGACACTACATGTGTCCAGCCATTTCTACCTAATTTGTCCTTTCAGGGATTCAGGTATTTCAAAGTGATTCTACAGGGAAATAGTGCTCAAAACTCTTAGGCCCAAATGAAAGAAAGAAAATGCTTATATCTAATTTTCTTTATCCCTGGATAACCTTGATAAAGAGGTACAGGGTGACTATCTTTTTCTCAAAACATTTGGATCCTTATATCCATATTCATAATAAGGTAATATTGGAGATAGGACCCAAATCTAAACACAAAACTCAAATGTTTGAATATATACCTTGTATCCATATATATATATATACCTTATACACTAATATTCAAGATAATTTTATACAATGTCTTAAATGGTTTTGTTCATGTAAACTGATTTTTTTTTCACACAAAGTCAAATGTAGACTCTTTCATGTTAGCGCTCAAAAATATTTGTCTTGTCTTTTCACTTTGGAGCATTTCAGATTTGTGATATTTTTAATTGTGAGGATTGATCAGCATCTGGATTGAACAAGGTGAAGCAAACGAACGCTTGGTTTTGCTTTGAAAGAGAGCTCAGCGGTGTCCTCATAAGCACTAATCTTAGCCACATTCTCTCTCCACACATTTTTCAGTGTCTCATCCTTGCCATAGGAAAACTGCTACACTGCTGCCGCCTCCCTCTGAATGCAGGCCCTAGCAGCTCTTTGATCCTTAGCGTCCAAACGAGACAGGCTTTTTTTATTTTTTTAATTCTATTTTCTGAGTGTGTTTTTTTAAAACTTTGAGATTGTAATTTTTTATTGGATATATTTTATTTACATAGGACAGAGATTTTTTTTTTTTTACCACCATCTTCTCTGATGCTATTCCCTCACCTTTTGGACCTGCCAGTGGATTTCTGCAGGGGTCCTGCTTGGGTAATAAAGTTCTCCTTCTTGGGTAATAAATACAGATCAAGCTCTGCACTCGCTCAGCATTCTGCATGAGATCTCACAGAAATCCCTTCATGTTTCTAACATATGAATATCATGTTTTTCTTAGTTCCTTTGGGGTTTTTGTTTGTTGCTTTAAGCTTTCGGAACATTTCAGTGGCGTTTGTGACAAAGTCGTGAGTTAGTTTGTTATTCCTGGTCCAGTCACCAGGCACTCACAACTGGAAAGCTCAGAACAGGAGAAGGGCAGACTGAGCCCAGAGGCCCCGGTGGCTGATTTCCATATTGGCCAGGCAGAAGGCAGCTTCCCTGGACATGGGGAAGCACAACTTTAGTTTCTTAGGAAACAAATGGTTTCCAATAATTCCTCTGCTCTGCTAAAAGTTTTCTCACTGGAATTAAGACAATAACAATTTCCTAGGCCTTTTAGTCCTCAAATTTTAGTTCATATTGGAGAAAGGAGAAAGAGAATGAGGGAGAGAGAAAATGAGCAAAGGAAGGAGGGAAGGAAGGAAAGAAGGAAGGAAGAATGGAAGGAAGGAGGAAAGGAAGGGGAGAAAAAAGGAAGGAGGAAAGGAAGCAAGGAAGGAAGGAGGGAAGGAAGGGGTCAGAGAAACACCATGATGTTTATATATCCCTGTGGATTTGATTAGTTTAGCATCAAAGTATGGTATAAAAAGAGACTGCTTCCTGTCCAAACACAGGATCCAAAGCTGGGGGAAAGGGCTTTCAGCATCTTACATCACAAGCCAGGCACTTACAGTGCTTACTGAGAGAGAACAAAACTCTCCTCTCGTCACAGGCTTTCTTCATTTACCACAGGCGGTAAGACAAGGAGTCTCATCTAGCTGACAAGAAGGTTGAGGCAGCTCAGAGGCTGAACCGTTTGAGCTATAGACACTAAGGAAAGCAGAGTCCTTGACCCATCTCATCTCTCTTAATACTTTAGCAGTTAAAAGAATTGTGCCATGTAGTAGGCAGCCTAGAATCAGAACAGCCCATCGAGACTCCAAGGCGAAAGAGTCACCCTTCCATCTCCCCAGATCAGGTCCTTGAGCCATAAGTCTGGTCACCAATAGAACAGAGGAAAACCTTGGTTGAATGCAAGGCTGTAGAAAATGAAACATGGAGGGGTCGGGGAGACGGCTGAGTGGAAGGGAACACGTTATTCATTCAGAAGTCTGGATTTGCATTCCTAACACCCTTGTCAGATAGCTCACAACTGCCTGTAGCTCTGGTCCCAAAGCATCTGACTTCTTGGGCTTCTGCGGTCACGCACACACATAGGCACATACACACAGAGACACATTTTCGTAAATAAAAATAGGTCTTAAAAAAAATAAGAAAAGGCAAGGCTTAATGACTAAGATCTGGCACCTGTACAAGATGTCACCAAGAGTTTCCTAGAAGAATTGGCACATTCAGGGGCAGTGGCTGTGTGAGGGGCATGTTTCTAGCTTACCCTTGGCTGTGATCAGCCTCTGTGATAAACAGATTCTAAAAAAGCAAACCAAGCAAGCAAATCTATTGTTTCCTCGTGAAAATCAACAGGCCTACTATTTACTTGAATCCTCACATCTGTTTCCATAGAAACATTACCTCTGCCTACATATTTTCCAACTTACCAAACCTATTGTTCCTCAAGTTCTGCAGTATCAGGTTAAGTAATACGATTCTTTCATAACTAGCTCCTGAGCATACCTCAGAAATAGCTAATGGGTAGGCAGGCAGCCCCAGCTCCCACGGCACATCCTCATGATGCTTAATAGATTTTAAAACCAGGGATTGTTTGGAGAAAAGCATTAACACTGGACCAATAACAAGAGACGAGTTCTGATTTTTTTAAATGCCGTATCATGTCATATTTTATATTAATAGTAGAACTGTCCAGGGTGTGTCGTTTTCAGCAGAGTGGTCACAAAGTACCATGGCTCAATAGTGAATAATCTATGAGGCTGGGTAGCTCAGTGGGTATAGCCTATCACGTAAGCATGAGGGCCTGAATTCGAAGCTCTGGAAAACACATAGAGCTAGGCTCAGCAGCACACAACTATAGTCCCAGGGCTCCTATAACCCAGTAGGATGTGGTGTCAGAAGGATTCCCAGAAGCTCACAAGCCAGACAGCCTGAATTCCACAGCTGTAAGCCATAGAAACCATGACACAAACCAGGTAAACCGGGAGAAGTAAGACCTGGGGTTGTCCTCTGACATCCACATACATGCCATGACACAAACACACACATGACATACATGCACACATCAAACACACACAAAAAAATAATGTATGCGGCCTGTGACGATAACCCAACCAAAAGCCAAATAATTACACATGAGTGACTTTAACTTGGTGCCGCAGTGACCTCATATAGGTGGGAAGTGATAATGGTGTTTCTGGGAAATGATGTAAGAGTAAGAGAAATCAGACAGATGCTTCAAACAGTGTCTGAGACATAATAAACACATAGTATTGGCTTTGTGTGTTTGTGAAAAAGTTCTTTGTCTATTTTCTACTGCTCGTATCTAAGAGATACTAATTTCTCTTAGCAGATTGAAACTCATAGGTTTCCCTTGCTTCTGAGACCTTAGAAGCAATTTGGGGATGCGACCACTCAAGGCAGGATTTGCACCTAGAGAGAAGAGATCTGTTTCTGACCTTGAGTCTCTGGCCTATTTAAATAGGACATTTTTGCCCCTTAGCATTGCACCCAATACAATGTATATGCAGATGAACTTACAGTAGATGTTTACAGAAATGAGTACGTAGAGGTAATGAACCTCTCATACACATCGATCAAATTCAAATCATCTAACCAATAACAGCTTTCTAATGATCCTTCCCAGCAGGAACCATGCACCCGTTGCTAGTACCAGACACTCAATGTGCATTTTAGGTGAATCAATGTGTTAAGTTCTCACAGTACATCCTAGCTGCAATGAACTAATCTCCGCTGGCATAGTCTTAAAGTGAGAAAGGCTTTGGTCCAAGCACCGTGCTTTTGAATGTTTTGTCTTCTCCACCTCCTTATCCCCAAGGAGTCAGAATGAAAGTGTCACTAAGATGGAGTCTGCCCTAAAGAGCCACATGAAACCCTCACAGAGATGTTCATAAGGCTCACCCAACAGCTCTGTTTGGAGGTTGTAGGGGGCGTGAGAGGGATATACTAATTTCTCTCGGCTTCTCCAGTCACTGAAAGACTTTCTGCCCAGTGTTTCATTCCAACTATTTGTTCCCATGAACAAGTACCATGCCAAACCCTTCAGCTGTGCTGAGTGGGCCCACCGCTCAAAATGTCATCAGCAGATTCGGTTATCTGCATATGTTTTTAACTTGTATCTGGGGTGTGTGTTGGGGGGGGGGTCCATCATTCATGTGAGATTTTCATTTTATGAGCCTCACTTCTTAGAACACAGAGGCAAATGTGCACACCCACATCACATCAGAATGCGAAACTGTTTCCTGCTTGGATGAGGCCTTGCTTTTGATTCATTACCACATTTGAGGTACACACAAGGTAAAGCCAAAATAATCCGAAGAGATGAGCTACTCGGGGAAAGGATGGAGGATAAAATAGCTAATGTGCATGCTAAGTTCTGATGCAAATGATGCTCAGCAACATGGCTGTCAGAGCTGGTCCCCATGTGGAGGCATCTGCCTCTTAATCCCATGCCTAAGCCTTTTATAGGTCCCAAATTCTCATGGCTGTCTGGACATGTTTTGCAGTGAGGATTAGAAACACATCAAGCATCAGAGCAGGCTAAGGTGGGAGCAGATGAAAAAGACCTGTATGTTCAGGGTGAGTCTGACAACCATCCTGCTGTCACCCATGACCACAGCAATGGAAGTGAGACACCTTTCTGTCCACACTTCAATCCCAGCACCAGTCTAGAGAACAGAGGAGCGTGCAGCCGTGCTGGCCCCAGCATTTGTTCCTTGTGTAATGAGCAGCCGGCTCCTGGTGGGAAACCCTGGCAATATCTCTCTATTAGGAGGCGTCTGCCACTTGCTGTAGGGTCTCCTCTTCTTGTCATGGCAAGGAACTTTTTTTTGTTGTTGTTGTTTTTCCTCACGAAAACAGAACATTTTACTCTGTGGGAAATCTGTTCCTTCTGCCTCTGCTTCTGCCCCCACCGGATGTTCTTATCTGCTCCCTGCAAGGGCACAGGCAATTACAGAGTGCTGCGCCTTCACCCACACAATTCCAGGCAAATATTATAAAAAGCGTGCAGATGGTTCTGGAGAAAAGCCTTCCTGCCGCTTCCAGCTCTTCCGCCTTAAGGAAGAGATAGCAGTTTCTTTTCCGTTAATACCCTAGCTGTTCATTCATTTAATCAGTGAACCAACAAATGTCTATTCAGTGCCTTGATGCTGGCACACCTGGGAGCACAGGTGTGCCCTCAGCACCCACACACTGGCCCTGCACCGAGGGAGGTTTCTTGTGGACCACTTTACCCCTTGCTTCTTGCCTCCAGCTATCTTATCTTCTTTTTCCTTTTCTCATCTCCCCGCCACCCCATGAGCATTGTCATTGCTGCCTTAGGTTGAGCCTGCATCTCTTAACTGTGACCTTCTACTCGACTGACCGAGATTTCCTTATGAAGGACCCCCCCATCACCAACAGTAATAAACATGACAATTCCCTCCTGCATTTCTCGTATACATTTCGTGTCCTTTACAGGTATATATGCACATATATAAAATCTCATTTAATCTTTGCAACAATCTCAGGAGGAAGATGTTGCTATGATCCCTTTTTAAAACAAAGTAAAATAACTCAACTCGAAATCACTTTGGCCTAAAAGCCACCCAATTGCCTTGAAGAGCCCAGTTACTTAGAGCTGAAACTGTTGTTTAACCCTTCTCCCATAGCAATCCACTGAGTAATAACTGGTTTCTAGTGTTTCTGTGGCTAGCACCTCTGAGAACCGGCTTTTCTTTGTCTCCTGGGTAATAATGGCTGCCCAGCATCTGAGAGTTATGCTCACATTTAGGTTAAGGGAAGAAAAGGGCTGATGGCACCCTGCTTTTGTCCCTCTCCGTGGGAATGCAAAACATTCTCAGAACCCTTTGCCAGCTTTCTAGTTACCTTTCATTAGCCAAATCCTATCACGTGGCTTCCACCAGCCTCAAGAGAAATTGGGAGGGTAAGAAGGCAAATGTTTAAAAACTCTGTAATAAAGGCAGCAAGCTCAAGGGAATTCTAAAATGCTGTTCATGCCGGTCAGATGTCAGTAGGTATGCCGCAGGTCATAACCGGTTACACAGATCAGGAACCCAGGTGCTCTACACATGCAAGGGGTCTAACCACTACGCTCTCCCGTGCTACAGTGATATTGGCCATTTCTTGACGAGTAAGAGAGACATGGCTCTGTACCCATAAAACCACACCCAAAGAAAAACCATGCATAAAACACAGGATTTCAAAATCGTATAAGTGAAGTGCTAAAAGATAGAATAACCAATCTTCACAGTGTTTAAGACAGCTAGCAAATCCCTTTTTATTATTTTCATGGGCTGCAAGAACTCCTGCAGCCAATGTATGGAATTGGTCATTACTTAGGAGCCCTTCACTTGCTTTAAAGATTAAAAGACTTAATAATACAATTATTATGTTACTTACATCATTATAATCCCTGCTAAAATATCAACGTCCTTTTTAGAGAAATAGACAAATACAGTTCTAAACTTCACAAGCTATTAAGGTTATCTTAAGAAATACAAACCTTGAAGCGCTGTACTTTCTGCTATTCAGATAGGTTACTGAGGCACTGCTGACTCAAACTGTGTGTCGCTAAGCTGACTGGAAGTGCAGCCCTGTAACCCTAACATGCAGGAGGTAGAGACGGAAGGATCAGAAGTTCATTGTCACCCTTGGCTATAAGATGAGTTCCAGGCCACCAAAAATAAATAGATAAAGTAAAACAGTCAATTACATGATGCTTAATTTCAAGTGATCTAACGCCTAACAGTGTGAGCCATAGTAAAAACACAACACTGTTTGCTGGATACCTGCTAAGACAGCAGATCTCGTGTATCCGTTTTAAAGGGGAGATTAATGAGTGCTGTGTGGTTTCAGCTTGATTGTAGTAACTGTTTCCCATTGTATATCAAATTAATCACATGTGGGCCTCAAATATAACTTTTATTTGTCCATCATATTGATAAAGTTAGAAAACAAACGTGTGGTTCGACACCCAGCTTTAGAATATTTATCCAAAATCATTGAAATCCAAACCTGAGTGAAATAAATGAACGGCCTCCATTTATTTCCTTTGGCTGTGATTTAAAAACAAAAAATTACTCTGCCAAGTGCAAGTTAGAGGAGGGAGGGTCTGTTTTCGCTCAGTCAGTCCATCTAAGCAGGGACGTCACAGCATCAGGAGCCTGAGACTGCTGATCACGTTACACCCTCAGCCAAGAGCAGAGAGGTGGATCCATGCAGCCAGACTGGTGCCTAGCTCACTCTCCCCTCTCAGATCATTCAGGGTCCCCCACCCAAGGAATGATACTTATGTGACCTGTCTTCCCGCAGCAACTGATATCATCACGACTACTTGTGATGGAAAAAGAACGAACCCCTTCTTTTCCATCTGTGGAAAGATGGACGTCTAAGACGCTGCCAGGTGAAATAATCCATAGGAAGGATCAATTGTATGTGGCTCTGCCTTTGTGAGGCATCTAAACTAGTTTTAACGCATACCTTTGAATGACAGCTGCCGGGATGTGGAGTAAGGCAGTAGCAAACTAGTAATCAGAGAGAATAAAAATGTCAACTATTTAGAGGAATGGACTCTAGAAATCCCCTGCAAGGGCTGGGACCCTGGTTAGCAATACTTTTCTAGATGCTTAAAAAGGTTTAAAGAAGCAAATCTGACAAAGGGTGTTCTTTGCTGTGGTGGTTTGCATCCACTTGGCCAGGGAGTGGTACTATTAGGAGGTGTGGCCTTGTTGGGTGGGTGTGGCCTTGTTGGAGTGGGTGTGGCCTTGTTGGCGTGGGTGTGGTCTTGTTGGGGTGGGTGTGGCCTTGTTGGAGGAAGCATGTCACTGTGGGGGTGGGCAATGAGACCCTTCTCCTAGCCACATGGGAGAGAGTCTGCTCCTGGCCTCCTTCGGATGAAGATGTAGAACTTTTAGCCCCTTCTCCAGCACCAATGACTACCCGGAAGCTGCTATTCTCCCGCCTTGATACTGGACTGAACTTCTGAACCTATAAGCCAGACCCAATTACATAGGAGTTGCCTTGGTCATGGTGTCTCCTCACAGCAATGGAAACCCCAACTAAGATGTATGCTAAGATACTACTAAATATATTTTTGAAAGAAGCCCTCTGGCCCCACCAACTGCTCCAAAAAAGTGATCTCTCATTGTTCCTGGGTCTTGCTCTGTGGTGGCTGCAGCCACCCCTGTGCCTGACTTGTCCTCTGCAGTAGACGGCAGCAGCTTTCTAGCTAGAGTCCTGGATTTCTTCCTCACTGGCTGCCCTACCATGCCAGATGCAGCCATAGACGTGGAAGAGGAAGAAGAGGGGGGAGGCAGGAAAAGGAAGGAAAGAGGAAAGGGAAGAAGGAAATTGTTGAGGAAGTAGAAGGGGGGAAGAGATGACACTGCAGTTGGGAGGGTTAATTGGAAATGGGGTGTGGGGAGCAGACAGTGAGATTGAGAAGAAGGGGAAGGGTGAGGTGGAAGAGCAGGGATTGTTAGTAAACTCGGGAGTAACAGTTTGTCACATGCTTCTAATGACAGACTACCAGGCCATCCGCATGCCCTTCATAGGCAGTGCTGGCCTTAAAGCACCCTCCTAGCCTGAAGCCACCATCTGCCAACTAGTTCAACTACTCACTGGTCGGGACACAAACGTCTCTCTGCTCCCCGTATGTCCGACCTTTTCTTCTGATGCCTAATAATTAACAAATCATGTATATAAAAATGCAACCTTTGGCCTAGCTTTGCTAAAACTTTGTACTTTGTAACCTTTTGCATTTCACCCAACTACCCTCTCCCAGAACACTTATTTCTCTGACCCACATTACAATCTAATATATGCAACATCTGTCGTGACTACCAAGATACAGAGGCCCAGCTGGCTTAGGGACAGGACACAGAATGGTCTGGGTACACTGTAGCCACATGAGCTACTCTGTTCCAAAAAGCGAAATTGAGTGTAGACCCAGTTCCGGTGCCCAGGGATTCACACAAAGGTCACAGCACAATCTGCGGTCAGCTGGGCTCTGCAGAGGTCTGCACCCTGCTCACCCAAAGGCTGGGCTCCGTGGTGAACACAGCTGCCTAGCAGTTCACCTCGCTCATTGACTTTCCTGGAAAATTGAAAGCTCCAGATGCCTATCGGTGTCTGTCTCCGCAGCCAACTGAGTGTCTGCGCTTCCTTCCGCTTGCAACAGTGTGCTGGGGGGAAGAGAGGGAAAGTCGGGGGAGGGAGAGGCATGGACTTCCCTTCGGGAGTCAGGGACAGCTTTATCTAGTGGAGATTAACTGCTACCATTTATGTAATGACCCACAAGGAACCCACAACCACTGATCTCACTTCAGGGCTTCTGTGGGCGCTGTGATTCAGCAGCGCGGCGCAAAGGTAAGAGTTGTGTGCAGTAATTGAAAGTTCCACTAGGTGGGTCTGGTGTTCTTCCAACCAGAAGCAGGCGGCACCAGGAGGGCTGGCTCCATCGTTCTTGTTGTAAAGGTTAAAAAAAATTGTTCAGGGCTGTGGTTTTAATATTCGTCCTAGATTACATGGGATGGATTACTGTTAGTAGCGATACATCCGAGCCCACACTGCTGTAGTGTTTTTATTTTAGTATTGTTTTTATGGTTAGGAACTCATACTAATTGATACCTCCATGTCCAGATGGCATACACGCTGCTGTATTCTCAGCACTGCTTTGACAAGTCCCTCCACCAACGACACACGTTTCCAATAAAATGATGTATTTCCTTTTGTGAAGCTTTTCTTCCATTCAAAGCACCACGGTTCCCCTGTTTAACACTCCAGGCAGCTGTCCTCCTTGTGATCTTCGGTAGCCTCTAAAAAACATGATCCAGGTTTACATGCTCCTCTCCTAATCCTTGTGAGAAAACCTTCTCACATGTTCTAGGGTATAATAGTAAATAAAGCTTACTTTTAAACTACACCCGTCACCCCGGTTTAAGAAAGCACTTCAAATTCTTAAGCTGTTTTTTAGTTTCCCATGAATTCCTCCAGTTCGTATCTAGCTTGTGTTTAAGGATCATCATGAAATGTCAGATGTTTTCCTGCAAAGCACTGTGGGTAAATTCCCATGATGCCAAACCCAGTGCTGAGTTCTCAGAACAGACAGGACAGATGACAGCTGTTCCCTCCCCACCATACGGGAAACAGGCACAGAGGGCAGGTTACACACAGAACACCAGATACATATCCACCTGCCCTTGAAAACATACCAACGAGGGCAGCTAAGAAGTGTTGGTGAGCCTCAGCATAGGTCATTTAAAAGTCTGGCTCTATTTTTTTAATCTTCATTTCAAGTAAAAAGTAGCCTGGTCAAATCTCAAATGGATGTTGAGATGAACCATTTCAGCATAGTAGCTTAGCTACCTTTCAATACTAATTATATGACAACATTTGAATGGCAAAAGACCAGACAAGATGTAGCTCTCTGAGGCAGCAGGGACAGCCAGCACTAAGCTTTTTCTGGCATAAGCCAACAACACTAAAAAAGTTGAGAATGGGAAGGTTATCATTGTTAATCCATTATCTTTGGTGACAGGGTAGAATTAATTGTTTTAATTAGTTCAAACAATACAGAGTAGTATAGAAGGGGGGGGGGATGTCTTTGTAATTTTGTTGCCATCTTTTTCCCACAGAGTTATAGTCTGCGAATAAAGAGGTAGCAGGTACGCTTGAAAGAATAGATGGATGGTATATACCTTCCAGTAATTCTAAATGGCTATTTATTCCAAATATTCCAAAATCCTAACTGTGTACAACATGTTGCATATACCGGTAAGAACCCATTTAGTAAGATGTCATGTGTTTCTTTTTAAATAATGAACACAAAATCTGTAGTGTGCTGGCCGTTGTATGTTTGTGATTCTTACTAAACATCTGCCCACCTGATCGGTCCGGGTCCCTACTAAAGTATGATCCAGGCAGCATGTCAAGAGATATGACAAGAGGACACTACTTAGCAACTAAGCTTTAGTCCCCAGATATATCAAGGTCTTTCCTCTCGTATTGCTTAACATTATTTTTCTCAGCTGGTGGGGTGGGCTGAGCTTGTGGAGATGTGGCAAGAGTGGAACATAGGCTTTTGGTATCACCTTCTTGGGATTCTGTCTGAATGGGTCATCCCATGTGACTCCGGTCCTGGGGGGTCTTTATTTTATAAATGCTGGTGTTAAGTCCTTCATAGATGTCTGGGTTTTCCAGTTGTTCTAGATTAGAGGGTAAATCTGACCCCATTTACTCTGACTTTGCTGAAACTCAATAGCGTATAGAAGATCCACAGAGTAAAAACACTGATCCAGTTAGATTCCCTTTCTGCTATCCTAGTTAATAGCCATAAAACCTTGAGAAAGTCATTTCGCTTGTCTTTTGCTTCCTAATGTTATAATAGTTGGGATATTCATATATATTATTAGAAACTCTAGAACATAGCAAACTCAATGTCTGTTAACATGATTTCCAACATAGTGAAGGTTATAACATTACTAAAAGTTAGATAAATAAGAAAATGTATTCAAGAAATCTAAAAAATTTTTATATTTAAAATTTTAATATGTAAGCCAGGTGTGCTGACTTCCCAACTAATATAGTGATTTCTGTTTTATATAACATCTTTGATTCACTTACTTAGAATCTTAAAAAACAAGCTATACATTAATTCCCATTTTCTTCATAATTTTCCTGAGCACTGTGGATCAGAATGCATTTCTCCAGAGCACTAAGGTCCAGAACCCCAGAATGTGACCGTGCTTGAAGGCGGGCTCTTTAAACAGGGAATGAGTTAAAATGAGGTCATTAGGGTTGACTCTACTGCAGAATGACAAGTGTCCTCCTAAGAAGAAGAGATTAGGGGAAAAAAAAATCCAAAGCCACACACAGGGGGAAGAGCTGTGGAGACAAGAGGGAAAGCATGAGGGGGAGTCACCCCAGAAGAAGCCATCCCTGCTGTCACCTGCTGAGTAAGTACACCACTTGCTCTGCACTACTTTATTTAATAGTCTTAGCAAACTCACACACACACACACACACACACACACACACACACACACACACACGTTACAACCTTCATATCTGTTAGCCTTCTACATAAAGCAAGTTTTGAACCTCAAGAAGCCCCCACCATATCTATCATGGGGACAATAATAGCAATCTCGTCTGCATTCCTCGATATTCTGAGAATTCACTGGTCATACACACATGGTCATGAATCACTTAGCAATGAAAATACATTCCGAGAAGTGCGTCACGAGGGAGGTTCATCGTGGTAGGATCACCACAGTATACCTACACAAAGTAAGGCAGCTGTGACGTCACTGTGCTTTACAATCTTCCGGGACCACCGTTGCACACAGAAGCCATCCCTGACTTGTGCAGTGTGCGACTACATGTG
The DNA here is from genome assembly GCF_963924665.1 of Micromys minutus. Taxonomy (NCBI): domain Eukaryota; kingdom Metazoa; phylum Chordata; class Mammalia; order Rodentia; family Muridae; genus Micromys; species Micromys minutus. The sequence goes on along the minus strand of NC_137957.1, from coordinate 40,670,839 downwards.
CCCAATGAAGTGGTGCACAACTATGAGCGTGTACTAATGAGTCCCCACAATATCCTGCGATGCAGGCAAAATAGTTATTATTTGACCCTATTGTAAAATGACAGAAACTTTATGTGGTTTAGCATCAGATAATGAGGTTTAAAGTGTGCTGTATGCAGCCAAAGAATGCAGTTACGACCCAGCCACCTGAGCACGCATGCCTGCACGAAAGCACTTTAAAATAGGAACATTCTATAAAGCAAGAAAATAGTTTAATTAATTATGATGTGATAGCTAATAAAGTCGCCTTGTATAAAAATTACTCGATAATTGAAAACCAATATTATTCCAGTGTAGCTATGACTTACTTCACCGTTTTAGATCACATCCCTTTGAACAGGGCTGAAATGAATATGCTAGACGTTCAGGAGGAAGATTAATGATCATTTTACATGTGTTTATTTCACGGAGCAAATTAATGAAGTAAAATGAATGTTAATTAGATTTTTAAAACAGAGTTGAAAGTCGTCTATAACTCACAGCTTTATGCAACATGCTATTCATCATTTTGCCCTCAGCACTTAGCCCAAGAGTCAACTCTTTAAATATCTAAATATATTATAAATGAAGAATAAAATCCTCCCTGAAGCTTGCTGTTTCCTTGGAGCATTTTCAAAAGCCTCGTATGCTCATTTATGTTCCTAGCCCCGTGACAGCTGAGGAATGATGGGGAGGGATGTGTGAAGGTCATGCCGGCTTCCTGTGACCCATGAAGCAGAGGGACCTTCGAAAGGAAAGCCATTGCAAGGAACCAAGCTCCTTGTTACTCACCAGTCACCCCCAAGGGCAAGGACCACAAATCACAAAGATGCACGAGCGTGCCATTGAGTTCACTGATATTCAGAGAGCTCGGGTATTCTGAAGATGAGAAGAAGGAAAGAAAAACCAAATACTTTCCTCTTATGTACAAAATCATAGGCCACAGACCTATCACAGCCATTAAACTTGGAAAGGTTCTTCAGACGAGACAGAACTGTTTGAAGGTCCGAAGACAGAAGCAAAGACAACAGACAAAGGCCAGTTCATGCTATAGAGTGCTCTAGTTAGGAGAGATGGACCATAAGCTGGCCAGCAAATACCTTCAGACAAGGACAAGACTCATAAGAAATATTAAACAAGCCAGTGGACATGGTAGTGGTGTAGCAGTTCTTCGAGGAAGGCACCCTTGACCTGAGTACTGAATGCTAAAGGAACAGTCTTGCTGCGAGTTACCAAGGGGGAAGTATGATTTGAGAGGGACAGGAGATGCTTGTGTGTCTACATGCGGAATGTCAGAAGGACAAGTTTAGAGAGGCGCACGAGAACCAGGCTGCATACACAGGTCCTACTGCTGGAGCATACCCATGACTGCCAGGGCATGTTGTGTGTGTAGTCTGTCTGTATCTTGTGTCTGTGCACTTCTTTCTTTTTTAGATTTATTATATATACAATGTTGTTGCATGTATGCATCAGGCCAGAAGAGGGCACCAGAGGGTATTATTACAGATGGTTGTGAGCCACCATGTAGTTAGTTGCTGGCTGGGACTTGAACTCATGACCTCTGGAAGAACAGTCAGTGCTCTTAACCACTAAGCCACCTCTCCAGACCTTGTGTTCACTGTCTTCTAACATTATCCTTTTACATAAAAACAGTCTGTTGCCCCACCCCCCATGCTGTAAGTTCCCTAGCAGCACGATGGCCGTTCTTAACCAGAAAATCTCACAGAATTTTGTTTACAGGTGTTGCATTCCTAAGGTTGTGTGTTTATGTGTATGTGACAGCATGTGTGGAATGCAGCCGATAAAGATGAAGATTGGCAAATAGGAGTTTAAGCTCTGGAGCCAGGCTGCCTAGAGTTAAATATTGTCTTTCATTACCTAATGGTTATTGCTGACCAGCTTATTAGCTCTCAGCAAGCTCATTTCCCGGTGATTTGGTTTTCCCATCAGTCAATGAGAGGACAGATTGCACCTGCTTCTCAAGGTAGTTGTGAGGATTAAATAGTTTACCAATTTGCACGGCACTTAAATAATCACACACAATAATTATAATTATTCATTATAATTATTATTAGATGGCTAATTGATAGTTGGACTAAAAGAATAAAAACTGTGTGTGACATAATTATATTCATCTTCAAAATTCACTGAATCTTTACATTACCCCTATTAATACTGATTAATAATTTAATTGAAACTTAGGTATTTTTATTCTACGAGCACAAAGAATTTTCCTAATTTTTGTGATAAACGGGTCTATGTATCTAAAATGAAACAACAAAATTCTCCTTCTAAGTACCCTATAGGGAATAAGTGTCTAAAGGATAAATTCCCTATGCAAGGAAGAATGCACACTGGGGGGTATTGCTATGCCTGGCTGGTCTGTGAGCCTCTTAAATACATCATCAATTCTTTCATTCAATGTCTATCATACCAAGAAGGCAAAGGGTGTGTGCCAAGTACAGACTAAACAGAACAGTTGGTAGCTCCAATAAAACCTAATTCTTCACCAGTCAGCTCGATCGGACTGAGAAATAAATGAGTGGGTTGGTGGAGGATAATTTGGGGTGTGTCTGTTAGGGCTGTGACCGAGAACTGGCTAAGGGAAGAGGGTACACTCTGAGTGTGAGTGGCACTACCCCATTGGGCAGGGTCTTGCACTGAATACAAAGGAAAATGAAGAGCTGGTTCCCTCCCTTCATGTCCCTTCCACATGTGAGCTGTCACAGCGCAGACCTGCTTCCTTCACCTGCCTTTCCACCCCACCATGTTGGACTAACCCTTCCTCTCTTAAGCGGCTTGTCACCAGGCAGTTGGTGACAGCTAGTACTGGTGGCAGTGCATAGGAAAGACTTCTCCTAAGCCTTTTGTAAGGCATTCTGCAACTATGAGGTGTTACTGTTGTTTTACTTATATTTCAGGGGGAAAAAATCAAAATCTGTTCATATGCCTTGTAAATATTGTAACTGTGTCTCTAAAATATTCAGTGTGATCAAGTTCTTCAGGAACATTTGTCTCTGAATTCTTCTTACTTTAATTTCAAAAGTTACTTAATTCTAATTAAGTTCATCAGCATGCTAAGACCTTTGCTTTTTTATGGAAACTTCTTCTTTCCATAAACTCTGTATATCTCATTTCTAAGAAAAAAAAAATGTGATCAATTTTTCTCCTTGCACAATACTCAGACCATTTACCAGACATAAAAACAAGTGACAAGTACAGCCATTTCTAAGTGAAAATACCTTTATCTTCCCCTCACCTGTTCCTTTATATGTATGTATCTAGCATTCTTTTAAAGATGGTGATATCTCCAAAAAAAAATTAAGGATAAAGAAACTAACAGATTAGATCTGGGGATAGCAGATAAAATATATTGGACATAAAAATATTGGACAGGGTCTTTCAAACAACTGTGGCTCAACTGTTAGAAGATCCAGTAGAAAAAAAAAATACTTACAAAAGTGGGGCATTGTGCTAGGGATGAGGGAACATGGAAATGCATCATGGGAAAAAGCATCAGACAGAGATGAGGAGTTCTTCAGATGCACTTAAGGTTAGACTTCACACAGCAGGGGAGTGGATCAGGAGGCTTGAGAGGAAATTAACCAAAATTACCTAAAGTAAATCACAGAGGCACGTAAGAGTCAGAAAGGAAGAAGCAAAACATGCAAAGGTGTGGATAAGGGTCCAGTCAATTAAGGGTTGGCTTGTCTGCAAACGGATGAAAACAAACCCACAGAGAAAGAGTCTGAAGAGATAGTACTGGGAATTTCTTTTGTAAAAGTAACTTTTATCTGCCAGATGCAGTTATTGTCTCAGAGGCTTACTGGTGAATGAGCACACTGTTTCTAGCTCTTTCTGAAGGCTGGCTGGCTGGCTAGCTCAACTCAGCTGTTCTGGCCCAAACCCCTCTCCAAGCTGACTGATTCAAACTGGCTTCTCTCTGCTTCTGACTGAATTGCTCTGCTTGGAAAAACTGCCTCTGGGTTCCAAGAACTAAAGTGCACTGACTGCATAGACTGAACAGAACTGAGTGGAAGGAACGGCACAAACTCACCTGAACTCGGCTGCATTTGCCTGATCTTCACTGAACTGGACCCACTCTTCGGTGCTCTTAAGTAGCCTCTCTTTCCTGTCTGTCCTCACGAGAGTTGGGTGCATCCTATCACTGACTCTTCCTGTTCAAATCTTTCTCTGATTCACCATTTTGTCCCCCCCTCAATTAAACATCACTTTCAAACATGGCCGTTTCCCTCTACAAACTAATCTTTCCCACATTGATAGGGATTGCAGACATGTATTAAGGATATGTCTATATTCCAGCCAGAGGATTAAAGGTGTGTCATTCCAGCTATATCACATAGACACACAGAAGGTCTTTGGATATGCTTCCTTACCAGAGCAGCCCTGTTGCTGGATTAAAATTCCTCTATACTCTTTAAACTTTTTAATGTTATTATCGTGTTTCCATATGCAATGGATGGGCACATAGCACAGTGCTCATGTGGATGGCAGAGGACAGCTTCATAGGGTTGGTTCTTTTCTCACACTCTTACTGGAGATTCCAAGTGTCAAAGTCAGGCCAGTGTGCTTGCCCAGTGCATTTACTCCTGATCATCTCACTGGCTCTGAATTTCTAAAATTAATAGAAGATAAGTCATAGATTTAATAAGCCCAGAAAACGCCAAAATTAATGAAAAGAGACACACTTCTTAACACAATGTATATGTATAGAGATTGGCCTTGAACTCCAAAGATGCCACTTCTGGTCCTGATGCCTCTGTCTCCCATATGCTGGGTTGTAGGTGTCACACAACATGCAGAATCTTGCTTTGTTTTTCCACTTTACTCTTTGCTGAGCAGGTAGTCGAACCTTGGGACCTGTACTTGCACAAACCACTGTACTGCATCCGATTGCAGACAAACTAAAATCAACGTTAAGGAGAAAATCTTATAGACAGTAAGAAATAAACACACAGAACAGCAACAATGACAAAATCATTCAGTGTTTCATATTAGAAATAGGGGAGCCAGCCAGTTGGTGCATGCCTTTAACCCCAGCACTTGGGAAACAGAGGCAGGAGGCTCGCTGTGAATTCTAGACGAGCCTGGTCTTCACACTGTGTTCCAGGACAGCCAAGATGGTATACAGAGAGACTCTGTCTCAATAAAGCAAACAAATAAACAAACACAGGGAGCTAAGAACAATGGAAGAACATCTCTCAAGTGCTGGAAGAAAAGAAGACAACAGGAACCTTACGCCCTGCTAAATCTAGGGAAGGTAAAGGAGTAATAGAGACCATTTTATGCAAAGGAAAATGGTGCTGAACCCTGCGCTGAGAGAAACACCAAAGTTCTTTGACAAGAGAAATATGATTTCAGATAGAAATTGGTATCTTTGAAAAAATTAAGAACACAGGAAATATTAAAAATCTGACACACCTGGGACATGTTTCTTGATTTGCTGCTTTTAAAAGATAATTGAATGTCTAAAGCAAAATTGTAAACAATTCAAGACGTCTGTAAAGCATTGGAAAGAAGCTATATAACAATATGACAAGAGACAGAAAGGGAGTGGAAATAAATGTTAACAAAGATTTTATACTGTATATGAAATAATGTGCATAATAACATGATTTGGAAGTAGACTTAAAGTCAAGATGAATAATGTAAGCCCTACGGCAATTACTAAAAATAATAAAATATTTCTTCAAACATGGAGAATTAAATTCACAAAGTTTGTTTTCTCAAAGAAGTCAGCAAAAGGGGGAGAAGCATAAAATAAATTGGAAGACTGACAGATTTTTTAAGTAAATTGTAATTATATTAAATATAAATAGCCAAATATCCTCTTAAAAATTTGAGTTTGCCCTTTATAAAAGTAAGACCTAACTATATTTATCTACATGAAAATAAGTAAGAATTGAAAAGACTGGTATTGTTACAAGACATACTAGGATCAGTTTCTCAGCACAAAGGAGATTTATGCGCCCCAGAGGGGCAGATGGCAAGGAATAAGAGAAAAACAAAAGTCAGGAGATAAAGGATGAAGGAGAAGGGAAGTGAACAAGGCAGGAGGGGCAAGGGATGTTTGCCCTGGAAGGACAAAGGACATTCTCTGGATAGAGAAGAGACAGATGTACCCATAGATGTGGCAGCTTATAGAGGAACAAGGGGAAACCCTGTGTTAGGATGAGCGGTTTAATTTTGTTTGGGCATGTTAATTAGGTGAGCCAAAAGGGGGCTATTAATTGCTGGATTTCAGTATCAATAGCTGGACCTTAATAGCCTCAAGAGGACGAAGTGGCCAAATAAGGAAATAGACCTTGGTAGCTGGCTTTAGGATTATTATCTAACAATTTAGCAAAGCAGAGGGAATGAGGGAAGGGCAAGGCCTGCCAGAGCCATGGTTGCCATGCTTGGGCCTTCTAGAGCCCCTCAAAAGTTAGGCTTAACTATATTTATCTACACAAAACACCAACCTAATATAATAATGATAATAAGTAAGAATCTAGAGTTTAAGAATATTGGCCATACAAAGGCGAATAAAGTTCACCATGAAAGATTATGGACCAGCTAAAGGAGGCAAGAAGGGCCCACGTGCCCCCAAAGGACCTCCATCTGGATTTTTCTTACTCTCCTCCAAATTCTGCCCCAAGATCAAATCCACAAACTCTGGCATCTCCACCGCAGGTGTGGTAAAACAGCTGGGTGAGATGTGGAATAACTTAAGTGAATGTGAAAAGCAGCCTTGCATTACCAAGGCAGCAAAGCTGATGAAGAAGTATGAGAAAGATGTTGCTGACTAAAGGGGAGTTTGATGGCGCCAAGGGTCCTGCTAAAGTTGCCCGGAAAAAGATGGAAGAAGAGGAGGAGGAAGAAGAGGAAGAAGAATAAGAGGAAGATGAATAAAAACCGTCTCCTTGTGAATACCTTAGAGTTGGAGAGCGCGTGATTGACACATCTCTTATGTGAGTCCTGTCTATTGCTCCTGTTAGGTTTAATTACAAAATTTGATCACGATCACATTGTAGTTTCTCAAAGTGTCAGTGGTTTACATGAAGTGGCCGTGGGTGTCCGGAGCACCCTGAAACTGTATCAAAGTTGTGCAGAGCTCCACACATTGTTAAAATGAAAGGCACTCTCGAGTCCTCCTCACTCAGTGCACTTCGCTGTTGGTGTGACAAGGCATTCGGAGATGTTTTGAGCATCTTGTTCTCAACTTGTAAGATAATGTTAACTATGTGGTTATTAGCTAGAAAACCTGAACTGTCAACTATACATATCTATAATTTGTAAAGAGAACCAAACAGCCCAGACAGATTTCTGATGCTCCTTGTTTGGCATGGAGGCTGTGAGGGGAAGATGCCTTTTGGAGGGGACATAGCTCAGGGCATGCACTGAGGCTGGACCTGTGGGTACTGTGGTGGGCATCCATTTAGTTTCAGGTTGTCTAGGTTTCGCATATAGTGGCATAGCATCCTGCTGGCATTCTGAGTTGTGGAAGGGGAAGGGTCAGCTGGCAGGAGAAGTGTTTGGAGTTTTTTCTTTAGTTAAGTGCAGTAGATTTTAAACTTTTAAAAGAAACTGTAGAACGCATCATTGTCAGCAAAGCGAAGACCTACTGTATCCATGGATATTAGAGAACCCTCGGCACCTAAACACAGTTTTCAACATTCTGTGATTATTTGTATGTTTAGAATGCTGAAATGTTTCTGAAGTTAAATTAATAGTATTAAAATAAGAGGAAAAAGAATATTGGCCATAGGGTTCTTTGGATTTGCCCAAGAGTGGTTTAGCTGGATCATGAAGTAAATCTATTCCCATTTTCCCAAAGAACTGCCACACTGCTTTGCACAGTGGCTGGACAAGTTTGCAATCTGGCCAGCAATGGGTGAGTGTCGCCCTTATCCCACAAACTTGCCAGCACGACCTGTCACTTGTGATTTTCATCTTGGTCATTCTAACTGGTGTAAGATAATAATCTCAAAACATTGTTTTTCATTTGCATTTCCCTGATGGCTAAGGATGTAGACCATCTCTTTAAGTGCTTCTTGGCCATCTGTGCTTCCTCTTTTGAGAGTTCTGTTTAGATCTGTACCCCATATCTTAATTGGATTATTTGTTTCCTTGATGTCCAATTTTTCTTAGTTCTTTGTATATTTCAGTTATTGTCCCTCTATTGGATGTAGGCTTGGTAAAAACAAACACTACAAAACCCCCTTTCTATTCTGTGGGCTGCTTCTTTGATTGACAGTGTCCTCTGCCTTACAAAAGCTTCTCAGTTTCATGAGGTCCCATTTATCAATTGTTTATCTTAGTGTCTCAGTCAACTGTGTTCTGGTCAGGAAGTTGTCTTCTGTGCCAATGAGTTCAAGGCTATTCTCCACTTTCTCTTCTGTCATATTTAGTGTATCTTCTTTTATGTTGAAGTCTTGGATCCATCTGGAGTTGAGTTTTATGCAGTGATGGATATGGGGCTATCTGTGTTCTCCTACATGCTGATATCCAGTTTGACCTGTGCCATTGGATGAAGATGTTGTCTTTTTTTCCAGTGTGTATTTCTGACCTTTTTATCAGAAATCAGGTGTCCACGGGTGCATGGATTTATATCTGGGTCTTCAATTAGATCCCACTGATCAATGGGTCTATTTTATGTCAAGAGCACATTCTCTTTCTTACCCTAGCACTGCATTTCACCGAAGATGGCAATACCTCTGCTCTTCTTCTTTTTCTGCTTTGTTTGTTTTTATCCTCTCAGTTTTTATATGCCTGTTTGTATTCTGATAAGGGAGAGAGAGAAACAGTATGGATTTGGGTGGGTGGGGAAGTGTGGAGGATCTGAGAGGAGTTGGGGAGGGGAGACTGTAATCAGAATAGACTGTATGAAAAAATCTGTTTATAATAATAAGATAAAATATAAAGAATGCCGGCAGGGAGGGCTGAGAAGGAGCCAGGAACTGCTGTTGGGAATGGACAAGTCCAGGTCAACAGAGACACTCTTTGACAATGTACCTTAAACTATGAGCTGTACTTTGATACGTCGTTAAGGAGCTCTCCAGGAAAACTGCTGAGGCTGAGCTGTCCTCTGCTGCTTTACAGAAAACTGTGAGAGGAGAGAAACGAATAAGGATGGGGGAGGGGCTTAAAATAAAAACAATCCAGGATAAATGTCTTTGAAAATTGACCCCAGTGGCAAAAGAATTCAAAAAGTCAGAAATAAATGCTGAGGCATTTATTTATAATATATTAAATACTACCCATAAGACTAATGAAAAGGGGTCCCCAGAGCTCCCAGACTCTGCTGCAGAAGGAGACTGAGAACCAGGGAGATGTTTCAGCTGGTAAAAGTGTTTCCCATAGATAGGCTTGATGACCTGAGATGGATCTCTGGAACACACAGAAAGATATAGAGGAGAGCTGACTGGTCCTAGAGAGATAGGTCAGAAGTTAGGAGTGCTTACGTGCAGTCATGAGCACAGAGTATCCCAGAGCCCGTCCAATAGCTGCATCCAGATCTCTAGCTCTACCTGCAAACTCCAGCTCTGAAGGATCCAGCACCCTCTTCTGACCTCCACAAGTGCACAGGCACACGCACTCATGCACACACGGGGGACATTCTTGTAGACATGTATGAATCCATTAGCTAATGAATTAAACTTTCTTAAAAGAAAGCCAATAAAATGATTCAAATACTATGGAAAAGGAAAGACCACTCAGAGGTGAAGCCTGGAAAAGGGAAAGGAGAGCTTAGACCACGTGGTTCTGATTGCCAGGGTCCGAAAGGAAACAATTTCTCCTGGCTAGTACTTGCTTTCAACACTACTTTGAATTGGAAATCATTGCACTTTGAGTGAGAAATGCCACTGCTAGAGGCTCACACATTTAAACATTTGCTCCCACATTGGCAGTGCTGTTGAGAGGTTCGAAAGCCTTGGGAATAAGAATTTTCAGCTCCCTGGGGAAGCAAAATAAGCCTCGCAGAGGAAGCCACTGATGATAAGTCATTAATCCATGATGACCCTGATTTAGGGAGTATACTTCTGGAGCTGAGTCAGCTCCTGGGTCATCTAGCTGTCCCAGGAGATAAGGAACCCACAGTTGGGTTGGATTCTGAAGTTCTTTAAGGTCTCACCAAATACAATGAAACTAAAGCAGCAACCAATCAAAATTGTACTAATGTCACTGCTTCACCCTTACTAATCAACCCTTCAGGAAAATCCCCCTAGCCTTGCATAAAATGGGCCTGGGACTGCCTCTGGTCACCATTGACCCCTTGAATGCTGGTAATTTCTACAGAGTAAATATTCTTTGCCTTCGTGTACTATTTGAATCTGGGGTCTTCCTTCAGTGATTCATAGACCCTAACACTGTTTAAAATGGTTACCCTTGCTGGAGAAAAGACATCACTGGTGGCAGACTTTGAGGTTTTACAGCATGGTCTACTTCCGGGTTCTCCCTCTCTGCTTCCTGTTTTGTGAATTAAAATATAGTTTCCCAACTGCTAGGCTAGCCTCACTCTTGGTACCATGTCTTCCCCACCCCAATGGACTGTATCCCTTTTGGAGCAGTAAGCCAAAATAAATCTTCTCTACCCTAAGCTGCTTTTCATTAGGGTATCCTAGCACAGCAACAGAAAAGGACCTGAGACAGTTACCTTGTCTTTGTTCACCACCTGGCTTAGATTATTTGTATTATTGGGATGTTAGGTTGGGACAGGGTTCTGAGCTCCAAACGGAGTGTATTTTGCTGTATGGATGGGGTCTAGTGCATGATTGAGGCCAATTTGGATACCCATGAATTTTGGTAGGCAGAGACCATTACCTTCATCCTTAGTGTTTCTTTTGTGATTACCACATACTGAATGTCAAAGGAGAGACTACCTAAGGATACCTAAGCTAATCACATGGACATATTTGAAGCTCAGTTTTCTCTAGGTCAGAGGGAATTGAAATGTTAAGAGGAATGCCATGAGTTTAAATTCTCCTCGGATGACAAAGGGCTATTTAGGGTAATGATGTAAAAGTGTCTGCTGATTTTTAGAGTAGGCACTACCTAACAACAGGTCACAAGAAAATGAGCATGGTCAGGTAACTCAGAATTACCGGATTTTGTCAACAATCTGATTGGTTTGGAAGCAGACTCTCCTATGGTGCCTTCAGACAAAGTGACAGCCAACATTTGACTTGTGGACCCTAAGCTAAGAAAGCAGACAAGCCCACTTAGATATCTGATCTACAGAGCTACACCATAAAATGCACTTGTAGATTTAAGCCACTGAGCACATGACAGTTTCTTATGCAGCAACACAGATGAGAACAAACAGATCTGCACAGTTGGTGGCAGTAGAAAGCCGTCAGCCACTGTATTGATAGTTTGGCATCAAAGCAGGCGCTACAGTGGGTGCATATATGCGGGACAATGAGCAGTTCAGCATCTGTGTGGATAGCATGCTTAGGTCTCACTATGTGCATCAGTCATCTGAACAGGAATTTGCATAAATAAATAAATGTATGTATGCTTATATACAAGTGATTCCACTGGTCCTTACAGTCTGTAACATGTGAACTAAGTAACTCAGGGAGATAACCATCTACAATAAAATGATTAATAAAAGCAACATGATAGTGAAAACTTAATCAAGAACCTAGAGGAAGAAAAAGGTTGGCGCCAGGAAGGGAAAGGGCAGGGTCAGGAAGGAAAAGAGTGGGGTCAAGAAGGAAAGGGGTGGGGTCAGGAAGAAAAGGGGTGGGGTCAGGAAGGAAAGGGGTGGGGTCAGGAAGGAAAGGGGTGGGGTTGGGAAGGAAAGGGGTGGGGTTGGGAAGGAAAGGGGTGGGGTTAAGAAGAAAAAGGGTGTGGTCAGGAAGGAAAGGGGTGGGGTCAAGAAAAAAGGGGTGGGGTCAGGAAGGAAAGTGTGGGGTTGGAAAGGAAAGGGGTGGGATCAGGAAGGAAAGGGGTGGGGTCAGGAAGGAAAGGGGTGGGGTCAAGAAGAAAAAGGGTGGGGTCAGGAAGGAAAGGGGTGGGGTCAAGAAGAAAAGGGGTGGGGTCAGGAAGGAAAGGGGTGGGGTCAGGAAGGAAAGGGTGGGGTTGGAAAGGAAAGGGGTGGGGTCAGGAAGGGTACACAGGGTCCATCAGACATAGTGATAGTCTATGGTTATCCACAGGTGGTGGTTGTATTAACTCTGTCTTTATTCTTGTGACTCAAAGGCTAGGTCTGCATAGCAGAAATATGAGATTTTGTTGGGAATACAGGAGACAGGTTGTATTGCCCACCCTACCTCATCTGAGTCAGAGTCTACAACTTTAACAAGATCCCAGGTGGTTTGTTTGCACATTAAAATTTTAAGAGCAGTACTCTAAAATTTACATATATTTTGTGAATATTCTTTTTTACCAAATAAATATTTAATAAACATGTTTGAGATCGCATTCCAGTGGTATAAGTGGCTAGACCCTTTAAATATCCTGCTTTCTTTTCTTACAGTTATCTTAAAACCTGGCCTATCGAGAATCAGAGGAGAAATTACTGTCTTAACATAAAGCATCTATGTGAAGCTGGGTTTGATATAATCACCATTGAATTGAATGGTGAATAATTGCCATTTTATATCGGATGTCCCTCATTTGTACTCATTTCAACATCTCGGTAGATTAAACTGGTTTCTTTTTGTGCTTTGCTTGTTTGCTTCATTTTGTTTTGTTTTTGAGATCAGGACCTCATGAAGCCCATCCAGGCTTTGAACTCACAGTATAGAGAAAAGAGAGTAGTGGGGTCCTATGGTTGCTTCTAACTTTCGGCCTGCATGGGCTGTTGAGGGAAGGATAACCTGAAAGAGCTTGAATGGCACCCATGCTGAAGTGAAGAGTCTGGTCATGAGAGACAGAAGCCTGTGGAAAGATGTAGACAGTAAAGACACAGAGAGGGCAAATAAGCAACGGCCAAGAATTGCAGCTCTTAAAATCTGCACGGTGCATGCTGGAACCTGACCGTGCAACTTTATAATCCAAAGAGGCAGGAACTGGTAATAAGAAAATTCCTCAGAACAGACAACAGGATGGGAAGGCAGTAGATAATTATATAGTCACTGTGAAAAGACCCCTACAGTCACCTAGGCCATTCAGTGAGACCCCTCAGAGTCCATACAGAAGGATACACTGTACTCAGTAAGACTGCACTACCTGTGTAGGAGAGTGTCAGAAGGACCTCACACTAATCACATGGTTTGTGAGTTATAGACACACTTTAGTTCTGCTTTAGTTTAGAAAGATGCTTGAGAACTTGAAAGCAGAAACGGTAGAGTCATCCAAAATGAAGCAAAGATAAAAAAAAAAATGTAATAGCACTGCAGTGGCCTTGGAATAAATCAAGGGATTTGATATATGTATTAATGAGAATAATGCATAAGTCAAATATATGGGTTGTATTTAAAGAAATAATGGCCACCAGATTTTCTAAATTAGATGTTGGAATTGTTAAGTGAGAGAGAGACAGAGAGAGAGAGAGACAGAGAGAGAGAGACAGAGAGAGAGACAGAGAGAGAGAGAGAGAGAGAGAGAGAGAGAGAGAGAGAGAGAGAGAGAGAGAGAGAGAGAACTAATAGCAAGCCTAGCATAACGGAATTACAACACCAAAAAGAGCCTCCAGAAACATCCGGAGAAGAAAGACATAAAGAAGCAAAGTGAGGAATTCTGCATGCTCTGGACATTAGCTGTGGGAAATGAAGAAAACAAGCAACATCTTTAAAAATCCATTATGTTAATAAAAAAACAAGCAAAACAACAAAAACCCTTTTCATTAAGGTCCAGTGTTTTACGGAAATATCCTTCAAAAACAAAACCGGAACAAACTGCTCTTTTTATACTAAAAAAAAAAAAGCCAAGATAACTGACTCTAGCAGCTCCAATATTGTAAGAAAGAAAATGATGCTAGGTAGAAATTTGAATCTACATAGAGAAGTCTCAGTAATGGTAAATATATAGATACCTATGAACTACTTTTTACCATCTTAAAAAGTTACCTTAAAAGATAGCAACCGTTAAAGAAAAAACCTGGCCATCATATGGTTGTTTCATTTTGTTTTTAAAATCAGACAAAGGAGAGAGTTGGATGTTAACAGTAGCAGGGACTATGAGAAACAGAAGTTCGTGTGCCCTAGGAATAGTGCATTACTCTTAATGCCAAGTTATTTCGGATGCTTCGTGGTATAGCTAAAAGTCCATATGTACACCTTGGAACAACAAGGAAAATGTGTAGTTAATAAATCAATAGTACAAACAAAATGAAATATTAAATCCAATACTTATTGCAGAAACAGAAGAGGGAAAGGGGACAAGAATAAATGATTAGAGAACAAATAAAATAATATATGTAAACACAGCTATATAAATAACTGCATTAATATAAATTAAAATATAGATATTGGGGACTCAGGGTCTAACTACATAGAAGAGTACATCCTAGGATTACAGGACCATGGGTCTGAGCCCCACAGAAAACAAACAACACTAAATTAAAGCAATTTAAAGGAATACTCAGCTCTGTGCTATGAAAAAAAAAAAACCTACTTTAAATGTTTTATATTTTTTATATACTTTAAATGAGATATACATTAATTAGATGAGGTTAGACTGTACTTTTTTGGGGCATGGACATTAAGCTCTTTATAGGTATTTTCTAGCTCTCTCGTGTGCCACAGAATAACCTAACCAGTAAGCTTCTCAATCACAACTTAAATGTGAGTGAAGCTAAGCCACACTGCACAGGCATTCCTTGAGCTGTGGGCTGTGACTCCTTGGCAGCGAAATGACCCTTTCGCAGGCAGCTAAGATCATAGGAAAACACAGATATTTACATTACAGTTTCTACCAGAAAATTATAGTTATGAAGTAGCAATAGAAATAATTTTATGGTTGGCAGCTACCACATGAAGAACTGTATTGAAGGGTCCCAGCATTAGGAAGGTTGAGAACCACTGCTCCAGATGACCACCAAGGCATTTCTTTCCTAAGCTGTCAACAAGGTCTACTGACCACTAATACAAAGAACACATTTTATGCTCAATATTTAAATTTTATTTTGAAAATGCAAAGCTTAAGGCTGACATGGATTACCTTCTGCATTTGGAGTCTCTATCAGGTAAGAATTATATCCTTAAAAAAAGTCCTTTTCCCTAACAACCATTTTTATTTGATCAGATGTGGTTGTTTGGCTAATCGTGGACCACTGAACTTTTTCAACATTTAGTTTCGAAATGTGAAATCAGAATCCAGTGATCCCACCTCTTAGGAGTTCCATGATGATGTGTGACATTTAACCACCACAGTGAAGCTTACATTCCCATGCCTACATACAAATAGATAGATGCCTTTGCTTTTCCCTGGCTAAATTTAAACTTTCTAGAATTGTTGCTTTCGGGATGTGCTAATCATATACCACAAAATGTTGCTGACTTTCATAACTCAGCCAAGGATATTGTGTTCTCTCTTTGCATAGAAATGCAAATTTCTTCAAAGATTGAGCAAGATTTTTTTCCTGATAAAGGCGATTTGAATATTTCGATCTAAGAGGCTAAACACATACCAACAATTTTTGTGGCATGCAAGAATTTTGAAGTATTTGCAATTAAACCCGTTCACACCCCATCTCTACCACTAAAATTTTACTGTGTATCAGTGCATATAGGCTGAGAATAGCCAACAATGATGTGTCTTTTGCCTGCGTCAGCTCCGTAGTATTATTGGCAGCCAAACATGCTCTATAGGCTACTGCATTTTCATTGATCCCTTGAAAAATGTCAATATTTTTCCATCAGTGGCATTTGTAATTCATCGCCCAGAAATCCCTGACATGACCATAATTTAACAGCTCTGGTTATTAATTCAGAGAAAGACAAGAAGAGAAGAGAAAGAAAAGAAACACAGTAGTCTCTAGCTACACATGAGCAAGTATTTTCTGGTTGAAAAAGTTGATCAAGCTGTGCTCTGCTGTTTTTAACCCCAGAAGTGTGATGGAACCTCTTGTAACTTACTCCATTCCAACAGTAACTGTTTTCCTGAGTTGTGTGCACTTTTGAATTGTGAGATCTCACGGCGTTCTGATCTTTATCTGTTGTGTGTCTCCTGGCCTTGATTTTTTTGTTTTTGTTGTTGTTTGTTTGTTTGTTTGTTTGCCTAAACTTGTCAGAGAAGTCTCTCTTCTTCCAATGGGTACAGATTGGTGGGTGAGTAATGTTAATGAGTTGAAAACACCTATAAGCTGTCTTTTTTCTGCCTTGCACACAATCCTCCTTTGACTTAGAATACCGGGTACCTTTCTGAGATTTGGTTACTGGCCGTAGAGGTCTGGACCCCTTGTTTCTAGGCTCTTGATTTCTTAGTCAAGGAAGTAAGATAGTGTAGATACAGATTTGCAAAGCGACAAGGAAGCAGTTCAGACGTGAAGCAGAAACTGTCT
Source organism: Micromys minutus (assembly GCF_963924665.1). Classification (NCBI taxonomy): domain Eukaryota; kingdom Metazoa; phylum Chordata; class Mammalia; order Rodentia; family Muridae; genus Micromys; species Micromys minutus. The sequence continues at coordinate 40,654,368 of NC_137957.1, read as the reverse complement.
GTCATACTGTCGAGAGAAACAACGGGCCACCTGAGCGAGGATGCTCAAGGGTCCCAACTATCGCACAAGGTTTTCTTTAATTCGGCTCAAAAGAAGATCTTTGGTTGCTAAAAGCATAGTATAATGAGCTTTGCTCAATTTTAACTGATATAACCTCTTTTCTACTATTCATGTCTCTTACCACAATGCATCTGGTCTTAATCATATACATGTACAATTATGCATAAGGCAGTTAACAGAGGATTGACCCTAAAACTACATTCAGGACAGTTTGTAATGCCACACATGTCATCAAAATGGTATGAAGCCTGATCAGCCCACCTGTTTTCATCTCAAGGTGCATCCCTGGACATGTTTGACTAGAAACGGATCACTATCGTGAGGTTGCTATGGGAAGTCACTTATTTCTATTGGTAAAAGTTGGTATACCGGCAGCTTGATGCAGATGGGAGGTGTGTATGTGTGTGTGCACACGTGCGTGTTTGCTTGTACGTTTGCATGTGTGTGTGTGTGTGTGTGTGTGTGTGTGTGTGTGTGTGTGTGTGTACTTAGTGAGTTAAGGCTTTCAGGCTGCCCAGTGCATTATTAGAGGGATGTGTGCACAGCCCAAATCAAGTGGCATCCCAGCCCTGCTAAGTCCTGTGCTTTATGTGACTCATTATCTTTCACTTTTAGAAGGTCTAGCCTCAGCATCTTATTCTGAAGCCAAGTGGGAAAAATAAAAAAATAAACAAAGAAACAAAAAAAAAAAAACCCCAAATACATGAGATTTCCCCAGGACCTGCAGATACTAGGCTTGATTCTTAGTCTTGGTCCTACCAACTATGCCTCCAGGCAATAAGTGTCTAACATTCCCTAAGTCCCAACCTACTCCCACCACCAGGCTCCTGGGCTTGAATTAAATACTGACCAATACTGTTTAATCGTATTGTTAACATGATACAAATCCAGGTATTTGAGCATATTAAATATATTATCGTCTTCTTATTTTTTCAGTCACAGTGACTTTTCACGTTAAGAGTACAAAGGTTGACTGACCCACGTTCTTCTAACTCTGTCTTTCATTTACTGAGACTGAAATAGTTGTCAAGGGCGTTGTCAAGGTAGATGGCGCAGCATAACCTCAACTGTGCATGGCTTTGGACTCATGATGCTTCTTTTTGTTGGATCCAAATCTTACCTTGTGGGTGTCATGTGACTAGTCCCTTCCTGCCTCCCCAGATTGTCATTCTAACCATGCAAGACTCCGTCTTACCCTTCCATTCTCTCAATGCAGGTTGGTGTTCTCTGCCTGAAACATTCTTTCTCTAGATAATCACGGGGCTGATTCCTTCATCTTGCTTGGGTCTCTGTTCAAGGACCAACTACTCAGAGCCAAGATGCTATTTTCTCTAACAAAAAATAATATTCCTTCATTAAAGGCATAACAGTATTACATATTTATGTCTCCTCCATACCTTTACCGAAGAATAGAGCACACAGAGGCGATTCTGAATGTGTTTGGTGAGTGTGAGACAGGAAGGCGGGAGAGTAATTGTCCTGGTTTGCCATAGAATGTTCCCTTCAGTTAATGCTATAGGGTGACTATGTTTTCTCCCTGACTTCTCCTTCTATCCAACATCAGCCTATGCTGGTCTCCTCCAGCCCCCACAGTTTCCTGAGTCTCTGTGGGATTTAATCTGAACTATGTTCTACTCCATGTTATCTCTGAAGAAAGGTTACCTTTCTGTGTTATTTATAGTAATTCTTCCTCAGTTCGTCCCTCTGGGAGTTCCTACACTGCACTTGGGTCTCCAAAGGCATTGTAGGAACAAGAATAGCTACTCATCAAGTGTTTATTATGGGGCAGTCATGGCTCTGAGCCCTTTGCAAGTATTAACGCAGTTAGTCAACCTCCTCACATACTTTTATCTTCATTTAACATCTGACAAAATCAAGTTCCAGAGAAGTGAGGCGATTTCATCTCAGCCATCCAGACAGAATGGGAAGATGGATAGTAGTTCTAATGCCTGTGTTCCTAACGCCCATGTCAGCACCGACTGGACAGAAACAGCCCTGAGGTGGCATTTAGGAGGCATGAATGCTTGTCTTCCTTCTGTTGGTGGCTGAGGCCTGAGATGAGTTCTTTCTGTTTCCTAAATTGAGCCATATGTGGTGGCAAGTCCTATGATCCCAGCACTTAGAAGGCTGATGCAGGAGAATCACCAATCAAGGCCAGCCTGGGCCACATAAGGAAGCTCAAGCCAGATTAGTCTACATAACAAGATAATCTACAGAGTCTGTTTGAAAAACCCCAAGATTAAAGTATACTTTCTTCAAATGAAAACACTGTTCAACATAATTTACAAAGACTGTTATACCAACAAGCTATTACTGGTTTATCATGTGTTGCCTCGAGAAAGATGTAAGCAGAAATATCTTCAAATGTAACTATGGATTTCTACACTACTCGGATCCCCTGCCAGCCAGCTCCTGTCTTCTGTTGTGGCAGCTTCAAAGGGGAGAAAAGGAAAGGCGGAATAAAAGAGCTTTCTCAAAGAGTTAAAGAGGTTTGAAAAACGTGTGGACATCTGGTAAATATTTAATAACCAATAAAAGTTGTTTCGCTCACTTTTGCTGGATATAAGTTTTAAATGCCTTACAGATATTCATGTTATCAACCAAAAAGAATAGGTGTCAAGAAATGTGGAGATCTGTTTCCAACTTTTAGCACCATGCATTTCCTTTCTAAGCTAAGACAAGAAATCCCAAGTTCTTCTGTAATTCTGCCACCATGGTGTGGCATATGCAGCAGCTATCCTTAATCTCGACATATGTCAAAAATGACCAGAGATCATCTGTTCATGTTACAAATGGAGTCTGTACTGCATTCCAGGACCCAGTATCAAGCAAAACTTATATTAAATGAGGTACCCATTCAATGTTCCTATTCCTCTGTGCCTATACTTCCTCCTCTGTGACATTAAAGACATTGGCAAGCCTAGATTCCCATTTATAAATCATTGTCTTTGGTCCTTGTCTTCATCATCTTTAGGCAGCTAGAATGCCCTTTTCAAAATACTTTCTTCTTACATAAGTGCAGAGCATAGTTAACACCGACTAGAATGTGGAATTGGCCACAGACTTATGTCTCAGGCCAACTTGACATCTCACACCAACTTGGACAAGGTCCTGACCTTGAGGTTGACTCTGAGCCTGTATCCTTATCTGATAAATGATGATACTGATGCAGTCAACCTTGTTGTTGACAGCCAATCACATGGGATGTTGTATGGAATGGAATGCCCTCTTGGTGTAATCTTGCTAGCTGTGACCCTGAGGAACACGGATCATTCTTTCTCCAGACCAATGAATAAATTCATCTTCAACCATACAAAGTCTAAGTTGAAAGCAAAAAATAAAATCATCATTCCAGTGTAATCCAACTCAACTCCTGTCTTATCCCATTTCACAGAGTAGTATATGTGAGTCAGCTAATTCCTCTTTTACAGATTTATTCACACTGACAGTAAAATTGCCAGAAAGAGCTAGGTAGGCCTCCTCCACACTGAGCGACTAAATTACTCTATGAAAATGGACAACACCAAGACTGCCATGTTTCACGAAGATTTTTTAGTCTTCTATCTGAGCCTCAGAACAAAGCTCTCACTGGGTGCTAGCAAACTGAGAACCTTAAATGACTACTTAAAGGAAGAATGCTCAGCCTCCTCTGAGTGCTGAAAACCCACGCTACCCTCTATCTGAATGTCAGGTGAGCCTGGGCAGGTGGTCCCTTCCCAACTCATGTCAGCATCTCACCTCAACTTTCTAGAACCCTTACTCCATCTTCACAGCTGTGTGTGCCATCTCTCTCCCCAATTTCTGACATTGATTTTGCAATCACAATGATGATTTTGAATTTAAACATTCCTTAGCAAAACAAAGAGACGTTCTAGGGTGGTTTTCCCTTCTTGGTTTTTTTTCTTTTGGTGTTTATTTCCTTGTTTGTTTTTTTTCCCCAATTACTCTATGCATTCATTATCTATAATTAATGAAGTAAGAGGGGTTATAAAAGCATGCTGGCTATACAGTTTCACAAGATGCATGGCAGGGACAAAGAAGGGCTGATATTTATCAACTGTATCTTAGGGTCTTGATGGATGCATTCCTGGGGGAGGTGGGCCTCTAATTGGTGGTGAAGGATGTCTCATTTTTGGAGGGGACATGCCTATAGGTGTTCAGCAGGGAAGGCCAATTGATAGGCCCATGGGTGGTCTCATACCAGATGGAGGAGTCATAATGTCTGGAGGTGGGGTTGCTCTGCCTATAGGTGGAGCTGGAGTTCTGAGTCCTGGTGAGTACTGAGTTGGGGCTCTGGCAATGTTAGCTGTGGCAGCAACAGAAGCAGCTGCTATAGTGCCTCTTTCCTGTGGAGTTATGATCTGCTGGGATGGGCCTCCAACCGGGCCTGCTAATCCAGTAGGAGTTTGGGGAATAGGTACATCAACTGATACCCCTCTACCAGCTGCTCTTCCAACCCCAGGGCCACCTGCCATGCCAGCAAGTAGCACATGAGCAATGCCAGTATCTTTAGAAGGTGAACTCTCCACAGTCACGGAAACCAAGTTCTTTCCACAAAGCAAGACCAGACCCAAAACCTGTTTTTCTTCACATTCTGGCTGGTTTGCATTCTTTGGCTTGATCTTCCTGAGCTCACCACAGAGAGTCAGATTCATGTGCTTGTCAAAGCCTTAAAGGTGTCAATGAAGATTCTTCCATCTTGCAGGATACATCTAATTCTCTGGTCATGGGCTGCAGTATCCTGCTACTCTTAACCACAGTCATGATTGCTGTTCCACCATAGCCATTCTCAACAATAAGACTTCAAGATCCTTAATACTTGGGGGAAGACTATAAATTAAGGTTTGATGCAGATTATTCACACACAGTGTAAGTTGACCAAAGTTTCACGGTCAACAGGACCTGTTTTCCTAGACATTCACCACCTTGGTGTCCAAATACTGCTTTAACGTCTTCCTGGTGTCTCAGCTAAGAAGGCCTGTCTTGGTTCTGAATGGGAATCCACCACAGGGACTTGCTGTTGCTGAGAATATTGTGGGGACAAGTGCCAATCTTGGCTCAGTGAGGCTGTCCTTCTACATTTGACCTGGACTTTGACCTCTGGCACGTGCTGTTCAGTAGTTCTCAGGTGTAAGAAATCCCCATAAATGTGAAGAAAAAGAAGATATCTATATACATACATATATACATATACACAGGCACATCAAGAAATAATGGAAAAAGGAAAACATTGACAGTAAAATCCACACATAGGAGCATGTCACACCTAAGATTTCAAGGACCAGAGAAGGGAAGAGGGGACCTTTGTTGTTGTTGTTTACATACATGTTTTTGATGCGTCTTTAACAATATTTCTGTATTGATTACCTCTTCTAATTGTGAAAGGATAATAGTTATCGTGAGCCTGAGTTTCAGAGCCAGGAAACTTGGTCTTTAGTTCGGGCTCTGCCATCAATATGCCCATTATTACCATCGGCTTCTAATACGAAGGAAGCTGAGATTTAGAGAAACTTTAAGTCTTAGCCAGTTTCATCCAGACAGAGGCAGAGGTGGGGTTTTCAGACCTAATCTCCCTTACTGGAGCCCCAGTCTTTCAGGGCTTTCTTAAAGAACCCTTGCTGATGGACATTTGTCATGCTGTCCAAAATGCAGCATTCTTAATAACCAGCCTTCTAAGGTAGAAAGGGTCGAATAAGAGATTGTGAGTTACAATTCGAAGGAGCTTTATTACCTGCCACTCCATGATACGCTGAGCATGACCTATCCAGGAACCAATCAAGCATCAGGGAACATCCTTCATCTACATAGTGTATGAAACCTATTTTGATTCTTGTGAACCAGTTTTTTTTCTTTCCCTTTCCTTCTTCCTTCCTTTCTTTCTTTCTTTCTTTTTTTTTTCTTCAAGGCAACTAAAGAAAAATTAAGTTGCATACCATGAAAGGAGTGGACACTATTATTTTATAATTTTCCCTAAGATTATACCAAAATCACTGGGCCCATTCATTTGTGTTCCGTTGGGCAGACATTATTCATATTCATATTAAACAGATATTAATTGAGGGTCTGCTCTGTACCAGGTGCCAGAGAAGCCAGAGCAGCCTGTCACTGGCAAGACTCACAGCCCTTCTGTGCTGTGTAAATAAAGGAGTCACTTGGCAATATTCTAGAGTGACAGAGGTGTCACAGAAGAATATAAGATGCAGGGCAGAACACATGAAAATATTACCAACAACAAAATGAATGACATCATTAGAGAACAGTAGAGCGCAGAATAAAGGAAGAAATGATGGAGCTGATGTGAGGGAGTAAATACATCTAACAAAGGCGTGCTCCTAGAGTGGAAAGCAAACGTCTACAGTGGGACAGAGGGCCATAATTGAACAAAGCGGCCGCCGGACGAGCAAGAGTAACCAATAGTCCCTGGAGACTCTCAGAGGCTGGAATGAGATGAACAGAAGAGGAAACATAAAGACCAAATGATCCCAGCAGAAGCTTCAAATGTCTAGTTGTGTGCCTGTAAATTTTTCTCCTGCTCCTCATTTTCCTCCTCAGAATCTCATCTCTGTAAATTCAGAGAATTTAGCTCTGTCGTTAGAGTGAGGCTGGGTCACCAAGCACCTCATTTTAATAGTAGGTACACTGTGTGTGTGGAGATCTCATTTCCCCCTGAGCCCGCTGATGTCTGCTCAAGTATTGGCAGCGGGTCTCGGCACACAATAACTCACAGGGATGCATTTCACAGCCTTGAGTCAGATGGAATTAGCAAGCGGACTTACAACCCAGAGGCTTTACCCGACACTGTCTGTTAAATGCAATTTGTGTTTAAAATAATCATCTCATATGGTATTTGTTTTCTGAACTGAAGGTAGGCAGAAAGAGTGGAGGGAGGGAAGGAGGGAGGGAGGGAGGGAGGGAGAGAGAGATTCTGTTTCACAAAATCAACTATCTTAGACTTCGTTGACAATCTTAGTTTAATTGTATATATATAAATCATGTAGGAATTTATTTGGTTTGATGATTGGTTTATAAGGACAATATTCGTACAGGGTCTGAGTATAAAGGAATTAATTGAAGTTAATTTTTAGAATACGCACAAAGTGTTTGGCTCACAAATGGCGATTCACCTTCAATGGGTTTCAGCCTTGTTCTTTATGCCCCTTTGCCAGAAGGCAACACAGTAAACCTGTGTAGAGTAACACAGTGAGCCTCCTCTTCTGCTTGGCTATGGCTCCTGGCCCTCTTCCCGGTCTTATACAGACCACTGTGACATTTCAGTTCATCTGGCTGAAGCCAAAAGATGTCCTCTAACACCATCCTGAGTCGTCCTCTATCACAGCATCCTGAGCCGGCAGAGTCCAGCTAATCATAAGCACATCCCTCACCACCGGGAGGAGGCTCCCATGCCTGCCAGCCTTGTTCGAGAGTGTGGGTGCTGCCAGAGAATGTTCTGGGGGCTGGATGGTGCTGGGAGAAAACCAAGGCAACATTAGAATCTGTTCTTACGCGGCTCTCGTTTCGTACTGAATAATAACTACAGAAAACCTCTGTTCTATTCTATCAGCATATCAGAAACATGCCCAAAAAAGTCACTGTCTTCTCGAAATAAAAAGGAAGATAAAATTTTACTTTCAGTGATTTTCTGTTTTTCAGGGATTTCTCCCTCCCTGGTCTAGAAAGCCTTTTCCCCTCTAACTACCTCAGTGCTAGGTTCCAGGGCATCTGTCTCTTCCCAGGATCTCAGTGACTTCCACGATCACCCTCTGCAAACAAATCCCAGTTGGAATGCAGAAGCCTGTCATTTCTTGGCTCTATGATTCCTCCTATAGGATTCAATGGGGATAACAGTGGAAGGCTAGAAGCCTTCTCCTCTGAAGGGATGCTTGTGGGGAGTGAGTTGCATGTTCTGGTTCTTTTCTGCAATGCAGAAGGGAATCACAATGGACTTCTGACCTGAATTGGTTCTTCCTACCTTGATTATACTTTTTTTTTGAGTGGGAGTGTCTGACATGACTTATCTCAAATAGTGATCCTCCTCCTAAGCGCGCAGCAGGATTGCATGCAGAGCTTACTAACCTAGGTTTCACCCTGGTGTGTCTGCATTTCCAAAGCTGCCAAAGGGATCTTGGTCTGAGAAACACACTTGAGGACTATTGGCTCAGGCAGTGGTTTTCTCTCCCTGGCCATACAGAACCCAATCCCTGTCAGCCCCCAACCCTAGAGACACCTACTTAGTGGGTCTGCAACTACAGCATAGACAAGGACCTTTTAAACTCCTTGTATAAGAAAGAATGTCTGGGGATGAACATAGTCACAATATGCTATATATTTCTATGAAAGTGACTTTATGAAACCCATCACTGCATAAATAAATGCATACCAATTACAATGCATATTTGGGAAAACAGAATGAGAACTTTTTCCAGGCGGTTCTCTTGATTGTGTTCTAAACTCCCTCAGATTCTATTAAGACTCCCATTTTTAATGAGTTCCCTTGTCTGTGAATGCATCTTAAACTTGCTTCCTCTGACTTCCACTATGATCTCTTGTTTTCTTCTAATACTAGCCGGAGTGCCCACCCTAACCCTAGTTCATAACCAGCATAGCCTCCGCCTTCAGATGACTCCTAACAGCTCACAGATTAAAACAAACCAGCGTTCACTGGGATGATACGATGATAATGCAGTCTAGACACATTTCTAGACATTTAGATAAAGAAGCATGTAATTCAGGTGATCATTTGGGGACTTCATTTCAACACTTGGAAGCACCCATGGGTTTTGATGCAGCCGACTCGATTATTAGGGAACATCACATAACTCAATAGTTAATTAAGGCTTTCACCCAAACTGGATTCGTGACCTCTCCTTGAGGTCTTCTAACAACAAAGCAAAAATGAAACGTCTTCAAACAAAAGAAAAGGTCTGTTCGTTAAACGTTCCTGATCCAAGGGCTCTTCTAATGTAACAACATTGATATTTAAAAATGCATGTTGACTTGAATTTGGTGGTTTTTTCCAATATATTTAAGTCTCACATGGTTTGTACATGACTCAAAAAAAAAAAAAAAAAAAAAAAAAAAAAGGTTAACTATTCTTATTCTCAGTACCCTGAAGAGAAAGACACTTGGCTGTTCATCTCAAATTCGTCATCTGAGAAAGCAAAACATGAGGAAGGCAGGCAGTGGTATTCCTATTGTCAAGTGCTCATGACTGTATCTTAAATAAATGCTAGTCAGACTGGACTAAAAGCATTAAAGTCAGAGGCATTTCAATGATGATTACCCTCACAACCACCTAAACAACTGGCTTAAGTATGGCTTGTATCTGGTTTGGTTTTGCCCGGGACTAACACTTAGTGATATTTAGATTACCAGGACTAATATCTGATTTATGTACATTGCCATAGTTGATTCCTCCAACAGACATAAATCTGGAATGTATCAGGAGACTGGAGCTCTGTCGGTAACCATCTTAACCAAAATGACACAGTGGTTAAGATCTGGACAGTAAGCAGTCATTAGAGTGAACATCTATGAAGCCATTACTAATCTGTTTTCCCAGCACCTCCAATGATGCTTTGTGCTCAACAAATATATTTCCAAAAAGAATCAATGAGCCTAACTCCAAAGCCCCTAATACTATTCTTTGATATAATGTGGTTTTGAGCCAGATATGGTGACATATGCCTATAATTCTAGCACTTGGGAGTATTGGGGGTGGGGGAAGATCAGGAGTTCAAGGCCAGCTTTGGCTGAATATAGTAAGGGTTGCATGAGACTCTATTATCTCAAAACAGCAGCAACAACAAAAAGTGTCCTTTCCTAAATGACTGGCCTAGGGCAGATGTCTAAATCAGGGATAAGAGACTAAGGGGCTGTCCTCTACCAGATAGCAGGCAGGACCACCCCACGGTTGACTCGGCAGGTGTGTGAAATATGTGCAGAAGTCTGTGGCTCAGCCTCCTGAACAGAGATGGGACAGAGGTAGGCAAAGGACCTGGCCATCTCTAGTGGTGATTCAAAGTTATCAGTGGGGCTCCAGATAGCCCCAGGCCCTGGCATTTAATTTGCCTACTGTGCACAGCCAAAAAAAAAAAAAAAAAAAAAAAATTGCTGACACACAGCAGTAGAAGCTGAGCACCATGAAAACACTTAACTGCAATGAAACCCTCATTCATCAAATCAATAGGGATCTAATTTAAAGCTTCAGAATCAATACTTTTCAACCTGTCTGTTGGCCATAAACCATCTCTACCCATATTAGCAAAAGTGTGGCTTTTGTTGTAAAGAATAACCACAGGAGTTATTAAACTATTATAATTGGAAGGCACTTATAATCAAACATAATAAGGCTTCACAATCAACACAAGTCCCCTTAGTTGATGTGATTTTAATTTACAAAATGTCTCATTGATACATCTAAATGCTGTGGCAAATTAATACATAATCACTCTCGCATAGATGTCACTACATTTTAAGTACTAACAGAGAAGGCATCTATCTCTCTAAATAAATTAAGTCCATTAGCAGCGGCTGTCCTGGCCCATCTCTGCAGTTCAGCTGTGTCCTCTGTAAGTCAGTATGTTTACAGTTTAAAGGCGCTACCAGTCACTGATGCAATTTCAGTTTTAAATCTTAATAGGAAAGGGAAGGATTAACCCTGCTATGATGTTTGGGCTATGTGTTCATGTGTGCATTTGCATGAGCTACGTGACCAAACCCATGCTAATAAGCATCCTGGAAGGTTCACCTGTATGACCAGTCTGGAGACTATACTTTTATCCTAACCAGGGTGATTGTGAACCATCCCTACAATGCTTCACTGGCAGCTGAGATGCTAACTGTCTAATCACATCCGCAGCAAGACAATGATCGAATCCATCTTCATAGCTCCAGTATAGTGTGTCACACACACACACACACACACACACACACACACACATACACACACACACACACACACACACACACAAATAGACACACACAGTGTAAATCAAAAGGTAGGGACCAAGAGGTTTACTCAGGCTTTTTGACTGTAATATTTAATAAACTTAGTTGGTCTCCAAAGGAGCATATATAAATTATCTGAATGCATATATGTGTATGTATCTAAGCTGGGAAGCAAACGTAAAGGCACAAGGGGAGAAAAAGTGAGAGCGGGGAGACAGAAACAGAGATTGAGACCTACATAAACGACAGACAAGATTTCTCTGTCTACCTGCCAACCACTTGAGTAAGACCTGCCTTGTGTGCACTTACTCCATAGATACGCACTCCGTATCATGTGCACTCCGGACGTGATGTGAATGACAAATGAGAAGTCTTACTTTCCTGATCTTGTCCCCATTCCCAACACCCATCTAACTGGAGTACCAAGCGGTCCTACATTTTCTGTCGGAAGCTCTAAGAGCTGCGGCTCAGGACATAGGGACAGTGAGCAAACAGGAATTCATCTCCCACAGTTCTGTACAGTGGTACCCTTAGGGGTTGGATTTTTTGTTTCTTTGTTTTGGGGGGATTTTTTAGCCCCTATATTTTTCCCTTGCTCTCCCTTTTCCTATTCTTGCTCTCATTTGTCTTCTTTGCTCTGCCGAGCAATATCGTGTCTACTTTCATTTCAAATAAACATACATGATTTGATGTGGCCACATAAAATCCAGGAAGCATAAATGAGAGGGAACGTCGTGGTATTTGTCTTTCTGAGTCTGGCTTAATTTTCTTAATTATGATTCGGTACCACAGTTGTTTGCCAATTCCTCTGTTGTGGACACACTGGGATGTTGTGAGTGGTGAGTCGGCAGGTGTTTATGAGCAAGTATGTCTGTGATGGGCTGACTTAGAGTCCTTCAAAGGAGCTACCAGGAGTGGTATAGCCAGATCGGTATATGTTTAGTGTTTAGAGAAAGCTCCATGCTGATTCCCAGTGAGTCTAGATGAGTTTGCCTTCCCAACAGTAGTATAGAAGGCAACAGTTCTTAATCTGCAAGTCACATCCCCTTTGGGGGTTGCATATCTATTATGGTTCATAAGAAGAGCAAAATTACAGTTATAGAGTAGCAACAAAATAATGTTATGGTTGGGGTCACCACAACATGACCCATATTAAAGGGTGAGAACCATTGGTACCCTTGTTCTGCTTTTCTACCTCTGGAACCACGGCAATGCCAGCAGTTGCTGTTGCTTGGTTTCCTCCTGACTGCCGTTCCGACAGGGCTCAGGTGGAATCTCTATATAGTTTTGATTTGCATTTCTCAGGTGCCTCGTCAAGTTCGACAGTTTTCCTTTGTTCATTCTCTTCTCGTGTCTCATAATTTGGGAACTGTCTGCTTTGCTAGTTATTTATTGATCCGGTTCTTTGTGGGTTTCGGTGCTGTTGTTTAACTGTTTTCTCTTTTTAAAGTAACCTCTATTGTTTCTATGCCGTGAGAGCCTTGTACATGGTAGGCATGCATTCTTTTCTTTTCTTCTTTTAAGTATAAAGAGAATTTATTGCTACACTCTACCATTGAGTTTCATCTCTGACTTAACTCTACCCTTGCAGTTTCCCACCAAACTCTCACAAGCATAAGTGCATTGACAGATGTGACAATTTTGAACTTGCTGTGACTCAGCTTTAAGATAAGTTCCCTAGTCTCAGCAAGAGTGCCACCACTAAACCTTTCTTTTATACCCCAAAGCCCTGTGGTACCAGCTGTCAGTGCGGCCTGCTGTAACTGTCCTTACTCACTGAAATTCATTAGCATGGCTTGTCCTAGCAGGAGCGATATAGGGGACAAATCCAGAGAATGGAGGCCTTCTCCCCCTAAAACTCAAGAAAGAATCTCTATCCCTTGAGCTGTAACCTCCTGTGAGAGGTTTAAAACAATACCCCATATTCTGAGCAGACACTAGATTGTATTTAGAGTTAGCCTCACCTGTAGAGCTAAATAATCCAATAAGGCTATTTGGGGAAGGAGTATTTTTAGAAGTGAGAGAGGGAGAGGGGGAAGGGGAAAGGGAAAGAAAGGGGAGGGAGAGAGTAGAGGGAGAGGGAGAGGGGAGGGGGAGGGGAGGAGAGTGGGAGAAGAAGAGAGAGAGAAGAAGAAAGAGAAAGAGAAAGAGAAAGGGGGGGAGAGAAGGGAAGTACTAATATAAAGGGAGAGTAGGTATTGGCAAACTGAAGGCCAGTGGTTTTTAAAAGGCAAAAGTAAAGAAGCTGAAAAGGTGTGATTGCACCGGAGCAAGAACTGAGACTGTACCCGCCTTGTACCCAGTGCTCATAGCATGCCAAGCACTCTATTTATATCTGGAAATGGACACCAGTTAGTCACAGGCAGCTCAGAATAGCCAGTGGATAGGTGTGGTGTGTGCAGAATAATCTCAATAAATCAAAAAATTAGAAAAGAAAATCATGGAAGGGAAAAATAGGTAGAATAGCATGGCCACGCTTACTTTTCAAGAACAAAACACAAAACAAAACCAGTTGTGGTATCTGTGTGACAGATGTGTTTGAGACAGAAACCAAAAGGAGAAGGCTGGCACATAAATCAGGTAAGACAGGGGGGAAGTAGGGCTTGGCTGGTAACCAGTGTATGTGGGGTTGAGCAAATGAAGGAATGCTGTGGTTCTTGTTTACCCGTGCGCTGCATCATTCATTCACTACCTTCACAAAGGTTCAGAAGACAAAGGCAAGTTTCAGGGCCATGGCCAGGTCAGAGCTCCAGGCCTCAAGTTCAAGCCTTGGTTGCAAAGGATTAATCTCCAGGGTCACATTCCCAGGCGCTTCTCGTCGTGGGAAGGTGGGTGAAAGTGTTGATTTCTATCCAGAGGTTAAAGTCTGGGATGCATTCCTGCCTGTCCATCAGCTCCACAAATAGTCACCCGCATCCTCAGCATGGCCACTCGTCTAACAGATATGACAGTTAAATCGCCAGAATTAAGTTCCTTATTGTTCCTAAATGCCTCACCCTGCAGCTCTCCCTCACCTAGATGGACGGCAGCTACATCTCCCTGATTAGTCAGACAAATCGTGAATGTGTGGATCCTGATGCTTCTCTGTCCCCTAGACTTCCAGCTCTGCCCATGGGATCCATCTAGAATCTACCGCCTCTCAGCCCTTCTACTGCTGCTTCATAGCTCAAGCCACTATCAACACACATGCAGCACATGCATCCACATGGACACACACATGCAAACACATATGCACATACGTATTCATGCATGCACCTGCACATGACCTCATACATACATGCTTACACCTGTACATGGATGCACACAAAGACACACATACTCACATGTACATACACATGCACACAGACACATGCATGTACCCTTATGCACATGCACTCATACATACATTTGAACACCTGCACGTGCATGCACACATTTGCACATGTGTTCATGCATACATGCACATGCATGCATATACCTGCACATTCATGCACACACAGGCACATACATGCACATATAGACTCACTCACACATGCACACATATATTAATGAGCTCTTGAGCATACACACACTTGCACACATGCTCAGACAAACACACACACACACACACACACACACACACACACACAATCTTTACACAGTCTTTTTTTTATTTTAGGAGGCAGAAATGCATCAGTATGGCACAATATCTGACATCTTTACTCTCATTTTCAAAAGCACCTACTGCAACTCAAGAGACCTCCCGTTCTATCTCCTATTAGTCCAGCAATACTGACCCCCACGGCTCTTGATTTCACACCCTGGGGTTCTCTTTCCTGGGCCGGTAAAAGCTCCATCTTTTATCCTTGTCAGGTTCCTCCTTAAATTTCACCTTCTCCAGTTGTTTTTTTTTTTTTTTTTTTTTTTTTTCCCTACTAAAATGCAAGGTCTATGGTAAAAGGGATTTTTTTTTTAAGTCAGGGTCTCATGTAATCCAGGTTAGCCTTGGACTTCTGGTCTTCCTCCTTTAACTACCAGGTGCTGGAACTACAGACATACCCCACTAAACCCACTTTCATGTGGTGCTTGGCTGCCTGAAATCTAGGCAAGTCTTCCACCAGCTGAGCTACATCCTCGGGCCAAGAGAAGAGTTTTTATTTTAATAAGTGATGTACGGCTAGCATGTGTAATAGCTCTAGAATATTTGAGGCTGTGGTTGGACTATATCAATATTGTATTCCAATCATTCCGTACTCACAGGAGAGAAAGTTAAAAGGAAGGAGGAACGCTGTATTGTTGAATAGTGTCAATCACATATAAAATTATACGACACATTTTCCTGTCCCCTTTGCAGGGGCATGTTGATAGAAGTAAGCCACATTCGGAATGAGTTAATAGAGGCTAAAGAGCTTTCTCTGGACTTAGCTTTGCAAGCCTGAAGACCTGCATTTCATTCTCAGAACCTATGTCTAGTAGGCCAGGAATGTTGGCAAACACATTTCCAGTAATAGGGAGGTACAGACAGTTGGATCCCTGGGGCTTGATAGTCATGTAAAATTTCACAACCAAGTTTATACTAAACTTTGTGTACAGTAAGCTGGATGGTGTCTGAAGAATAAAACTTAAGGTTGTCATCTGTGCTACACACACACACACACACACACACACACACACACACACACACACCAAATATATTCTCTTCTTCAACCACTTGAGATCCGGGTCTGATGACCAATGACCAGTCTCCCTTACAGGGAGCCATTTCTGAATGTCATCTCCTTCTTTAGATTCTTTTTTTGAATCTAGATTAATGAAGAATAAAGTGACACTCTCAGTTCCACATTGCCACACACAAGTCGCCTTCCTCTGGATAACACGTGCCATCGAGCTACATAAACCTTGCTTTGCTCTACCGTGTTTTACTGAGAGCGCTCATCTTGTTGGCTGAATTTGTCAGTAGTGAAACTCTCTGTAATGTATGCTTCAAACCCCAGTTTGGTATAGAAGCTCACACCTTTAATCTCAGCATTTTAGAGCCATAAGCAAGCAATCTCTGTGAGTCCAAGGTCAACCTGGGCTTTGTAGCCAGTCCCAAAGCAGCCAAGGCTACAGAGTAAGACCTTGTCTCAAGAAAAATTTTTTAAAAATGAGATTTTAAAAATTATTTATTATTTATATGAGTACACTGTAGCTGTCTTTAGATACACGAGAAGAGGGCATTGAATCCCATTGCAGATGGTTGTGAACCACCATGTGCTTGTTGGGAATTGAACACAGGACCTCTGGAAGTGCAGTCAGTGCTCTTAACCTCTGAGCCATCTCTCCAGTCCACTGAATTGAGATGTTTATGATTGAAAATATTCTTTTCATTTTAGGCTTTATGCCATGGCCATTTCAATGTTCACCAAAGATTTTTTTTTTTGCATTTCATTTCTTTCTTTCAACTTTAACCTTAAACCTTTAAAATTGAAATGTGTTATCAATAAGATGATCTCAAGAGTATAGCTCTGGCTTAAGAATCATCTCAGTTTACCTATTCTCTAATACAGTCATAATTATGGGCTACAGTGATAAATATACACTGGCTGACTAGAGTAAGAAGTGACCAGCCAAGACTCAGGTTTAATCTCTCCAGTTCATTCACATAAGTGAACCCTTCCTTTATGTATAAACCCAATTAGTGAACACTTACTAAGATCTTTATTCGGGGTGGGGTGGGATGCTGCTTCACATTGTCTACCCTCATGAGCTCCTTGTCTTAGTCGGGGAAAGGTATGCATGCAACTGTACTGGAAACAAAGACCTGCTCTTGACAAGACATGCATATGAACAAACTATCCCTGCTTCCTTTGTCACCTGAACTTATAATTGCACTGACTTGCCTCTCACCAAGCCAGCAGCCAAGGTCTGATCTATTCTGTGCTACAGCAAGGTGGGTGATTTATGA
This sequence comes from Micromys minutus, assembly GCF_963924665.1. NCBI lineage: Eukaryota > Metazoa > Chordata > Mammalia > Rodentia > Muridae > Micromys > Micromys minutus. The sequence goes on along the minus strand of NC_137957.1, from coordinate 40,637,456 downwards.
AGAAACCCATTCTTCTTTATTCCAAGGGGCCAGAGATTCAAAGATCAATGTACTGGCAAATTCAGTTACCTAGGAGGGCTGCGAGCTCTGGAGGAGTACTCTGCATCCTGGGTAGGAGACTAGAGAGACAAACTGTGAAGCTGCCTGAAGCCCCCTGTGTCAGCTTTCTATTGATAGGACATATCCCCAGAGAAAACAACTTTTAAAAAGGACGGGTATATTTTGGTTCACAGTTTCAAAGCCAGCACTACACGATTCTACTGAGTCTTGGAAGTGAGGAGACAGAATATTATGACAGGGAGCACGTGAACAAGCCTCCCACCTCCCAGCAACAAGAAACAGAAAGAGCAAAAGAGGGGTGTGGTTACAAGGCACACTCCTAGTGACCCTCTTCCTCCAAGCAGGCTCTGCCCTCTAATGCCCCATTGAACTTTGAATGGATCCCTGGTTTAATCCATTGATAAGATTAGCGCCTTTCAATGAGATTCCCTTCCCTTCATACAGTACAGCACCACCAACTGTGATGACATCATGGGAAATGAATGAAGGTAAAGACTGGCAGAGATGAATCCTCACCATATGCAGCAGCCATATTGGCTGCACAGGATGTGGTCCAGAGGTGCAAGGAGCTGGGTACCACCTTTATTTTCATGGACATTCCCTGTCTAAACCATCAACACATCTTTCTTGAGGGCCTCCATCTCATTAGGTCATAAGTAGCAGAGCCCTGGTGGCTTAAACTCATCAGTGTCCTACCTCTTAATGCTATCACATCAGCCACAACTAAATATGCCATGGCTTAATTCACTTTCTAGAAGCCTTTGTGTTCCTTTTCTAAGCTGGAAGCGGGGGGATAAGGAATGGGTACTGAAGTCTACCATGAAGCACATATTTTGCTACAAAATTATATCCAGGAGATAGAGACAAAACATAAAACAGGTTCCCACACACTTGAGGTGTACAGCTAGTATGTAAATTGGAGTTTGGATTAGGTACTGTCTAGCTAAGTGGGGAAGACTAGGTTATTCCACATTCATGAAGCACAGCTGTGATGTGTATGATATGTAGATTTGGACTCACAGGCCTAGCCTATGAGTGTCTGTCTTTCTCAGCACCTTGAAGGTGGTATGAAGGCTTGCTGATCCCTGGACGGCACTCCAAGTATCATCTATGTAGTCACAGAAGGATCTTTAAATGTGGATTTAAATGAATGGGACCTGACTGATATCTTGAACCCTAAGAAGGATCCAAAGTGTTAGACTGGGAAAGGAAGGGTACATGCCAGAACAAGGTAGCCAGAGATGGGACAGCAGAGCCATCCTGGGATAAAAGGATTGCTGCAGTGGAATATTGGACTTTAAAGCCAGAGGAATCCATTGTTCAGGGTATGAGAATAGTCTTCCAAACTGAAGACCATAGGTGGGTGACCCATAGAATTAGTGAAAGGTCAAGAGAAATAGCATTTAAAAATGTGTATCTCAGAAATGGTTAGCACAGACTTTATTACAGGAATTTAAGGGTGAGGAAACAGACATCCAGACTAGAATGTGGTAGTTGAAATGCCAAGGAACACGTGAGGTTATGGGCTCTGAAGGATGATGTAGTCTTTGGCAGAAAAGTGTTTAAATGGGGCTTGAGTGCACGTGATAGACATCTTGAGTAAAGAATCAATAAAATGTAGCCCATAAGGTATGCCTGGTAGTACAAATCCATGTTCCTCCTTTCTTAGGAGGTTGATGTAGTAAGGATCACAAGTTCAAAGCCAGCCTGGACAACTTGATGACACCCTGTCTCAAAACAGAAGGCGAAGGCTGGGCAGTGGTAGTATTCACTTTTAGTCTCAGTACTCAGGAGGCAGGCAGATCTCTGTGAGTTCAAGGCCAGCCTGGTTGACATAGTGAGTTCCAGAACAGCCAGAGCTATGCAGATAAATCCTGTCTCAAAAACATTTTTTTATTTAATTTAATAATGAGAAGGAGTCTGGGCTGGTGCTGAAGTTCAGTAAGAACACTTACTGAGTATGCACGGGCTCTAAGTTAGTCCCCAGTCCCACAAAAAGCAGAGGGGGAAATGCCATGTAAAGAAGCTAAAGACAAGAATGATTGTGAACTTGGTAGACTAGGTGAATGGTGTAAGAAAACCAGAGATTGAAAAAGAAGTGAATGAGTCAGGGAGCAAATGGTGAAGTCAGCTACCTGGGGTTTGAAGTGAAGGCATAAGTTCACATGGAAACCTCTGGCAGATTAGGAGAGATGTCAGATGGAGAAGTACATTACCGTAGACAAGCCACAAGCAACCGAGTCAGCACAGTGGTGATAAACCAGGAGATGTAGTGGATCACCAGAGAAGGTCAGAGACAGAGGGCTCAGGACTAGATTTGCAGCCATGTCGTCACTTAGGGAACAGAAAGAAATTATCCTGGGCGCCAAACAGGCTTTAAAAAAGAGAGAAAAATGACCCTCTCCTGTTAATGCATTTACGTCAGACATTTTAACCTGTGTGATCATCTTCACTAGCTTTGGCAAATGCTTGATGGTGTTTGTTCTTAATTCTTAGTACTTTGCATGTTGAGAACTTGCCCTCCAAAGCCCAGACTTCTGGCCCCATTTCTGTTACCTCTCTGGTCCTATGCTACAAGACTCCTGAGGATAGTATGCAAAATGAAAGCACTTTAAAACTACAAATCCAACAAACCATCTGAAAACTTTCTGAGCCGTGAAGAACACAGGAGTTAAGCTAAGCCAACCTAACCGAAGAAGACAAATAATTGTTTTTCTGAGTTAAAATAGCCGGGTTTCATATGCACCCACCAAACTCAGTCACTATTGCTGATGCCAAGAAGTGCTTGCTGACAGGAAGCAGCATGATATGGATGTCTCCTGAGAGGCTCTACCAGAGCCTTACTGATACAGATGAGGATGCTTGCAGCCAACCATCAGACTGAGCACAGGGACCTCAATAGAGGAGTTAGAAAGAAGACTGAAGGAATTGAAGTGATTTGCAACCTCATAAGAAGAACATTATCAACCAACCAGATGCCCCAGAGCTCCCAGGGACTAAGCCACCAATCAAGGAGTACACATGGAGGGACCCATGGCTCCAGCCACATATGTAGCAGAGGATGGCCTTGTGTAGCATCAGTAGGAGGAGAAGCCCTTGGTTCAGTGAAGGCTCAATGCCCCAGTGTAGGGGAATGCCAGGGTGTTGAGGTAGGAGTGGGTGGGTGGGAAGACGATCATCCTCATAGAAGCAGGGGGGGTGAGATAGGAGGGGGAAACCAGGAAAGGTGAAGCATTTGAAATGTAAATACATAGACTATTCAATAAAAAAGGTGAAGAAAAAATAGCCGGGTTTTTAAATATATTCTTCAGATATTATAAGGTTGTGTTTTTTATGCTTTGTTCTGTGACAGACAATATACAAGATGCAGAGGTGTGTCAAGGGCTTTGGCATGAACAGGATTGGAAACTAGTAAGAAGGAAGAGGAATCAGAGTCAAGAATAATAAATCAATATGCGACGTGGTGACAAGGCCATGTTAACCAAATCCAACTGATGCTCTGACAAAAGGAATTTGTGGCTGAGGGATAGACAGGAGGAAGGCCTTGAACGAGGATAAAGGGTGACAGATGGGGAGGAGAGGGAGGGAATGCCATACAGGCCCTGGGGGAAAAGGACACTACAGGGTTTGAGGAACACAGCTTGGAACATGGAACAATTAGGGGGAGCCACAGGAGGCCATCAGATTGTAAAGGGCACAGATGCCACATTAAGGAGCCAGGGCCTTATTCTATGGACTGTGAACAAGAACGGGTCATAAAATTTCAGACAAGCAGGCAGACAGTTCCCTGCTTAAGATCGGCTGGCTAAGAAGGAAATTTCTGAGATAACTTGGAGATAACAGCATTTATTGAGACAGATAAAGTTCAAGTTGCTCATTAGAATGAGAGAGCAGTTATTTTGTGAAAAGTGTTACAGGCATATCCCTCTGAGGAAATTACGTCTAAGAGAAACATAGAAGAGATTGCTCTTTTCTGAGTTAACATGTCTTATGGTTAAATGTTAAGTTTCTAAGAAAGGGGTGTCTCTGGTAGAAAGGAAAACTGGCCAGAGCAGAGATGGGTGGGACAGTTGAAGTGGCCATCTTAAACCCCTGTGAGGACCACAGGTACATTTGAGACTATTCACAGAGCACCATCTCGTGGGAATGTTCACATACAGGATTTTTTAAGAGTTTTTCAGACCCTCCAGCAGGTAGGTCTTACTCAAGTCCATAGGCCACAGGCATCTGAGGATACCTGTGAATAAGACTGAATACATTTTTTGATAACAATGGCATGTCACAATGTCAGTAGGTTCATCATTAATGCTGTGTGGCATTCCTCCCTTTCCTCCCCATCTGTCACACTTTATCCTTGTTCAAAGTTTTCCTAGGCCCTATCCATTAAGCCCCAGATACTCAAATCAAGATCTCTGGACTGTAAGAAGAAAAGGAAGGAAGGAAGGAAGGAAGGAAGCAAGGAAGGAAGAAAGAATGGAAAGAAATGAAAAGAAAAGAAAGAAAGGAGATGTTTTATAAACATCACAGAAGTATTGAAAAAAAACACACAATTAAAGACTCAGGGTTGCCTGCCCCATGTGATCCCTCTGAGACTTCTTGATTGCATTACCTGGGGAAAGTCCCTCTGGTGAGTCAGGATTTTGAAGCAGGACTCAAAAATCTGAATTTTTAATAAACTAGAGTTATTCTGATGAGAGTCTATGACTTGAAGTCATTTATCCACTTTCTTTCAGACAGTGGCAGGTAGACCAGATGTTCCCACATGTGACTGTATTACAAAACATGTATGATCTAACATGAAGCTGACTTTAAGGGATTAAGCCATTATTCATCCAGTCCTTCCACTCTGTCTCTCACCTACCATGGCTGAGATAGCCCTTTGGAAGACACCCACTCCTTCCTTCAGCCTTTCCCAGTCTAAACCTTTCCTACTGTCTTGTTCTAGCTACTCATCTTAAGTATGACTCCTCTTATCTAGGGCCTTGTTCCTCAAAGGTCTTCTCTTGAGATTGCAGCATACTGGTTTCTAATGAACACTCTCTCATCACTTGAAGAGAACATACATAGAATGCCCCACACTTCTGAAAATTGGTGGAAATCTCAGCTGAGCTTTGGCCTCCATATCACTTGACTCTTCAACCAATCTCTCTAGGAATTAGCAACCAAAAGGTAGTCATTCCATTCACACCTCCGAGCCCAACATTTTTGTTTAAGGAAGGCAAGCCATTGCAGTCAAATTTTTACTTACCTTCAGGTAACCCAAGGTAGTATCTTTTTCAGTGAGCTATAGAATGCATCTTTCCTTTCTTAATTCATCCATCCTTCACACCTTGTAGGTGGCAGTGTTGGCAGTAGGCATAGTCATGGTTCTCTTTCTCCTCCTCCCCTTTCATGTCCCTTCCACCTCTTCCTTGTCCTCCTATCCTATCAACTTCACTGCCAAGGGCCAAGTATGCAGCAGGGTGGGCAGTAACTAGAATCCCACTTGCAGTTCAGGGATGTGGGCTTCAGGGCTTTCTTTCTGTTCTGGAGAAGGAATTGTTCCGTTCTACCAAGTGTCTTTATGTGTCCAGCCATGTAAATCAAAACATGTGGATGAATATAGTTCAGAGTGGTCAGCATACAATTTGGGGGAGTTAGCACCAGCCACTGTGCATGGGAAACAGTATCTACCTTGCAAAAGACCTCAAAGACTGAGCTGGATGAAGAAGGCAGTTCTGGTTGGTTACAGTTCAGCCACAGTCTGAACCCCTGTGGTATCAGGGTGTAGTGCTCTGGGATTTTTAGACCGATCTTGTGAAAGTTCCCTAATGAAGGACTGAACCTATTGTCCTCTCTCACTCTCGCTCTCCTGCTTTTTTATTTTTGTGAGATTATAATATAATTAAATTTCTCCCTTCTTCTCCCTCTAAACCCTCCCACATACCCCTTCTTGTTCTCAAATTCATGTCCTCTTTTCACTCACTGTTATTACGTGCGTATATGTAAACGTACCACCTGCTACCTATGAGCTACCCAGTCTAACTCACATTACTTGTGTGTGTGTTGAGACTATTTGGTATTGGACAGCCATTTGCTGTGTTCTTCTCTGGGGTAGACTGTTTCTCTTGCTTTCAGCAACTTCTTTAGTTGCCTGTAGATCTTTGTGTGGGGTTGAGTCCCCCATGAGCTTTTCCTGTCCACTGTGACATGTCTGTTGGTGTCATTCTTGTTTATCTCATGGTTATGCAGACATGTTAGTGATACTTTATGGGTCTAGCTTCTTTCCTTTGTTTCCATGGATGGTACTCCAGTATTCAGGCACTACTCCACCCTGTAGCCTCTTGTGGTGTGACTTTTCCTGGGGAGATGAGCAAAAATCGATTTGCATCTCCATAGGGCACCTACCATAGATCAAAGAAACAATTTTGTGCATGTGTAACCTGGCAAGCTGATGAGGGTACTGGGTTTACTTGTACATAGTGTGAGTGAGGGTGTTCCATACAGGAACGTGAGAGTGACTGACTCAAAGACACTCGGACCCACAAAAGCTATACCAGCACAGGTAGCAGCAGCAGCAGCATCTCTTACAGAAGCTGTGTTCATTCATGCAGCTCCTTGCACAACTTGCAGGCATCTCCACCACAAAGGTATCTGGTACCCTTGGGCCACAAGACTCTTGTAATGCTAAGCTTCCTGGTATACTTTCTCCACTTCCTAAGCCTTGAGAACCTCCGTCCTTCCTCCAGAAACGGATGCTTCAATTGAGAAAAAATAACTGATGCTCTTCCACTTCCTAGATTTAAGGGTTTTTTTTGGTTTGTTTGGGTTTGTTTGTTTGTTTGTTTCTAGGCAGAGAGACGACAGTTGAGGTTTGCTTTGCTCAGAGTAAAAGGAAAATGGACAATGGCTCAGAAGCCTGAGGAAATGGTGGTGCTGTGAGGCCAGGACTCTTTTGACAGTTTTGCAAACACTTACACTTCACAGGTGCTGTAACAATACCTAATGCTCACGGTTCACCTGCTCTACAAAATCATTATTCTTTTCCTGCTATGATACAAAATATGCACCCCCCCCATCCTCTCTCTCTCTCTCTCTCTCTCTCTCTCTCTCTCTCTCTCTGTGTGTGTGTGTGTGTGTGTGTGTGTGTGTCTGTGATAGGTACAATCCGGTCTTAAGAGGTTGTGTACATCAGCTGGTCTGTGATGCATTGCTCCTCCCTCAGAAGAAGCATTCACCGGTCACTTCCCATGCCCAGCCTTGTTTTCCAAGTCTAAACCGCAAGGTGCTAGCACTTTAAAGGATTGATTTCTGGGTGTACACCTATCCCGGTACCCAGGGCACAGTTTGTCGTGATAAGCATCCAGATGGTCAAGAGCAATTCAGTTAACCACCCAGTGCTTCAGCTTCTTCATAATAAATAGAGTGGCCGCGGAAGGTCGCTCTAGCTTTCACCTTCGTTGACTTCAAGCAGAACATAAACCCACCGGGCCTCCCGACTTACTGCAATGCCGCTCGAGTCTACACTGGAGGGGTCTCATAGACTGTAAACACTAGAAAAGCAGCCAAAGGGGGATTCAGAATGAAGGGAAAGTATTTAATAATAAACAGCAGGGGACAACCAGGTACAGGGACACAGAGGAACCAGGTAATGTGGAAGCACTATGCCAGCAATGGTGGCTAAAGGGCGGGCTCCGCAGTGCGAGACAAGATGTCACTTCCTAAGGTTCTTAGTAATTGTGCTTCTGCTAGAAGATTCATAATTACAAACATGAATAATCCCCAGCACATAGCACTTCTAAAGATAGAGGCTGTGATTCTGTTCCAGATGAAAAACGAAAGAATGAACGTGTTCCAGCGTTCGGCAAGTGAGAGACAAGTCAACACAGACATTTTCGATGATGCATCAGCAAAATTAGAGTCGGAATATCCTGTATACAGATGTTGAGCCCATCAACCAGAAAGCGAAGCTGCTCTGGTTAACAGGAAACCGCATCACCCGTAGAGAAATAAGGGGATATATTTGTACAGGATATGACAAGACAGATGTCACTCTAGTCACAGCTGCACTGATACCCAAAGGCCACATAGAGGAAGATAACTTCCCTCAATAGCCACAGCCAGGGAAACTGTTGTTAAGTGAAGAGGTTGGTGAAGACATAAAATCCTCCACCTGGAACTTCTGGCTTGCAAGTGAACATGTTTGTGGCTTGTAACATCCATGAGTTATAAATAGGTTGTAGGTGAGCCAGGCCCGTTTGAGAGTCAGTGAGTCAGCTGGTGTCATCTTTGACCCTTTTTGTTCCTCACATCCCACGTAATCTCTACCAGAACATGCTGTGGGGGTCTGCCTTCAGTACACATCCTGAATCCAAACTGCTTCCCACAGATCCACTACTATCCTGGACAGCAACAACCACAGCTCCAACCAGGGTTAGCCTCCGGCTGCTAAATTGACTTCCTGCATTTTCCTCTGCCCGTCAGACATCTGCTGCCTAAGCTGTCTCCAGACTGGCGGTTCTCACTTCTCTGCTCCAGAGCCTGCAGTCGCTCCACATTGGACTTAGTCATGGGTGCGCAGCCCTGTGCACTGGTCTTGAACTTATCCAGGGCTTCCTACTACCCTCTTAACTCCCATGCCCACTGAGCTGGAATCCTTTCTTCCCTCTCTCCCACTCAAGCTCCAGATGGAGAATTTGCTTAGGCAGTTTCCCCACCTGCAAAGCTCTTCCCCAATTATGCAAATCACGAATTTTCACTGAGGTGAAACCTGACCATCCTATTAAAATGATAATCAGCTACTCCCATCTTTCCCCTAGCCCTGTAGGATTCTTTGTCTTGCTCTATGTCTCTCCTGCTGACTCATTTAGCTTTTGATTTATTATTTGTCTATCTGTGTATATATAGAGAGATATGTATATCTATAACCTATATATATATATATATATAGATATAGATATAGATATAGATATAGATATAGATATAGATATAGATATATACATAGATATATATTTGGGTAGTTTTTTTTTTTTTTGAGATATTTTTTGTTACCCTTTTTCCCCACAGAGAGCATGGGAATTAAACACAGAACCATTTGCATGCCAGACAAGTACCCTACCCCTGACCTACATCCTTGGCCTTTGGATGTTTTTTAAAATAAGCATTCACTTTGTAGCACAGGCTAGCCTGAAACTGGCCATTGGTGTGTTTCACCCCTCATGTTACTGGAATTCTAGCTGTGTGCCACCGCAACTAACTGTGATTACATACATTTACCATTTGCTTTTATAATTCTTCCTTCCAAGAAGACAGTGATTGCAGGGAATTGGGGTTCCCTATGGGGTTTTTTAGTCTCACTTATAAAAGAATCTGAGCAAGGGCTCAAATGAAAGCTTGAGGAAAATTTTTATCAGAGTTTAAAAGAATAACTTGAAGCCAAGTGTGCTATAAATCTTGGCATCTGGAGGAGGAGAATGCAGAGGGGAAACCAAAAAGCTATGGCATTGAGTTAAGTCAGCACAGGCTCAGCCATAGGGATGTGGAGCTGACCCCTAAAAGAAGAGGGAGAAAGCCAAAAGGGTCAAGCAAAGTATGCTTAGGCTTTATCCTGGGGAAAGGGGAGGGAGAAAGGGAAAGGAAGAGAGGGAGAGGGAGAGGGAGGGAGAAAATGAGGGAGGGAGGAAGGGAGAGAGGGAGAGAGAAGAGGGGAAAGAAAGGAAAAGTTACACCTTTCTGAGTCAGGACTTGTAAAGACTTGCAGACCCAGCTGCAACGCACAGCTCACAGGGACTAGGCTAGAAGGTGGGAATCCTCGGAAGAAAAGTATACTATCTCAATACAAGGTTAATCATTTCTCTCTTTAGCTTAGCTTAAGGTGGACCTGCTTTCTCAGGGTGGGTGGTCCATCCCTTGGCCAGCTAATTGACCTACTTAACTAGATTAACTCTTAAGGGAGGAGACAATGGTCTGTCTCCACCCACAGACCCGCATCCCACTCTACAACAGTAGGGTGCTCTTTGCCCCAAGCAACGCCTCAAATGCCTGCAGTAGTACTTGGTACTTCACAAGCATTTCTAGCTATGTGTAGAACAGAAGTGAAAAACATCCCACTCAAAACAGACTTAAGCAAAAGGAACACATTATTCCATGTAACAGAATTCCAAAGGCGGGGTGTTAGGGAGTAAGTTCTGCACCCCTCAGTTCTACTAGGCCAGTGGCTTAGTCAGTAATTACAAGATGTCTTCAAATACCTGCAGGGGTTGAAGATGAATCTCCGAATCTCTTACTTGAATTGAAGACACTGCCTAGAAGCTCCATCAAAGTCTAGCACTACCTTATTGTCCCAACTTGAGCCAGTCTTTATTGCCCAGGAAAGAGCATATCATACTTTGTCTCAGAGAGAAGAGAGATAGAGATGTCAACATTGACCTTGGCTACATTGACCACGTTCACCTCACGCACAGGATTACTTCACAGTTGGGGAGGACACAAACCCAGTATTCAGCCTTAGCCAGGTGAGGCAAACAGACAAAAAGGAACCGGGGTCTGGGGTAGGGGGCAGCCATTGTTCAAGAATTGAAACAGGAAGGCAGAAAGCCCTAAACATGTCCTAATGATTTTGCTGCTGCTAGAAGCCTGAAGTCAGAAGCACTTGAACCCCGTGATTTATGGGGTTTGCTGAGGAGTAGTGGAAGCCCGATGTAGATTGCACAGACGGCCAACTCCAGTGTGGCAGTCTCAGAACCATCCCTGCTGATCCATATTCACACAGTAAATATAGTTAGGAATGACTGCAAAACAAATTTGTTATTGATTTCGGTTCCACTCAAAAAGCAAACATATTCTTGTCGCATATTCTTGCAGGAAGATGGAGCCGGGAGGCTGGTACATGGAACCCTGCGTGCTCTGATACTGTCTGTTCAGTGTGTGGTGTGTGGTAAATGGGGATGTATGGATCCAGGAATCTGGTACCCCTCGGTCTGCAGTGTTTTGACTTTGCAAAAGGACACGGGGAGGCAGAGAGGCTTATCACCCCTGCAGATTTCTAGTCAATAAGCACGCAGCCTTAACTCTACCTCTGTGCTGTTGAAAAAGCAAGAGAGGATAGGAAAGTGTCGCCTAATCAAATTAGAGAGATAAGCCAAGATTCCTGAGAGGGGAATGATGAAGACGCGAAGATTTTAAAAGCCAATCTGTATACACAAACAAGCTCAGACCAGCAGTGGACAGGTTTTAGCATGCTCATCTCTGCTCACACTATGGGAGAGACTTCAAGAAAACAAGCCGTGGGCAGGCGGGGATTTTCCCATGCAAGCGATGCTTGGAGGTTATGTTCTTAAATCAATATAGGAAAGAGGAGCTTTGTGTGTTTTTAATTTAGCAATTGTTTCATTCTTGTGATTTGACCTTGGGATAGTTTTTTTTTCCCCCTTTTTCTTTTGTTTTGGGGGAAGGAAGATATTTGAGCTAGTGACATGGTTTCTTGTGTGTGTGTGTGTGTGCATGTGTGCGTGCACGTGCATGTTTTCATGATTGTATAAATGTACCATTTTGTGCATGTGCAAATATTGTGTATGTATGTATATGTATGTTACGTTATATTATGTATATATATGAATGTGTGTGCATGTGTGTATGTGTATGTACATGTGTATGTATGTTATACATGTGTATGTGTGTATGTAGAGAACAAAGGTTTTTACGTTGTTGTCCGACAACTTAAAAAAACAAACTAAGGACTCTCTGCAGCCTGGAACTCACCTAGAGACTAGCTTGGCCAGTGAGCTCAGAGTTGTACTTCTCACACCTCCCATGCTGAAATTAGAAGCACACACCAGAACACCTGGCTTTTATAAAACGTGGGTCCTGGGACTTCACCTCAGTTCCTAGTGCTTGAAAGATGAGCACCTAAGATACGATGAAAGATAAGACTTTCCCCAGACCCCAGAGACACAGTTTCTTAAGTGACTTCCAGCACTGCTGTGGTTCACAGAACAGCTGCTTCCAAGGATGCCTACATCTGATACCTGTAATTTGTGAGTATGTTTGTAGTGAAGGTAAATTGAGGTTGCAGATAGAAATTAATATTATTAACAGTTACCCTTTAATTAATTTTTTTTTAAATCTTGATTTGCCCCAGGGTATCTGGTATAGTCACAAAATTTCCTTAAGAATGAGGGAGAAGGTAGGAGCCAGGGAGATGAATTAGCAATTAAAAGAGCTTGTCAATAAGCCTATCCACCTAAGTTAGATCTCCAAGACCCCTAAGTTGTCCCCTGACTTCCACATGCATGTTATATGTCACACACACACACACACACACACACACACACACACACACACACACCAAAGAACCCAAAGGATGGTAGTTTGAAAATAACTCATGTTTTGAAAATGAAAGACGATGGCCCTTAGCTATGGAGGACAAGCAGCCTTTAGAGACTACAAGGACGTAGCTTCTCGTTTTAGAACTTCTGGGTAATATGTGCCTGGCTAATACCTTGATCTTTGCCCAGTGAGATCTATATCAGGTTTCTGATGGACAGAGCTACAAGATTAAAGTTGTTCAGCTTTCAGCCATCAAGCTGTGGCAGTTTGTTGTAACCGTTACAAATAATTAAGGCAGTTATCATTTGATAGAGTCTCACCCTGCAATGGGACAGACATCCTAAGCTCCGTAAAGCAGTCGACTCCAGGCTGAATCCAATTCACCTTACAATTTCAGAAATTGAGTTTTCTGTGTATGGCCACTTCAGGAATTGCTATGTTACTGCCCTGTTATCATAAGCCCAACAGTGTGTGCTACCGTAAGAACTGTGTTTGCTTTTCAGACATAGCCAGCTTCTAGCTTCTCTTATCTCTCTTCACCTGACTGTTTAAAAAAGAGAAAAGAAAATCTTGTCCTCAAATTAAGGCTGAAATTTTTACTCTGTGTATTTTTTGCATGAGGTTTGGCTTCCAGTCTAATGATAACATTTTCTAACGGAGGTCATTCTCTGTTGTGATGTCCAGAGTGTGACAGTTTCGTTATCTGTTGAACAAATACTTATTTGACTCTCCCTGTGAACCTCACAATACCACGCGCAGCATAACCCAAGAGTAAACAAGCAACACTGAGTCCTTGGTTTTCCAGAGTTTAAAATCAAGTTGGGGATGCAGATACATACAGGCACATTATAGGGAGTGCGGTATTTGAAGGACAGTAACTGGGGTAGACGCGGAGCGACACCTAGCCTATCATAGCAGGATGGATGGGTGGTGAAGGCTGAAGCCAGCCAGGGGGTGACACATGTTTGCACAGCTAAGTCACATTCATGCTTTTGTTTCTCCCTTCTGGTCCAATTGAGTCCACGCTCAGAGACCCACCATTTCCCTGACCGCACACTGTATCGTCCACTCAAAAACACAAGAGACTTCAAAGTACCTTTCAAAGTTACAGCTCAGTTGCTGGAACCACGGTACTTGGAGTTTAGACATTATTTCTTTTATTTTTATTTTTAATCTTACTACTCCACATGGCTAGCCAAAGAGGAAAATTAGTTTTAGGAATTTGGAAAGATACATAGAAAAATATTAAGGCTTATGTGCCCACAATGCCTCTGCTCTAGGCGCATCTTTGCCTTCAGTTGCTTTGCCTTTTGAGCCTAGATCATTGTTCCTCGTTATTTAGAGACTCCACACTCACAGATTTACCTGCCTGTAGGATAAAATGCAGGCATGGCCTAGGGTCAGCCTACCTGACACACTGCACTTCTAAATAAGAGTGTGTCATACCTGTGTCACACCGTGCTCTTGAGTATTTCCAGAAGACAGAACCCAGAATTCTGAGATAGCGGGAGTAGCCAATCGCTAACCTGTGACAGGGTTTGCACTCTCCATGTGTCATTTTATGTTCTTCATCCACCCGTGTGGCGTGAGCATGCGCTGTTCCGTCCAGACAATGTATTAACCAATTACACTCAATAGGTTTCTACTGTATAAGAAGTTCTTCACATGCAGTAAATCGGGCACTGTTTCCTGATACCATCTCCAGAGTAGTTCGTCTTCACACCCTTTATGGAACCATAGGCATTGTCCTTGAAACAACAGTACCTACTTGTTGTAGTCACCTCTTCTACTGGAATAAACCCGTTCAATGAAAACACAACTCAGAAACTATGAGTTCAAGATGCGCACCTAGATTGGGCAGATCTACCATTACACTACTCTATTCCCCTGCTATGAGATCCCTTATAACTTGTGGTTTCTTCAGGCCATGTGTTCCAGCTCCGTCTTCTTCCACCTCCCCCTCCTCCCCAGACCTTTTCTCCCCACCTCCCTTCCCCTGCCCAATTACCTGCTCTCACCTTTATTTTATAAATTAAAATGGGAAGAAGGTTCTGATGATTCACCTGAGTATGTGACTAGGCAGCCCTTTCTGGGGAAGTGGAATTAGCATCAAAATACAAACACCTGCAGGACAATCCACAACACCTACTCACTAAAATTTAATATCAACCCTCAAATCAATAATACTCTGTGTTCTTCAACACTTGTGAGCGTGTTCATACACAAAATCATGGGGAGCACAGTTGGCCAACATTCCCCTTCCCAGCTCAGGCTGAAGAATGTGGCTCTGCTTTGTTTCTGCTCTGATGCTGGAAGTGTATCTTTCTTGTGGTCCACTTAGCGCTATCCTCTTCCCTTCTTTGTGTGGCTTGTTCATTATTTCACTGGTTAAAATGGCACTCAAAGACAGTTCTGACATGTTAACTAGTGTCCCCAAGCGTAAAAGGGCTGTGGTGTCTCTTAAAGAGAAATATATCTGCGATTCAAGTGAGAATTACACAGCTGTAGCTTGAGCTCAATGCTAATGGATCAATAACATGTATACTATATAGGATGTTTAAACAGAAATGCACATAAAACAAGATAATGAGTACTAGAGATATAGCTCAATGGTGAGCATTTATCTAGCATATGGGAGGACCTCGGTTTGAGCACATGGAACAAAAAAGAAAGTCAGATATTGATTGATTGCCAGAAATATTGTGGCAAATGGCTTACAGATACCTAAGCCTGAATTCTCTGTATTTGCTATATGTGTAGTGATTCACTAATGACCAACTTAGGAGACTATGGTGATTTTCTAGATTCTACCACAGTAAATGAAAATGGGCGGGTTTTGCTTTATGCCTGGAGGTTTATCCTATATCTGCTTATTTTGGTATCTTAATTTTTTCACTGAGCCACACACTTTGAACAGTTGTCTATGTCCTAAAGTATTTAAGATATGGTTTTTACAATGAGTTGTTATGGAGAGACCCATGACTCCAGGTGCATATGCAGCAGAGGATATTATTCTTTGGCATCAATGAGAGGACAGGACTTTGGTCCAGCAAAGGGTCGTTTTCCCTATGTAGGGGAATGCAAAGGTAGGAGAGGGAGGTTGGAAGTGGGAGCACCTTCATGGAGGCAATGGGTGGGGGAGGAGGAGGAAATTGGTGGAAAAGGGATAACACTGAATTGTAAATACAGAGAATATCCAATAAAATTTTTTTTAAAGATATGGCTTTTACAATGATTCATCCCACCAAGTAGAATCTCTGTGATTTGTCTATCTTTTGATAGTGATGTTAACTTGTTTCCAAAGACCTTCTTGCTCATGCATTTCTGTGTATACAACTTATTCCCACATTTAGCAAGTATTTATTGAGCCTGAAGGAACATTTCTCATCTAGGCACCTAGTGAACTTGGAACTTGAATATACTAGAGTCCCAGGTGAGAGGCAGAAGAAAGGAGAGACTTCTCTTCCTCATCCCCTGCCTATGTCCTCACCGTAGATCCCCACACACATCAGCAACCACAGGACCAGACCCCTGACTAGCTGCATGCACACAACCCAATAGCACCCCACCAGAGAGTCTGGCAGGATTGAAGGGTGGATTCCTTAGGTTGAAAAATACCTGCCTGAATGGAATCCAGTCCTTTGCATCCAGTAGATCCTCTGGAGACCAGCCAGCAGAAGTGAGGAGTCAGATGTAACTGTAGACCTGCTCATGGTTGGCCTCCACAAACTAAATTCCCCCCTTGCATCTTGTCCAGAGAGAGCAGTTCCCAAACTCACTTTTCATTACCATTTCCTAGATCAAACTCAGAGGCCAGTGACTATTCTGAGGCATCAGTGTGCAGTGTGAGAGCAAGGTGGTAGCGTGAAAGTTAAGAACAGGTTAGAAATCAGTGAAATCAGTTATGGTGGACGTGCCTGTAATTTCAGGTACCTAGGAGGCTAGAGTGATAAGATTACTCTAGCCCAGGAATATGGGCAACATAGCAAAGCTTCATCTCTAATTGATTGTTTGATTGATTGATTAACTAAACAGTCAGTGAAGTAATTGTCTGATTGGTTAATAGATTGATTTTTGGAGCCTTAGATTATTTCTCTTTTTTCCATAATTTTTTATTAGATACTCTGTATTTATATTTGAGAGGTTATCCCTTTCCCCCACCCTGCTCCCATCCCTCCTCCCCCTCCATTTGCCTTCACAAAGGTGCACTCCCTCCTGATCCCCCTCTCCATCCCATTGCCTTGGCATTCCCCTACTTTGGGAAAACATGCCCTTCCTGGGCCAAAAGCCTCTTCTCATATTGATGCCAGACACTGCTATCTTCAGCTACATATGCAACTGGATCAACAGGTCTCTCAATGTGTGCTCAATGGTTGGTGTTTTAGTCCATGGGAGTTTTGGAGGGTTTATTTGGTTGATAATGTTGTTCTTCCCATGAGGTTACAATCCCTTTCAGCTCCTTAGGTCCTTTATTTAGCTCCCTCATTGGGGTCCCCGAGTTCAGAACGATGGTTGGCTGCAGACATACTCAGCTGTATCTATATGACTCTAACATAATTCCTGAGGAGGCATCTCTATCTGGTTCCTGCCAGTAAGCACTTCTTGGGATCAGCTACAGTGCTTGGATTTGGTGGCTGCATATATGGTGGAGCCCAAGGTGAGGAGGCTTCTGAGTGATCTTTTCTTCAATCCCTGTTCCTCTATTTGATCTTGCATTTCCTCCTGTGAGTGTTTTGTTCTCTTTTCTAAGAAGGACTGAGGTATCCCTATTTTGGCCTTCCTTCTTTTTGAGCTTCATGTCTGTGAGTTGTTTCTTGGGTATTGAGAGTTTTCTGGGGCTAGTATCTGCTTATCAGTGAGTGTATACCATGTGTGTTCTTTTGTGACTGGGTTACCTCACTCAGGATGATAGTCTCCAGTTTCATCCATTTGTGAATGGGAAGCATTACTAGAAGATGTCTATGTCAGTCTGCTTTACGTTACTGTGACAAAATGCCCGAGGTAACCAACCCTAAAAAGAAGGAAGGTTTCTTGTGGCTTATTGTTTCAAATGTCTCTGTGCTGTGGTTGGCTCCCTTGCTCTGGGATCTGTGACAAAGAAGCACATCGAAATGGACGATTATAGTAGAACAAAGCTAAAATGCCCAGGAGAGGGGGAGGAAAGAATTGTGCTTCAAAGACACACCCCCTAGCATACCTTTCTTCCACTAGGACCCATAAAGAGTCCACCACCTCCCAACAGAGCCACAGGCTGGTAACACAGTACATAGGCCTTTGTAGGTACGCCCTAGAGCCAAAGGAAAGCAAGGTCTCAAGTGTCCAATTAGAGGAATTGGGTGAGAAATTATTTTCCATGAGTGTTCTAAGAAATGAATATACAGATCGAACATGTGACAACTTGAATGTCAGAAACTTGGGCTGCATAAAGCTCGGTTATTTGGGAAGTACTGGAGGATGTGAAGGTGAATTATATCAACCAATGTTTGAGAGAAATGAGTAACACTGCTGACTGCTAACTAATCATTGCCACTAGAGGCCCCGCCTGCCTGACTCCAGTGAGCACATAAGACTATGGAGTGCTGAGGTGTGGGATTGTAGCACAGAGCACTGAGATGGCTTGAGATTCTGTTTTAGAAAGATTAACTGCAGTGACCTTTGGCACACTCTGCATCTGCTCAGCAAATTCTTTCCTAACACAAAAGGAGCTCCAGCTACTGTGGAGGTTAAACTGTTAGCAAGCCCACAAGAGCAACACCTGCATTTGTATGCAATGTGAACAGCTAACTCCCACTCAGGAGGAATTGATGTTCAGAATGGAAATTGATATTGTCTTAGTTTGTGTCTATCCACTGTGACTCTCTGGAACGTTTAATGCTGGTAACATATACCTAATCCTAACCTTGTTTAAGAAATAAGATTTCTAAAAGACATTCTTGTAGAAAGTGCAAATTCTTTATACTCTAGACTATTATTAGCCAGTGATCACTCACAGTTCTCAACCAGAGATGCAGTTCAAACCTAATTTGGAGTCTCTCAACAATTTAACAACCCCCAAGGTGAAAACAGGGTGGGGGTCACCTGCAAAAACTCAGGATCTGATCTGACAAAATTGTGCCTTTTCATTAACCACATAATCCAACCAAGAAGCCCATGAGTAATTTAGAGAAAGCCCACCTCACACTGACTAAATCTGCACCATCCTTCACAGTTCTAAGAATGCTTCCTTGCAGGCCACTGGGTTAAAACATGACTTATTACTCTTATTATTATATTTAATATTTTTCTTTTTTCATATATATTACGTCTCAACTGCATTTCTTCTTCTTCCCCTCCCCTAGTCTCTCGCTTCCACCTTCCTGTCTTCCTTAGATCTACTACCCTAACCTCCACTTCCTACCCCTGCCTCTGCTTAGAAAAGAGCATCCTCCTGAGGACAACAATCAAACCGTATAACAAGCTACAATAAGATCACAGACATACCATCACACCAAAAGCCTTTGGCATCCCAGTAGAAGAAAGAGGGTCCTACGAGCAGACAAAAGAGTCAGAGACACTCAGCTTTTATTGTTAGGAATCTCACAACAACACCAAGCTACACAACCACAACATATATGCAGAGAACCTATGTCAGAGTCACACAGGCTCCCTGACCTCTGTGAGCCCTCTTGAGCCCTGGTCAGTTGACTTTGTGGGCTATTTTCTTGTGTTGTCCCTGACTACTCTGTCCAACTAGACTTCTTACAATTAACCTCCAGAGTTGGTCTTCCCACCAAGGTCTTCTCCACTTCATTACTCATGGGCAATGCAGTTTCCTCTTTCCTAATCAGCAAGCCTCTTAGAAGTTCATCTCCTACTCTGCCTTCGTCAATATCCTCAGCCTTTCCTTCTAGGGAATTGTCAAGTTTCTGTGGCAAGTTCTTTTCTTACTGAGCCCATGCTAGGGAATCTTAAGTGCTCACATAGTCACTTAAGGGACCCAGTATAATAATAATAATAATAATTAATAATAATAATATCTCTCTGCATGTGTGTATGTGTGTATTTGTATATGTGTGTGTGTGTTTTGGATATATCTGTATATGTGGGTGTATGTGTATATGTATATATGTATGTATGTATGTATGTATGTATGTGTTCTCACAAGACTTCAATCCTTTGGAAACAGGATACTAGAGAATCTTTCACAATTCCACTTATAGTCTCAAATCCTCAGATATTCTCAAGTTTCCCCAAATGTTTGTTTGTTTGTTTGTTTGGTTGGTTGGTTGGTTGGTTGGTTTTTTTTTTTTTTTTTTTTTGTTCATGGATCTCATCTCATTCGAGCAGAGTCCAAAGTGGAGCTCAGCCACTGCTCATTAGACAGCCCCCAGGTGAGACGGGCTGCCAGCGGACAACCAGGTCCTATCGGTGTCAGTTGGGACTGTTTTGCACAAGCCACTTGATTAAGATTTTAAAAGATTCTGCTGACACCCATCGGAATTCAACATATGTTAGTAATGATGATCCTAATGTACAGAACTCTCAAAACTGATTTTCTGTTTGCATAATTAATCAGTATTTATGCAGCGCATAGCAGGAGCCATCCTAAGTGGTAAAACAAAAAAAGAGAAAATGGGCATATAAAGCAATTGCGCCTCAGAGACATACGAACTAGTAAGTGAAGCCAAATTCACTATAAAAGTTACTATCAGTAGGGCCTTGATAGACAGCTCAGTCTGTAAAGTGCTTACCACACAAGCACTAAGACCTGAGTTTGATCCTCAGTATCTGCACCAAAAAGCTAGACATGATGGCACATACGTGTAATCCCAGCTCTGAGGAGTTAGAGATCAGATCCCTGGAGGCTTGCTGGAGGACAGCCCAGCCCAGCCCAGGCGATGAGCCCAGACCAATAAGAAAGCCTACCTTAAAACATAAGGCAGAGGGTGTCTGAGAAATGACACCCAAGGTTGACCTTTGGCTTCCACATGTACATGTTCACACATGAAGACACACACACACACACACACATACACACACACTCACATACTCCCACACATACATAGGCACTCACACATACATACACACACTCTCTCTCACACACACACATATACACACACACACACTCACACACACATACACATACACTCACACATACATACACACACTCACTTACACACACACACACTCACACACTCACACACACACAGAGACTCACACACTCACACACACACTCACACACATACACACACACACTCACACACACATACACACACACTCACACATACATACATACACTCACACAGACTCACACACTCACACACACACTCACACACATACACACACACTCACACACACACATACACACACACTCACACATAAATACATATACTCACACAGACTCACAGACTCAAACAGACTCACACACACACATACACACACACACTATAAATGGAAATTCAGTATTCTTCACATCAGTGAATCATTTTGCTTCTTGCTAGTGTGTACATTCTACTTCAGTGCTACAAATGTAGCCGTAGAGAGCCAATAGAATATTTAATCTGTCTTTCATGGAGTCCATGCAGGAGAAGGAGGCTGGACAAATACAAATGTGCCTCAACTTATTGCGAGATTATATCTCCTTAAGCCCATTACAGGCTGAAAATATCATCAGTCAAACATACATCTTAATATACCTCCCTACAGCGCGTTACGACATAGCTTAGCAACACCGTTGAGCGCTGTGGCTTCCCATAGGAACCATGTGGCTGGCTGAGAGCTGCATCTCCTTCCCACGGCCCCGCATCTTGAGAGGCTATTGTGTTGCATATTTCCAGCTAGGGAAGAGATCGAAATTAGAATTGAAGTTTCTACTGGACAGGTGTCACTTGCACAGGACCATAAATCTAAAAGTCAAAAATCAGTCAGGCAAATTGTTGTAATTTAGGGACCATCCAGGACAGAAAAACCAAACCCTGGAATGCAGTGTCTTGTCATGGAGTGAGTGACAGCACAGAGCTTGTTAGGGCTTTTGACTAGAACTCAAGCCAGTGTCTTCCCAGCATTGCCTTCCCTGAGTTATGCCCCTTACCACAACCTGCTGTGAAGAGGACTTGGGCAGAACACACCTTTGCTTTCAACTATGCAACCTTTTCTTGTATCAGAACTCGAGAGAAATTCTAACAAAGAGACCACTGAGGTAAGATTGAATTAACACCACTGCATTGAGTAGGCAGATTGCTTATTAAAAATGGACAAGAGATAAAGAAAAAAATACTCCCAATAGAGACCTCTCAGATACACATGAGAAGGAGCTACTAAGTTTCAAAGATGGTAGCATCGGGTACTATAGACTGAACACTAGTGTTAGAGTTGAGTTCCTTGAGTTTGAACCCCAGCTCTGCCATTTAATAGTCTTGTATGAACCTGGGGGAGTCACTTAAGCTCACTCATCAATGAAATCGAGTTGGCTGATTTCTACTTCATAAGGCCAATGAATACTGTATGAACTCTTGAGAGATGTTCTTTTCCCATTCCCTGCCTCAACAATTAGAATACAAAAATCCTGCTAGACATTAAAATTGGGCCGACTATTGCATACCAGTTCATCTTTCCTAGATCATCCTAGGACACTGCTGATTTAACCAAAGGTTGAAATAGAACATGCTTGCTTCATACTTGAAAAAGAATGACTTAATTATCTTTTTTTCTATAAACAAGTATAGGTACCATTTACCGTATCCCCCTAAGTGCATCAGATTCTATTAGCATGTATGTAACATTTCACTTAACTTTTGCAATGCCATTTGCAACATGAATATTTTTGATAATTGTTTAAGTGAAATAAATTCGTAGATGACCAACAAATAGATTTGAGCCCTATTTACTGAGTTTTCTCTCTTAAATGTTAGAGTAGGTCACACAAGATGAATCTAAAACCCCAGTTCACAAATTCTTTTACAAAACACTACGCTCCTGAGATACAGGTATTCACCAAAGCAATCATAGAATCAGTCCAAATCATATAAAGATGCTAGTGATGTATATATTTTTTTACACAAGTAGACAAAGCAATTCTAAAACCCATAGCCAATGAAAAAGAAGCATAAAACTGAAGGCTTTATATTCCCTGATGTCAAATATGTCACAAAGCTACAGCAAGCAAACGGTTTGATCCTAGGATAAAGGCAGACATATAAACTAAACAGAATAAAAGGCCATTAAATAAGTCCAGACATATATAGTCAACTGATCTTTACCAAGTATGTCAAGAAATACTTAACACCATATAATAAGGCACAGTACAAAAAATAAAAAAATAAAAAGGATAATCTCTTCCGCAAATGTCATCTACCAGGATATTCACAAGCAAAAGAACAAAATTGACTCTTGTCAGCCAGACACAAACTATTTTATGTTTAAAAACTTCAAAGTATGTCCCAGAAGTGTAAAACTCACAGAAGAAAACATGGGGTGAGAAGCCGTCTGACAATTGTCTTGGTGATGATTTTGTGTATGCAACCGCAAACTCATAGGCGAGGAAAGCACGGGTGTATGACTAGCTCATCAAACCAAGAGCTTATTCACTGCATTTGAAGCAGGAGGGCTTATCCGCAGCCAAGAAAGCAGGCAGCGGAAGGAAGGCAGCCAGCTGAGCAAGGGGCATGTTGAAAACCACACACCAGATGAGGGGTTGATCTTGGAAAAATATAGATAGAGCTTTCTACAGCTCAGTGTTTTTAAATGAATCATACATTTCTTAATTGGGCTAAAGGCCTGGCTGGACGTTTCTCCAAAGAAGATGTACAAATAACCACAGGTGTAAGAAAAAAAATGTTCGGTGTCACTAACCATCAAGGACATGCAAATCAAAACCACATGAGATGTCACCTCACGCCTGCCAGGGTGCCTACTTCCAAAGAAGAGAAGAGCAGTGAGTATTATCATGGATGAGGAAAAATTTGGACCCTGCCCACACTTTTGACGGGAATGACAGACACGCTTCAGCCTCTGTAGAAACAGTATGACCGTCACCCAAAATTTAGACATCGAAATACAACGTGATCCAGCCATCCCAATTCCAGATATTTATGCCGTAAGTAGATGAAATCAAACTCTAAAAGGATATTGTCTATGTGGCAGTCCGATTCTTGATAGCCTCTGGCAGGTAAATCATCTATGCCTGTCATCAATAGACACAAGGATAAAGTGTGGCCGTGCACACACACACACACACACACATTGTACAAATGGAACAACATTCAGGCTCTGAAAAGATCTGCCTCAGATTCTGCAATCTGGGACAAAACAGAGGAGCCCTGAGGACATTTCACAGAGGGAAACAAGGCAGTCTCAGAAAGGCATACCTGATCATACCTGTAGGCAACGGGGATACACCCTTAAAAACATTCTGAGTGGGTGGAACTCATGTTATATTCAGTACCACAGTAAACTGAAATTTTAAAACGCGGTATGTTGAGTAGGTACACAAAAAAAATTTTAATTAAAGCAATTTTAGGAGAACATTACTAAATAAAACAATTATAATTATAAATTTAAAAAAATAAAAAACAAAGCTGGTCTACCACAGTCTGTTAAGAAGAATATCAAACCACATTAGCATTATTGAAGATTCGGTGAAGTCTGCAGGAGAAAGAGCAGTTTGTTTTGACTTACCCCAAATTTCTCAGATTTATTAAACCATACAAACTTTTGCAGCTTCCAAGAATACATATATACATCACAAAGGAATAAATATTTGGCAAAAAACCAATTTGAGAAATGTTTATCAATAATAATAATAATAATAATAATAATAATAATAATAATAATAATAATAAATAATAATAATAACTTTCATTTGGTATGTTTTGTGGTACTATCAGAAAGCTACAGGCAGATGATAATGTCTCCCAGCCCCATGTTAGACTTTGCAGACACAGATTATACAGGCTGTGTGTTGGCAATGATTCCAACAGCCTTTGAGCACTCTGAACACTCCTCAAACTTGATGCCTTTCCACAAACTTAAAATTGGTTTAGGGAAGACAAAAACCAAAGGTGTTACTGAGTGGTTGAGCATCCGGGAATTAAATGAGCCCATTTAGTTGTGAGCTCTCGGAGCAGGCAGGATGACTGTATGTACTGCGTACCAAACAACTTCCCTTCTTACTCAAGGCGACTATGACTAAAGACGTGTTCCTCAGAACCCATTTTCTGCGTGCCAGCGCTGGTAGACTGGGTGGCACAACCTGTCTAGAATAGGGCTACTGCAAAGACACCTGCAATCAAAACCAGGAGTGTGTGGTGCTAATCTGTGATGAGCCGTGGTCCCCTCCTGGAGCTTGAGGCTGTAGAAGGAGGACTTTGTAGTGAGAAGGCAGCCGGAGGCAGAGGCGTTGTAGCCAATGGGAGTCCAGAGGCTGAGGTCCGTGGGATTTTGTTAAACTGTGGGACTGAGCGAGCTCTTTGGAGCAACCACCGAAGAACACTAATGTAGATTTAGACTTACTGAGACCAAATGCACAGGTGTGCCCCTTCCCAAGCGTGCACGGAAGGCTTTGAGAGTATGAGCAACCCCTTCCAAGGGAAAGCGACTCCTTGGGGCTTTTAAAGTGATATAACTGACTTAGAAACTTGAGAAAACAATCAGAAACCGGGGAGGTTGAAGCTAGAGGAGAGGCAACATAGCGCTGGAGAGAGCCGTATCTCAAAAAGTCAGTAGTAACGAAGTCGTGGGGTTTTTTTTGTTTTGGTTTGTTTTTTGTTTTGGTTTGTTTTGTTTTTTCTCCCACCACACACAAAAGCATCTAGCAAACATTTAACAATGTAACATGAGTTTGGATCTTTTCTTCTCCTCCAAGGACGAAAACATAATTCTAACAAGGCATTGGCACAAAAACACTAATACGGGATGTTGTGCCTCAAATCTTCAAGGTTGATTTATCTCTGAAGTCCGCAGAGCCGTGCCCGGGTAGGGCTCAGCTCTAACCTCCAATGCTAATAGGAAATGGGAGAGAGGTGTCTACCTCGTTATTATTAACATTTACCCAGAACCTCGGATTTGGTTGTTTTGCTTTCCCTTTACTTCACTGTTGCAAAATCACTCATACGGACGATGGAGTTCTTTTGTCAGTGAGCAGAAGACCTCAAATCCTTCTGATTTTAAAGATTTCCTCTAGGTGTGTTCAAAATATGAGTCTGGGAGCTGCTGTTGGTCAGACTGAACACTGAAAGGGCTGTTAAGCTTTATAGAACATTCATCAACAACTTAAGTCACCAGGGCCCATGATGGACAGAATCAGGTTGGCTTCCCTTCCCAGGATAAGAGAGTAACCTAACAACTCATTATCCTCAGGCTATTGCTCCTGGTGCCTTAAAAGCCATTCCTGAAATGTCACTTGCTGTCATCATCATTTTCTGGCAGAGCTGCCAGTAGCACGGAACCTTCTGAATTAGCCAAATAGACAAGGGTAAGAAAGGAGAGAGCCACCTGTGCCCCAAGTACACCATGTTGTTTTTCATAAACACTTGGGTGAGATAGAAATCCACTAACCGTTACATTTGATAGCTGGTCTTCCTGTTTTCTTTCCTATCATAATTTTTCAAAGTTAATCCATATTAGGTTACCGTAAGTACGTCTCTTAGTGTTATTGGCAGACTTCTATTCCTTTGTACTAACATAATACTACTTACCTAGTCCGTGATTCATTTGCTCATCAGTGGATGGGTGTCCTGGCTTTTAACATGCTTTGCCTCCTAATGCTGCTCGGAACATTTATGAATTGTTTTTATGGACATTGCTTGCAATTCTCTTGGTTTTGTGCCTAAGAGTAGAAATGCTGGCTCATGCGGTCATGCTAAATTTAACTTTCTGAAGAACAACAGTGCTACTTCTCAAAGTGGCTTTGCTTTATTACAGCCTAACATATGAGGCTTAAAATGCCTCTATTTCTTTGGGCAACACTCCTTATTGCCTTCCGTTTCAGTTGTCTTAGTGGAAATCAAGTGCTATTTCTTGGTGCCTTTTCTTCAGTGGTGAGTGAGGGTGAACGCCTTTATAGAGTCACAGGTCATTTGCATATTGCTTTGGAGAATTATTTGTCTAAATTCTTATCCTATTAAAAAACCGAACTGCCTTTTAATTGTTGGGCAATAACAATTAACTATATATCCTGGGCAAAATCTTTTGCCAGATGTTTGTGCTTGCAGATATTTTCTTCTAGTCTTCACTTTCTTAATTCTATCCTTTGACTCCCAAAAACTTTTTAATTTTGATTAAATCCAGACTAATACCCCAACAGACCTGAGTATGAAGGTAACTGTAGAACACTGTTGTTGGGTGTGTACCCCAAGGACTGCGATAGCTAAATCATGTAAAAGCTCTGTTTTCAACTTTCTGAGGCACTTTTCATGGTAACTTAATTAATGTAATTCCCATTCCCACCAGGATGAAGTCCCCCTTTCGCTCTGCCTCTTTACCAACATTGTTTAGGGTTTTTTTTTTTTTTTTTTTTTTTTTTTTTTTTTTTTTTGGAGTGTGTGTGGGGGTGTTTGTTGTTCGTTTTGTTTTGTTTTTGGTGTTTGGCTTTTCTTGTTCACCGTCACTACTCAACAGTCTCGATTTGCATTTCACCAAGGGCTCAGCCATTCAACTCTTTCCATGTCTTTATTATGTACTTGTAGTTCCTTTGGGGGGAAAAAAAAAACACTTTATTAACCTGGTTCATTTATTGATTGTATTGTCTCTTCTTTCTTTGTTTAATTAATCTTTTGTCCAGAACATTTTTAGACCCTCTTTTCCTTCCATAAAGTTGTCTTGACATATTGACAATTATTAAAAGAGTCAGTTTCTCAACTTGCATTTCTTGTGCATTGATCCGTATAGCCAACTTTTGTTTTGTTTGCTTGTTAGTTTTTTGTTTTAGTTTTTGTTGTTGTTTTTATTGATTTTGTTTTGTTTTGCTTTGTTTTGAGACAGGGTTTCTCTGTGTAGCCCTGGTTGCCTGGAACTCACTCTGAAGACAAGGCTGGCCTTGAACTCAGAGATTGACCTGCCTCTGCCTCTGCCTCTCTCATGCTGGGATTAAGGGCATGCGCCACCTTGGCCTGTGACTGTACAGTGATCTGTGTACCAGTGCCACCTTGTTTGAATTAATGTGGCTTTGTAGTAAATGTTAATATCAGAAAGTTTGAGTTCTCCATTGTCCTCTCTTCATCAAAGTTTTTTTTTTTACTACCCTAAATTCTTTGCATTTTATGTGAATTTGAAGAATTGCTTGTAAATTTTTACAAATAAAGACAGCTGAGATTTTTGCCAAGGGGGATGAATTTAATTTACAGATAAATCTGAGGACCATTGCTGTTCTAACAATATTTAGTTTTCTCATACATGAAAATAAACTCATTTTCTTTAATCAGGCATTGTTTAATTTTATGCAGTGACATTCAGTAATTTTCAATATGAAAGTTTTCATTTCTTTTAAAAATCTATTCCTAGGTATTCTAGTCACAATTCTATTAAGTAAGAATTTTTTTTTTAATTTCATTTCCAAATTGGTCATCATCAGTGTGTAGAAGTACAACCACTGTTTGCATACAATCAGTCTCTCATGTTTTATGAGTTCCATACCTACAAACACAACCAGCCGAGATGGTAAATATTTGAGTCTATTTTGTCTGTGAATTTGGGCAGATGTTTCTTGTTATTTTCTAAGCAACAGAATACAAAAACTGTGTGTGTAGCATCTATACTGTATTTGAATTCTAGACAATCTCCAGGTTATTTAAATGATATGGTATGGTGTGTGTAGGTTATACATAAAACTGCCCAATTATATATGGGATTGTGGGATCTGTAGGAAGTCCTGGACTTCTACAATCTCCCAAGGCTACTGAGGGCTGGCTAGAGTGGTCCCATAATGACCTCATTAGCTGGATTAATAGACAAGACTTTCTTATAATCCAGTTCTTTATTTATGATAATATTTTTCTTCATTTTTCCTCTTTGTTCCTCTAACTCCTCCATCTCAGCCGCGCTACATTGGAGTTTGCTCATCCTTCCTTGTCTGTGGGGTGCAGTGGGGATGCTTTCAGGCCCTTGTTATCCTGCTCAACTCCAGGACTTCTGGTTTACGATCTGTAGCGCTTTTAACTCTTAGTGAGACTTGATTTGACAATGGTTTCCCTGAGTCACTTAACTATCAGTACAGCGGATAGTTTAAAGCCTTGGTCTAGCAAGCCCCTCTTCTGGGACAGTTACCTACTATTGATGCCTTCTTTGTCCATATATGAGCCATACTTGATTTTTTAGAGGATATTTCCAGTCTCTTGTTGAACTCTGCACATTTTTAATATATAGCATGGCAATTTTCACAGTTCTCTCTCTGTCTGTCTCTCTGTCTCTGTCTGTCTCTCCTTTCCTCTTTTTCCTTCCTCTCTGATCCCTTTCCTCCTCTCTGTATTAGAACCTATGACCCAATGCTAGGCAAGCTCTGCGTCTTACTGGTCTTGAACCAAGAAGTCGTTGCACCATGGCAAACAGCTTTCCGTGTCTTGGTGTATACCTTCAATGCTCTAGCAAACTGTTTATAGTCAGCCTTTTCATGAAGCTTTCAGAGAGTGTCAAAGTCAACCAGAACCAAGCAATTAGGTCTTGCTAGGTTCCCTGCGCATGCGCATGGCCATCCCAGTCGCCATAAATGTCAGAGCTTCGCAAAGCCCTTGTAGACATCTCTTGTGCCAAAAATCCCACCTAGAGATTGACAGGTTTTTCCTGTATGGTTTTAGTTATGCCCCTGTTCCAAGCCTTCAACAATATCACCACTTCTAGAAGCTCTGGTGCAAAGCAGTTGCTGCCGATGTTTCCACAAATGTCCTAGGGCTGCTCCCACCCATCG
This sequence comes from Micromys minutus, assembly GCF_963924665.1. Taxonomy (NCBI): domain Eukaryota; kingdom Metazoa; phylum Chordata; class Mammalia; order Rodentia; family Muridae; genus Micromys; species Micromys minutus. Next base: position 40,608,214 of record NC_137957.1, on the reverse strand, counting down.
AACCCCAAGTTGAAGCAAATCCTGGGAAGGCAGCTTTCAGGGAACCCCAGACTGGTTAACTAGCAAGCATTCCCTTGGAATGAGGCTTCTGGGTGTGCTCCAAATCTGTTCTGCCCTCTCCCATGGCTGCCAGGATGCTGGCTGGTTCCCACAGCTGCCATGTGGCAAAGCTGTGCGGGTTTTCAAAGACATTATGGAGCTGAAACAAGTTAAAATGCCCTACGGCTCGCTGCTCCAGAGTTCCAGAGTAGCAATTCTGACAGTTCTATTTGTTTTGTTTTGTGTGTCTGGATGATTCTTTTGTCTGATGTATGTCTGTGCACCGTGTCCTATCTGGTGCCCATGAAAAGCAAGAAAGCATTGATTGAACCTTGAGGAAATTAGAGCCACAGACAGTTGTGAGCGACCATGTGGGTGCTGAGAATCAAACCTCAGTCCTCTGGAAGAGCAATAGTAAATGTTCTTAACCACTGAGCTACTCCCAGCCCCTATTTGCTAGTGTTCTTGCTTTATAGAGAAGAGTGTGCATTTGGAGGTCTTTCTATCCATCCCGAAAGTGTTTCTCTCGACCACAGCATATCTATGTTAAAATCTTCCAAATACTCTTAGAGAATAAGATCTTTTAGTCTAATGTCTAATGAGAGTGTGATGAAGTAAATGGTTAAAGAGAATTATGAACAAAAGAAGTCTATTTATTTATGAAGTGTTACCTCAGTGATAACTGTGGGTCAGTCACTGTTGTAGGTATAGAGCACAAACCAGAGGGTAAAATACCCTACAAAGACCCACATCCTACAAATGAAAACAGAGAATAACCAAATCTAACACAATAGGGAATTTATCCTAATAAACATGATAAATGACAGAATTTGGTGGGAGTCATTAAGTCAGCACGAAGAATCTGAGGAGATCAGGGGACCAAACATAACAGATGGGTTGTAGCTTGCCAGAGAAGAGAGGCAGACAAATATAAATGGACATCAGTGGAACCCCTAAATTGTTGGGACAGGGTAGAGTGAGACAACTGATTCCTGGAGGAAGGTGCAGCTGGAGAGAGTATAAAATGAGGTTGTGAGGGACTTTGGCAAAGGGCAACATTTGATAAGACCAGACTTGATTTTTAATATATTTTAAAGTAAAGTATAGTTACATCACCCCCCCTTCCAGTTCCTCCTTCCATATCTCCCAGGTCCCTTCCCTCTAATCCCTTTCATGTCACTCCCCACTGCTCAAATGGATGGCATTATTTTCTTTATTATTAATGTGTGTGTGTGCACATGTACATGCCCATGTATAAATATATAAATACAATCTGCTGAGTGCACTTTATTGTTTGTGAGTATGTGATTTCAGGGATGACCACTTTGAATTGGATAACTAGTTAGGAGGGTCCTCTCCAGGAGACGTTAAGCATCCCTCCCTCAATAGTCATGACTTGCCTGTAGTTCTTATCTAGGAGTTGGAGCTAATGAGATTTCTCCCCCATTCATGTAATTGTGTCTATGGATGTTGGCATTGTTCAGGCCACCATTTTGAGGAGATGCATCAGACTTTGTGGTCCTCTGGTTCTTAAAAAGTTCCTAGCCTCTCTTTCTGAACTCTTCCCAGAGCCTTGTGTGCAGGAGTTATACTGTTGATGTATCCACTGGGGCTGTGCTTCCCACAACCCATTGGCCTCTCCCTTGTGTCCAGTTGTGGTTTTCTGTGACGGTCTCCATTTGTTGAAAAGAGAAGCTTTGTTGATGATGGATGAGAGCTTCACTTATCTGTGGGTAAGTTTGAGTCTGTAGTTAGAAATGGAGATGGTCTAGTAATGTGATTGCAGTAGGTTCTCTTCTAAGATCTGTGACCTATGAGCCACACGTAGTTGGTTGAGTTTCTAGAACCAGCCATGATTTCACTCCCGTAGAATGAGCCTTAAACACAATTAGTTTCAGCCAACATCCGCGTGCCACTTGATGCATCTTTGAGGATACCGTGCTGGTCAATTCTGTCATTCTCAGGCATCAAGCCTGATGGATGCTACTGATTGCTTCCATTCCATACAGCTTGTGTAGTACTTTCTGGGGCTGTGGAAGCCAGACGTCAGGAAGGAGGCTTTCAGGTTGGATCCACCTCAGATCACTTAAGTCCTGTGTTCTAAGAGTGTGGAGTCTTTAGCAATAGGGCCTTTCAATCCTGAGAGCCAAGAAAGAGCAACAGCAACAGCAATATTATCTTGGGCGTTACTTGGACTACCCTGACCAGCAACTCAAATGGAGATGTCTCATGTTTAGTACTGAGTTTTGTTTTTGTTTTTGTTTTTTTGGTCACATTATGGCTCTTGTGGGAATCATTGTTTCACACATATATAAATTTGTGTGTGTGTACATATATATGAAATATGATAAATGAGGCTTTATCAAAAGACCTTGATCTTATTTGTCTCTCCATCCTCCTTCTTCTATGTTGACCTTCCCCTCCCAATTAGAGCTACCCCCCCCCATTTTTCAAATTTTCTTCTTCATAACACATTTATCCCACTATACCTCACTCCCCTGGCCCCTTTATACTTTCATGGTTTCTGTGGTTATCCCACGTTACATACTCACTTCAAAAGATTCAGAACTGGGAGCCATGAGAACATTTGTCTTAGAGTAAACTTAAACTTCGGTTCTTCAGATAATAAAAAGCCATGCCAAATTTTTAAGTAGAACGGTCATCTGGTTACTTTGTTATTTAGAAAATATTCTGTCTGGAGCTGGAGAGGTGGCTCAGAGGCTAAGAGCACCGTCTGTTCTTCCAGAGGTCCTGAGTTCAAGCTCCAGCAACTACATGGTGGCTCACAGCCATCTGTAATGAGATCTGATGCCCTCTTCTGGCCTGCAGAGGTACATGTAGGCAGAATGCTGTATACATAATAAATACATCTTTTTAAAAATAAATTCGGTCTGTTCTATAGTAGACACTGTTTTAGGCTATAGCTATAAGTAAGACAATGGTCCTAGTTTCTTGGGACCTGTGTTCTTTGCAACAGGGACACAGTGAGGAAAAATTATGTAATATGTAACATAGATATGTGTTGAAATGGCACTATGAATTAAAGCTTGGGGAAGCAATTAAAGGATCAGAGAGAGCATTGGAACTTAGGAGGAACCTGTGTAGGAAGAGTCAAGGGACAAGGAGTCAGTCGCTGACGTGAAAGAACAAGTCGTCAAAACCTGGGTCCCTATGGGTCCAGGAAGGAGCTACAACACATTTACATGATCCTCAGAAAGGACAGCATGGAAGATGGTTCCAAGCATCAGAGGAGGCTTTGAGGGTAAAACCTGGAAGTGGGGGATTGTACACAATAAAGTCTAACAAAGAATCTTGGGCCAGAAAATGCCCTCAGGCAGGGCAGGATAAAGGAAGTCACTGGAGGAGCTGTTAAGTGGAGAAGGCCACAATCTAATTTGCATGCCCAGGAAACCATCAATTTCCTGGATGTAAGCAGGTAGTAGAGGGAAAAGAGTGAGAAATGAACCCTGTCTTAGGATTTTGCTGCTATAAAGAGATGCCATGACCATGGCAACTCTTACAAAGGACAACATTTAACTGGGAATGGCTTACAGTTTCAGAGGTTCAGCCCATTATCATCTTGGTGGGATGCATGGCAGCATCCAGGCAGACAGGGTGCTGGAGGAGCCGAGAGTTCTACATCTTGATCTACAGGCAGCAGGAGACTGGGTTACTGGATGTAGCTCGAACATAGAAGACCTCAAAGCCTGCTCTCACAGTGGCACACTTCCTTCAAAAAGGCCACACCTCCAACATGCCCATACTGCCTAATAGTGCAACTTCCTATGAGCCAAGCATTCAAATATACTAGTCCATGGTGGCCACTCATATTCGAACCACCACAGACACACTGGAGAGATTCCCAGGGACCTAAATCAGTGCGTTCAGTGAGCTAGTGATATGTGCTTGGTTTAAGAGATGCATTTAAAAGCGAATCAGAACAACATCCTGAAGAACTATTATAGGAAACCAAAGAATCAAGACAGATTCCCATGCTACAAGCCTGGGCATCCCAGTAAATAGGAGTGTTGACAACCAAAAAAGCAGAAATGACACAGGCAGTGGAGGAGGGAGTAGAGGCAAAACCAGAGATTTTGTCTGGGTCACCCTGCCTGACATGTCTGCTAGCTCTACAAAGGCAAACGCTGTTAAGTGGGAAGGTGAATGTGTTGGTCAGAACGGGGTGTGAGAAACTGAGCCATGGGTCTCAAAGAGGGATTTGATGTGCCATCTAGAAAATAAGTGTAGTCAACAGGCGTGTCACTGTGAATAGCTGCCAAGTCTGGAGCTAACAGGTGTGACACCCCTCGTTCAGTCCCCGATGCTGCCCCAGCATGAAGAGAATATCAAGAGAAAGCTACATTTGTGCCATTTTTGTGAAACCCAAGTTCAATTACTTTAGCTCTCTCTCTTTCTACTCAGCAGCAGCATTGTCAACTGGTTCATTATAAACCAGTTAATTTCAGATGGTTACTATTAGCGGTAATAGCCATTAAGTGCTTCCTCGAGGCAAGTGGTAGAGACAGGACTGTATAAGAAATGTCTCTTTGTGCTCTTCTGCAGATAGCTTATCAGCTCTGTGGAGCCACATTATACCATTCTGCATATGTTTACTACTCTTAACAAAGAAAGTGTCAATGGTCATAGAACTATATTTTGTGTGTTGTGGGTTGCTTTGGGACACTGTCTAAGCAGAATTTTTTTGTCTTTTTGTCTCATCTGGAAGTTAAATATTGAAATCTTTGGAACGGGCTCAGAGCTGGCATTATCAAATAAAGTACTTTATCTTCCTACTCACTGGACTACAAAAATTGTAGTCTTCTTTACTAATTGATAATATGCTTCAAATTAACGTCTCAGTTTGAGGTTGGGAGAATGATTTCCCTGTGGGGTGGAGACTACTGAGAATGGATTAAGGGGGGAAAAATCCAGCCTTGATTCTGAATTAACTCTTTTCTAAAAACCCCGAAAGCCTTCTCACATATGGACATTTTCTCTTGACACCATAGAAGGCTTATAGTCATCAGAGGAACTGTAGGACCTAAGTATAAAGCAACCAAATCAGTTCCATGTGTGGACCCCTCATGCACTGTGTCCCTCAATTGGCGCAATGAATATATGGGTAATATAAAATCAATTGATGGGGTACAAAATAGAAAAGAAAGGCAGAGGGCAATTTGAAGGAAGCTACTTGCTTGCAAATGCCAAAGACACAAAAGCTCTCGGAGTTAGAATATGTTTCGAAGAATACAAAGGATGGTTGTGGTCATTCCTTTTGATTCTCAGTTTGGTTTGTTTGGCATTGGTGAGGTGCTTGGTTCGTGTCCAAAGAAGGTTTCCAGAAGGGAGAAAAAACATGCCCTAGATGTGGGTATAATCCATGGAGTTCCAGACTGAATAAAACCTAAAAGGAGACAGCCAATAAAATGCTGGCATTCCTCTTTCTCGACTGATCCAGCAGATGTGAGCAGGTACATCTGCCACTGCCACCTGTTCCTTCCTAGGAGCATGACTGTCCCCATTGTGCAGGCCTGTGCCCTCAAATCAAGAATCCTTGTTCCATCGAGTCTCCTCTTCAGGTATTTCATCTTCAGGTATTTGATCCCAACAACAAGGAAACTAATGAAAGAGAGAAAACAGAGCAACGTCTCCAGAGGAAGGTGAGCCAATGACATTTTGTTTAGACACTGAAGGTCACTCTCTCGCAGAATGGAAAGTAACAACCCCAGAGTGGGTATTGGCAGTTTTATCTCCAGGTAACTTACCGAGCCTCCCTCTGATGTTGGGGGCCCAGCAATCTCAGCCCTGTAACAATGGCTCGTTTCTGTTTTAATTAGGCTTTGTCATTTTTTCTTCCTTTCCTGAGGGAAGAATGGGAAAAATGGGCAGCGTCGAGGCCTCTGTCACAGCCTCCACAACTAGGGCTCGCTCGGCCTCCTTCTAGTCTCCTGCCACCTGTCTCCTGCTTCTAGCCCGAGTGGAGAGGGAACAGGAAGGTGGAGCACAAACCTGTTTTTACTGAACGCAGGAAGAAATGACTTCCTTGGTGACCCCCTCAGAGGCATTAAACGCAAAACAGGACAAGGTATCAGGAGAAAATAAATGGCCCTGAGGAAAGTCAGAAATACAAATAAAAAAATAATAATAATAATAAATAAAAACAGAGAGAATGACTATGACTTCAAGAGCTAAGGAAGTCTAGGGGCCCTGCTTTCCCATGATGCTAAAATCATGTGCTCCTCCAGCTCCTCTGATAAATGGGAAGTGTTTTTGTGTTTTAAAATATTAACCCGGGGATGGAAGCAATGACGGAGTGGTCAGCAGCCAATATGTCATCAGTTGTCCTCAGAGTGGTTCCTGCATGCTCTGTGTCTCTTGTGTTTCTATTCTATTCAGGAAACTTAGACTTTACGGACTATATTTGTTCTGCATCAAGCAGCTCAAAGCTTCACCACATCAAAATGCATATTTTTTATGCTGACACCCTCCCACACCATTACACTCTATGGAAGACAAAGAAGCAGCTGGGAATCAAGTTTTTCACATATAATAACAAGTGCTGTGTATTTCTAGGAATATCTCATTTTTGCACAGACGTCTATAAATAAATAAGACTTATTTTTGATGTCCATAGATGTGAAGTTCATGTAAAAGTCTTAAGGAGTTCTGCCCATTTAACCTTTGTGTGTGTGTGTGTGTGTGTGTGTGTGTGTGTAGTAGCCGATAGTGGGGTTATGGGGGAGTCATTTCCCCAAAGAGAACCCTACTTGTGAGAGCGAGTTAGAAACTAGAGAGCTGAACTCTCCCTAAATAACATAGGACTTCTCTTATATTCAGGTATCCTGAATACTAGAGGGATAAAGGGTTAAGACTGTAAAAGAGAGAGGAGAGAGAGATGGGGGACAACAAAAATGTGTACATTTTAAAGTTTCACAAAGATGCCTCTGGGGCTGTGGTAGTATTAAATATTAATGTCACACAATAAAATTACAGAAAACTCTAAATAATGAAAAATGTCATTCGGAAACAGAGCTGCCAGTTGAGGGTGAGACGAGTGTGCCTAGCAATCACAGTGTGATCCGGGATGTGTGCGAGGCGAAGGCTAACTCAATCATAGCTTCCCTGTTGCTATTCTGAAGTAATAAAAGTTGTAAGAGTGACAGCCCTCGAACCGCTTCAGGTCATAGGCGGAAAAGATTTCTGTGCTGTACATGTGTTTTCCTTTAAGATCTGTTTCGAACTGAATAAAAAGGTAGCAATGGCTGTCTGGTTTATTAAAAATTTAAGACTTGCAACAATGTAGAAAAGCAGGCTCTTTTCTTAGTGCCCCCAGATCCCTTCCAGGTAATCCTGATAGTTGCCATCTTTAGAGATGGATTTCATCTTCGTTTATAATCGCGTCCTTTCAAATGATTTCCTCGGAGAACACACACATTGTAATCAAAGCAGGGCAAAGCAGGCAAGCAGTTCACAGCAGCGGGCATCTAGGGACCCCTTAGCTCATTGTTCATCCCTTCCACCCTTTATACAGAGACAGGCATGTGGGTGGGTGGTACCCCTTACATAACTAAATCCCCTCCGAAAGGGGACGGTTATTTTCTTTAAAACCTCATTAGAACATCGCAACTGTAGCAGCACCAGAAAGCATGCTGAGCCTTGGATGAGTCCTGTTAGCCCGGCAACCATTAAAATGAATTCCAGATGGATAAGGAGTGACAGAAGAGAAGGGCAGTCATGGGAGGCACAGAGACATCGGAGAGATGAGTCCTTTGACCCAGATATGGTAGATAGTTTACAATGGCGGTTTTCAGTGCTTTCCTTGCTGCCGAAACAAAGTATCTGGCACAAAAAAGAAGAAGGAAAGAAGCCTAAGGAAAGAAGGCTTTATTTTGGCTCACAGTTATTTCGGAAGCCTGTCTTGATGGGAAAAGGTAAATTAACAAAGAAAATGAGGTGGCTTCCCCAAGCAGTTGCAAAGACTGAAGTGCTCACCCACTTTCCTTTTTAAATAAGTCCTAGACTCCCCCACCATGACACAGTGCTCCCACAATCAGGGCGGGTCTTCCCACCTTAACTTATTTTAATCTAGATAATCCTTAGGTTGGTCCAGAGACCAACCTAATCTAGATAATCCCTCCCAGGCAAACCTAGAGGCTTATCCCCTGTAGGTGATCCTAGGACCTGACAGGTTGATAATAATATTTACCTCCTCAATAATAATATTAACCTTTGCAGTTCTCTTAGATCATGGGCTTGTTGAGAGGACTTGTCATTTACTGTCCCAGCTTTTGTGGTGTTTGTCCTAGGATAGGCTGCCGTGATGTGTGGCAAATGTTCTCTGGATGACTGTTGAATACATGGAAAATTGGAAGAGAGAGAAGGAAGGGGGAAGGAAAGGACAGTCAGAAGGAAGGATGAAAGGAAAGGCGGCAGGGGAGGTGAGAAAGAAATACTTTAGATAAAACCTAGGAATCATTTTTTGTTTCACCAAGACTATCAAGTCCTGGCTCTCATCTGAAAACTGCGGTTTGCTTTAACTTGCTTCCATCGGTGGCTTTTATCACCCGACAGGCTTGTTTTCTATTTCTCACGGAGTCTAATAGACTTCGCATTTAGGAAAACAATACATTCTCAGCTCTAAGCTGTGTGTCAAGATGGGTGGTTGGAAGTCTTCATCTCAGGAGAGGGTAGTGTCAGTCAGCCAGCTGTGTCTGGCTGTCGGCGGATGATGACGTAGGTGGAGCGTGGTGTCTGGCTGTCGGCGGATGATGGCGTAGGTGGAGCGTGGAGCAGGGCTTCATGGGTGCTGTGTGCTTACTGATCTTCCTGGCTTTTGGAGTAGGTGCATTTCCCCACTCGCTCTCCATCAGTAGTTAGCAGGGCTGTATCCAACTGCAGATGCTGAGGCTAGAAGTGCTTCCTTCAAACTGTCGAAAAGGACAGAGTGCAGTTAGCCCTCCGTTCTTCGGCAAGATATGAAACTTGCAGGGCAGCTTAGAAGGAGGTAGACACAGGCATCCTGTAGGATAATATATCTCTAGATGATGCATCCTATAACTTTCGCTGAGCCAAGTTATCACATACTATTAAAACTTATGGACCACAGAGCCTTAAAGTCATGAGGGAAGAAAGTATGGTCAAACATTTGGCTAGAGGCCAAGCAGATGCCCTGAAATCTGTATTTCTCAAGGACCTTCTGAACAGAGATCCCTCCCACTAATGTGGGTTGATTTGAGTACTTGAGATAAATTGGCAAAAATAAATGGCCCTACCTCTGCTACAGGTGAGCTATGTCACTTTGGGAGAGTTCCTTGATTCCCCAAGATGCTGTCAACTCATGTGATAATGTAAAAATAGAAACAATACAATAGAAATACAAGGAAAAAACAAGTAGAAATACAATCTTTCCATCCATGCATTTAAACAAAAACTTGTATTGCATTTATCCGGCAAGCACCTCGTTACATAAACTCTATGAGGAAAAAGTATTTGCTTTACTAAGCAACTATCTAAAGTACCCAGAACTATGCCCAGCACAAGGGTAACTTTCCAAAACGCATCAGATGATGTCCTATACTATAGAAGGAAGACAAGCTTCTTGGGTTTGAACCTTCTGCTTCTCAGTGGCCTGGGTGAGCCGTTCCACCTCTCTGTGCCAGTATTCTTATCTGTGAAAAGAGAGGCTGGTAACAGACTGCTTTGGGTTGCATAAAGATTGAATCGCGTGCAAACGTGGAACTGCTCAGACAGCAAGTGCCTCGCATGTGCTAATGGCTTTTCAAATAATAAAGGTCATGCTATCGAGCTCCTGGAATAAGCCCAGGGAGATATAAAAATGAAAAGGGCGTAACTCCCATCCTCAGTGAGTTTCTTACGAGAGACAGACAGACAGGCAGGCAGAGGGGTCGGGGGGAGGGAGAGAGAAGCAAATCTGGAGACAGGATATGGAAGCAGTGACAGGTAACTATATAAGTAAAAGCAGGCCCCTCACAACACAGTCTGTATTGTCAATGAGTAACAAAGTCATGTGAGCTCTCAGCAGTTTTTCAAACTAACTCCTCCCTCCCTGAAGGAAAAGAAACGTCTTCTGTCATCAGAATTGCTGGGAGGCACTGCAGGTGAATCACAGGACTTCTGTACTAACAGGGTTCCTTTTCTCTTCCTGGAAAGACACTTCCTGGGCTTCCTGCTTCCCGTAGAGAGACCTGCAGAACCAAAGGCCTTTGCTTCCTCTCCAGGGCAAGCCCTAAACAGCAGCTTTCTGACTGTTTTTCACTGAGCACTGTGGTTCTGCCGACCCTCCTGGGTGCAAGTATCAGAAGATAGGAACTGAGAGGGGATTCTCAGGGCCTCCGTCCAGACCAGGAGTATAAAGATTTGTGTGGGGTTTCTTGAGAAATGGACACTCCTCTGTGAAAGCTGACTGTATATGTTTTATCCAACCACCTTAGAAATTGTTCCAAGAAGTACCTTCTGGGAAGATCATGATTTGCTGCTCTTAGAAAAGGCAAATGCCCAAAATGCAGTTTTGAGAGGCATCTAAAAGATGTTTTCTCTCTGGTATATCCCCAGTCTTTCATGGAGAACAAAGTGATATATTTTGTTTTCTTGCAATATTGCAGGGAAAGTGGTCTAGTGAATAAAACATCAAATGCAGCCAACAGATATAATAGAAATCTTAAAGTATTGATTTGTGGGGGGCTTTTGTTGGTTTTTAAATTGGATCACATATTCCAAAGAGTAAATGTACATGACATAAGCAAATTACCGTTGCAGCTACAGGTATACTAGAGGGAACTATGGGTCGATCCATTGAATCTGCTCCATTTTAATTATCTTACATGTCTTGAGCTACTTTTAAAGGCCTTTTTAAGTTTGAAGAGTCATTAAGTAGTGAACCCTAACGAGAGTCTCAACCTCTATTTCTTTACAACAAACTGAATATGGTCCCGATTCTGAAATAGCCCCAAAACATATCAAATTTGGTAGCTCTGTTACCAACATAGAACTAGACCCTGATATGGGGGCTATTAAGAAAAACTCTTCCATTATTTTTTGTTTCAGTTAGTGATGCTTAAGTTAGTGGTGTTTTAATATTTCTGAGTATTTTAATGCTATAAGCATGCTCAGGTATAGAAAAGGCAGCACATTCTGGGGTTCTGAGGTTTAGTTCATTATCATTGTGGCAGGAAGCATGGCAGCATCCAGGCAGACATGCGCTAAAGAAGAATCAGAGTTCTGTCTCTGGATCTGCAGACAGCAGAAAGAGAATGAACCACTGAGCCTGGCTTGAGCTTCTAAAATCTCAAAGCCCACCCTCAGTACATGCTTCCTCCAACAAGTCCACACCTCCTAATACTCCAGAAAGGTCACACCTCCTAATAGTGCCACTCACTATGGGCCTATTTGGGACCATTTTATTCAAACCACTACACAGACCCAGGAAGGCTTCCCACTGTTTATTGTTCTAGTAAGAACCAGGCTGAAAACAGTGTTTTCAAGACACCTCTATTCTACGCACCGTGTCAGAGCGATTGATTCAGGAATTAATTACTGAGCATCTGTGCTTAGGATTCAGTTGAGATACTCCCCCGCCCCCGGGC